>NW_027660335.1:0-544000 GCF_963210335.1 Falco punctatus
ACCACAAAAGTGGTTCTACCTGCTTTCTAGGCTGAGATGGGGAATCGCTGACTTTTGGAGTCGGCTGGTGACAAAATGTTCCAAACACACCCCATGCACAACTCCACCGGGGAAGGTGCCAGAAAGGAGTTCTGTTGGTTGTTCTTACACTGCCCTGGTAGCCAGATGAAAGACACCACAAAAGTGGTTCTACCTGCTTGCTGGGCTGAGATGGGCAATCGCTGACTTTTGGAGTCGGCTGGTGACAAAATGTTCCAAACACACCCCATGCACAACTCCACCGGGGAAGGTGCCAGAAAGGAGTTCTGTTGGTTGTTCTTACACTGCCCCGGTAGCCAGCTGAAAGACACCACAAAAGTGGTTCTACCTGCTTTCTAGGCTGAGATGGGGAATCGCTGACTTTTGGAGTCTTGCTGGTGACAAAATGTTCCAAACACACCCCATGCACAACTCCAGCGGGGAAGGTGCCAGAAAGGAGTTCTGTTGGTAGTTCTTCCACTGCCCCGGTAGCCAGCTGAAAGACACCACAAAAGTGGTTCTACCTGCTTGCTGGGCTGAGATGGGCAATCGCTGACTTTTGGAGTCGGCTGGTGACAAAATGTTCCAAACACACCCCATGCACAACTCCACCGGGGAAGGTGCCAGAAAGGAATTCCATTGCTTGTTCTTCCACTGCCCCGGTAGCCAGATGAAAGACACCACAAAAGTGGTTCTACCTGCTTTCTAGGCTGAGATGGGGAATCGCTGACTTTTGGAGTCGGCTGGTGACAAAATGTTCCAAACACACCCCATGCACAACTCCACCGGGGAAGGTGCCAGAAAGGAGTTCTGTTGCTTGTTCTTCCACTGCCCCGGTAGCCAGATGAAAGACACCACAAAAGTGGTTCTACCTGCTTTCTGGGCTGAGATGGGCAATCGCTGACTTTTGGAGTCGGCTGGTGACAAAATGTTCCAAACACACCCCATGCACAACTCCAGCGGGGAAGGTGCCAGAAAGGAGTTCCGTTGCTTGTTCTTCCACTGCCCCGGTAGCCAGATGAAAGACACCACAAAAGTGGTTCTACCTGCTTGCTGGGCTGAGATGGGCAATCGCTGACTTTTGCAGTCGGCTGGTGACAAAATGTTCCAAACACACCCCATGCACAACTCCACCGGGGAAGGTGCCAGAAAGGAGTTCTGTTGGTTGTTCTTCCACTGCCCCGGTAGCCAGATGAAAGACACCACAAAAGTGGTTCTACCTGCTTTCTAGGCTGAGATGGGGAATCGCTGACTTTTGGAGTCGGCTGGTGACAAAATGTTCCAAACACACCCCATGCACAACTCCACCGGGGAAGGTGCCAGAAAGGAGTTCTGTTGGTTGTTCTTACACTGCCCTGGTAGCCAGATGAAAGACACCACAAAAGTGGTTCTACCTGCTTGCTGGGCTGAGATGGGCAATCGCTGACTTTTGGAGTCGGCTGGTGACAAAATGTTCCAAACACACCCCATGCACAACTCCACCGGGGAAGGTGCCAGAAAGGAGTTCTGTTGGTTGTTCTTCCACTGCCCCGGTAGCCAGATGAAAGACACCACAAAAGTGGTTCTACCTGCTTTCTAGGCTGAGATGGGCAATCGCTGACTTTTGGAGTCGGCTGGTGACAAAATGTTCCAAACACACCCCATGCACAACTCCACCGGGGAAGGTGCCAGAAAGGAGTTCTGTTGGTTGTTCTTCCACTGCCCCGGTAGCCAGATGAAAGACACCACAAAAGTGGTTCTACCTGCTTTCTAGGCTGAGATGGGGAATCGCTGACTTTTGGAGTCGGCTGGTGACAAAATGTTCCAAACACACCCCATGCACAACTCCACCGGGGAAGGTGCCAGAAAGGAGTTCTGTTGGTTGTTCTTACACTGCCCCGGTAGCCAGATGAAAGACACCACAAAAGTGGTTCTACCTGCTTGCTGGGCTGAGATGGGCAATCGCTGACTTTTGGAGTCGGCTGGTGACAAAATGTTCCAAACACACCCCATGCACAACTCCAGCGGGGAAGGTGCCAGAAAGGAGTTCTGTTGGTTGTCCTTACACTGCCCCGGTAGCCAGCTGAAAGACACCACAAAAGTGGTTCTACCTGCTTTCTGGGCTGAGATGGGCAATCGCTGACTTTTGGAGTCGGCTGGTGACAAAATGTTCCAAACACACCCCATGCACAACTCCTGCGGGGAAGGTGCCAGAAAGGAGTTCTGTTGGTTGTTCTTCCACTGCCCCGGTAGCCAGCTGAAAGACACCACAAAAGTGGTTCTACCTGCTTGCTGGGCTGAGATGGGCAATCGCTGACTTTTGGAGTCGGCTGGTGACAAAATGTTCCAAACACACCCCATGCACAACTCCACCGGGGAAGGTGCCAGAAAGGAGTTCTGTTGGTAGTTCTTCCACTGCCCCGGTAGCCAGCTGAAAGACACCACAAAAGTGGTTCTACATGCTTTCTAGGCTGAGATGGGGAATCGCTGACTTTTGGAGTCGGCTGGTGACAAAATGTTCCAAACACACCCCATGCACAACTCCACCGGGGAAGGTGCCAGAAAGGAGTTCCGTTGCTTGTTCTTCCACTGCCCCGGTAGCCAGCTGAAAGACACCACAAAAGTGGTTCTACCTGCTTGCTGGGCTGAGATGGGCAATCGCTGACTTTTGGAGTCGGCTGGTGACAAAATGTTCCAAAGACAGCCCATGCACAACTCCACCGGGGAAGGTGCCAGAAAGGAGTTCTGTTGGTTGTTCTTCCACTGCCCCGGTAGCCAGATGAAAGACACCACAAAAGTGGTTCTACCTGCTTTCTAGGCTGAGATGGGCAATCGCTGACTTTTGGAGTCGGCTGGTGACAAAATGTTCCAAACACACCCCATGCACAACTCCACCGGGGAAGGTGCCAGAAAGGAGTTCTGTTGCTTGTTCTTCCACTGCCCCGGTAGCCAGATGAAAGACACCACAAAAGTGGTTCTACCTGCTTTCTAGGCTGAGATGGGCAATCGCTGACTTTTGCAGTCGGCTGGTGACAAAATGTTCCAAACACACCCCATGCACAACTCCTGCGGGGAAGGTGCCAGAAAGGAGTTCTGTTGGTTGTTCTTCCACTGCCCCGGTAGCCAGATGAAAGACACCACAAAAGTGGTTCTACCTGCTTTCTAGGCTGAGATGGGGAATCGCTGACTTTTGGAGTCGGCTGGTGACAAAATGTTCCAAACACACCCCATGCACAACTCCACCGGGGAAGGTGCCAGAAAGGAGTTCTGTTGGTTGTTCTTACACTGCCCCGGTAGCCAGATGAAAGACACCACAAAAGTGGTTCTACCTGCTTGCTGGGCTGAGATGGGCAATCGCTGACTTTTGGAGTCGGCTGGTGACAAAATGTTCCAAACACACCCCATGCACAACTCCAGCGGGGAAGGTGCCAGAAAGGAGTTCTGTTGGTAGTTCTTACACTGCCCCGGTAGCCAGATGAAAGACACCACAAAAGTGGTTCTACCTGCTTTCTGGGCTGAGATGGGCAATCGCTGACTTTTGGAGTCGGCTGGTGACAAAATGTTCCAAACACACCCCATGCACAACTCCTGCGGGGAAGGTGCCAGAAAGGAGTTCTGTTGGTTGTTCTTCCACTGCCCCGGTAGCCAGCTGAAAGACACCACAAAAGTGGTTCTACCTGCTTGCTGGGCTGAGATGGGCAATCGCTGACTTTTGGAGTCGGCTGGTGACAAAATGTTCCAAACACACCCCATGCACAACTCCAGCGGGGAAGGTGCCAGAAAGGAGTTCTGTTGGTAGTTCTTCCACTGCCCCGGTAGCCAGCTGAAAGACACCACAAAAGTGGTTCTACATGCTTTCTAGGCTGAGATGGGGAATCGCTGACTTTTGGAGTCGGCTGGTGACAAAATGTTCCAAACACACCCCATGCACAACTCCACCGGGGAAGGTGCCAGAAAGGAGTTCTGTTGGTTGTTCTTACACTGCCCTGGTAGCCAGATGAAAGACACCACAAAAGTGGTTCTACCTGCTTTCTGGGCTGAGATGGGCAATCGCTGACTTTTGGAGTCGGCTGGTGACAAAATGTTCCAAACACACCCCATGCACAACTCCAACGGGGAAGGGTCCAGAAAGGAGTTCTGTTGGTTGTTCTTCCACTGCCCCGGTAGCCAGATGAAAGACACCACAAAAGTGGTTCTACCTGCTTTCTAGGCTGAGATGGGCAATCGCTGACTTTTGGAGTCGGCTGGTGACAAAATGTTCCAAACACACCCCATGCACAACTCCACCGGGGAAGGTGCCAGAAAGGAGTTCTGTTGGTTGTTCTTACACTGCCCCGGTAGCCAGCTGAAAGACACCACAAAAGTGGTTCTACCTGCTTTCTGGGCTGAGATGGGCAATCGCTGACTTTTGGAGTCGGCTGGTGACAAAATGTTCCAAACACACCCCATGCACAACTCCACCGGGGAAGGTGCCAGAAAGGAGTTCTGTTGGTTGTTCTTACACTGCCCCGGTAGCCAGATGAAAGACACCACAAAAGTGGTTCTACCTGCTTTCTGGGCTGAGATGGGGAATCGCTGACTTTTGGAGTCGGCTGGTGACAATATGTTCCAAACACACCCCATGCACAACTCCACCGGGGAAGGTGCCAGAAAGGAGTTCCGTTGCTTGTTCTTCCACTGCCCCGGTAGCCAGCTGAAAGACACCACAAAAGTGGTTCTACCTGCTTGCTGGGCTGAGATGGGCAATCGCTGACTTTTGGAGTCGGCTGGTGACAAAATGTTCCAAACACACCCCATGCACAACTCCACCGGGGAAGGTGTCAGAAAGGAGTTCTCTTGGTAGTTCTTCCACTGCCCCGGTAGCCAGATGAAAGACACCAAAAAGTGGTTCTACCTGCTTGCTGGGCTGAGATGGGCAATCGCTGACTTTTGGAGTCGGCTGGTGACAAAATGTTCCAAACACACCCCATGCACAACTCCACCGGGGAAGGTGCCAGAAAGGAGTTCTCTTGGTAGTTCTTCCACTGCCCCGGTAGCCAGCTGAAAGACACCACAAAAGTGGTTCTACCTGCTTGCTGGGCTGAGATGGGGAATCGCTGACTTTTGGAGTCGGCTGGTGACAAAATGTTCCAAAGACAGCCCATGCACAACTCCACCGGGGAAGGTGCCAGAAAGGAGTTCTGTTGGTTGTTCTTCCACTGCCCCGGTAGCCAGATGAAAGACACCACAAAAGTGGTTCTACCTGCTTTCTAGGCTGAGATGGGCAATCGCTGACTTTTGGAGTCGGCTGGTGACAAAATGTTCCAAACACACCCCATGCACAACTCCACCGGGGAAGGTGCCAGAAAGGAGTTCTGTTGGTTGTTCTTCCACTGCCCCGGTAGCCAGATGAAAGACACCACAAAAGTGGTTCTACCTGCTTTCTAGGCTGAGATGGGCAATCGCTGACTTTTGCAGTCGGCTGGTGACAAAATGTTCCAAACACACCCCATGCACAACTCCAACGGGGAAGGGTCCAGAAAGGAGTTCTGTTGGTTGTTCTTCCACTGCCCCGGTAGCCAGATGAAAGACACCACAAAAGTGGTTCTACCTGCTTTCTAGGCTGAGATGGGCAATCGCTGACTTTTGGAGTCGGCTGGTGACAAAATGTTCCAAACACACCCCATGCACAACTCCACCGGGGAAGGTGCCAGAAAGGAGTTCTGTTGGTTGTTCTTACACTGCCCCGGTAGCCAGCTGAAAGACACCACAAAAGTGGTTCTACCTGCTTGCTGGGCTGAGATGGGCAATCGCTGACTTTTGGAGTCGGCTGGTGACAAAATGTTCCAAACACACCCCATGCACAACTCCACCGGGGAAGGTGCCAGAAAGGAGTTCTGTTGGTTGTTCTTACACTGCCCCGGTAGCCAGATGAAAGACACCACAAAAGTGGTTCTACCTGCTTTCTGGGCTGAGATGGGCAATCGCTGACTTTTGGAGTCGGCTGGTGACAAAATGTTCCAAACACACCCCATGCACAACTCCACCGGGGAAGGTGCCAGAAAGGAGTTCCGTTGCTTGTTCTTCCACTGCCCCGGTAGCCAGCTGAAAGACACCACAAAAGTGGTTCTACCTGCTTGCTGGGCTGAGATGGGCAATCGCTGACTTTTGGAGTCGGCTGGTGACAAAATGTTCCAAACACACCCCATGCACAACTCCACCGGGGAAGGTGTCAGAAAGGAGTTCTCTTGGTAGTTCTTCCACTGCCCCGGTAGCCAGATGAAAGACACCAAAAAGTGGTTCTACCTGCTTGCTGGGCTGAGATGGGCAATCGCTGACTTTTGGAGTCGGCTGGTGACAAAATGTTCCAAACACACCCCATGCACAACTCCACCGGGGAAGGTGCCAGAAAGGAGTTCTCTTGGTAGTTCTTCCACTGCCCCGGTAGCCAGCTGAAAGACACCACAAAAGTGGTTCTACCTGCTTGCTGGGCTGAGATGGGGAATCGCTGACTTTTGGAGTCGGCTGGTGACAAAATGTTCCAAAGACAGCCCATGCACAACTCCACCGGGGAAGGTGCCAGAAAGGAGTTCTGTTGGTTGTTCTTCCACTGCCCCGGTAGCCAGATGAAAGACACCACAAAAGTGGTTCTACCTGCTTTCTAGGCTGAGATGGGCAATCGCTGACTTTTGGAGTCGGCTGGTGACAAAATGTTCCAAACACACCCCATGCACAACTCCACCGGGGAAGGTGCCAGAAAGGAGTTCTGTTGGTTGTTCTTCCACTGCCCTGGTAGCCAGATGAAAGACACCACAAAAGTGGTTCTACCTGCTTTCTAGGCTGAGATGGGGAATCGCTGACTTTTGGAGTCGGCTGGTGACAAAATGTTCCAAACACACCCCATGCACAACTCCAGCGGGGAAGGTGCCAGAAAGGAGTTCTGTTGGTTGTTCTTACACTGCCCCGGTAGCCAGCTGAAAGACACCACAAAAGTGGTTCTACCTGCTTGCTGGGCTGAGATGGGCAATCGCTGACTTTTGGAGTCGGCTGGTGACAAAATGTTCCAAACACACCCCATGCACAACTCCACCGGGGAAGGTGCCAGAAAGGAGTTCTGTTGGTTGTTCTTACACTGCCCCGGTAGCCAGATGAAAGACACCACAAAAGTGGTTCTACCTGCTTTCTGGGCTGAGATGGGCAATCGCTGACTTTTGGAGTCGGCTGGTGACAAAATGTTCCAAACACACCCCATGCACAACTCCACCGGGGAAGGTGCCAGAAAGGAGTTCCGTTGCTTGTTCTTCCACTGCCCCGGTAGCCAGCTGAAAGACACCACAAAAGTGGTTCTACCTGCTTGCTGGGCTGAGATGGGCAATCGCTGACTTTTGGAGTCGGCTGGTGACAAAATGTTCCAAACACACCCCATGCACAACTCCACCGGGGAAGGTGTCAGAAAGGAGTTCTCTTGGTAGTTCTTCCACTGCCCCGGTAGCCAGCTGAAAGACACCACAAAAGTGGTTCTACCTGCTTTCTGGGCTGAGATGGGCAATCGCTGACTTTTGGAGTCGGCTGGTGACAAAATGTTCCAAACACACCCCATGCACAACTCCACCGGGGAAGGTGCCAGAAAGGAGTTCCGTTGCTTGTTCTTCCACTGCCCCGGTAGCCAGCTGAAAGACACCACAAAAGTGGTTCTACCTGCTTGCTGGGCTGAGATGGGGAATCGCTGACTTTTGGAGTCGGCTGGTGACAAAATGTTCCAAAGACAGCCCATGCACAACTCCACCGGGGAAGGTGCCAGAAAGGAGTTCTGTTGGTTGTTCTTCCACTGCCCCGGTAGCCAGCTGAAAGACACCACAAAAGTGGTTCTACCTGCTTGCTGGGCTGAGATGGGCAATCGCTGACTTTTGGAGTCGGCTGGTGACAAAATGTTCCAAACACACCCCATGCACAACTCCACCGGGGAAGGTGCCAGAAAGGAGTTCTGTTGGTAGTTCTTCCACTGCCCCGGTAGCCAGCTGAAAGACACCACAAAAGTGGTTCTACCTGCTTTCTGGGCTGAGATGGGCAATCGCTGACTTTTGGAGTCGGCTGGTGACAAAATGTTCCAAACACACCCCATGCACAACTCCAGCGGGGAAGGTGCCAGAAAGGAGTTCTGTTGGTAGTTCTTCCACTGCCCCGGTAGCCAGATGAAAGACACCACAAAAGTGGTTCTACCTGCTTGCTGGGCTGAGATGGGCAATCGCTGACTTTTGCAGTCGGCTGGTGACAAAATGTTCCAAACACACCCCATGCACAACTCCACCGGGGAAGGTGCCAGAAAGGAGTTCTGTTGGTAGTTCTTCCACTGCCCCGGTAGCCAGCTGAAAGACACCACAAAAGTGGTTCTACCTGCTTGCTGGGCTGAGATGGGCAATCGCTGACTTTTGGAGTCGGCTGGTGACAAAATGTTCCAAAGACAGCCCATGCACAACTCCACCGGGGAAGGTGCCAGAAAGGAGTTCTGTTGGTAGTTCTTCCACTGCCCCGGTAGCCAGCTGAAAGACACCACAAAAGTGGTTCTACCTGCTTGCTGGGCTGAGATGGGCAATCGCTGACTTTTGGAGTCGGCTGGTGACAAAATGTTCCAAACACACCCCATGCACAACTCCACCGGGGAAGGTGCCAGAAAGGAATTCCATTGCTTGTTCTTCCACTGCCCCGGTAGCCAGATGAAAGACACCACAAAAGTGGTTCTACCTGCTTTCTAGGCTGAGATGGGGAATCGCTGACTTTTGGAGTCGGCTGGTGACAAAATGTTCCAAACACACCCCATGCACAACTCCACCGGGGAAGGTGCCAGAAAGGAGTTCTGTTGCTTGTTCTTCCACTGCCCCGGTAGCCAGATGAAAGACACCACAAAAGTGGTTCTACCTGCTTTCTGGGCTGAGATGGGCAATCGCTGACTTTTGGAGTCGGCTGGTGACAAAATGTTCCAAACACACCCCATGCACAACTCCAGCGGGGAAGGTGCCAGAAAGGAGTTCCGTTGCTTGTTCTTCCACTGCCCCGGTAGCCAGATGAAAGACACCACAAAAGTGGTTCTACCTGCTTGCTGGGCTGAGATGGGCAATCGCTGACTTTTGGAGTCGGCTGGTGACAAAATGTTCCAAAGACAGCCCATGCACAACTCCACCGGGGAAGGTGCCAGAAAGGAGTTCTGTTGGTTGTTCTTCCACTGCCCCGGTAGCCAGATGAAAGACACCACAAAAGTGGTTCTACCTGCTTTCTAGGCTGAGATGGGGAATCGCTGACTTTTGGAGTCGGCTGGTGACAAAATGTTCCAAACACACCCCATGCACAACTCCACCGGGGAAGGTGCCAGAAAGGAGTTCTGTTGGTTGTTCTTACACTGCCCCGGTAGCCAGATGAAAGACACCACAAAAGTGGTTCTACCTGCTTGCTGGGCTGAGATGGGCAATCGCTGACTTTTGGAGTCGGCTGGTGACAAAATGTTCCAAACACACCCCATGCACAACTCCAGCGGGGAAGGTGCCAGAAAGGAGTTCTGTTGGTAGTTCTTCCACTGCCCCGGTAGCCAGATGAAAGACACCACAAAAGTGGTTCTACCTGCTTGCTGGGCTGAGATGGGCAATCGCTGACTTTTGGAGTCGGCTGGTGACAAAATGTTCCAAAGACAGCCCATGCACAACTCCACCGGGGAAGGTGCCAGAAAGGAGTTCTGTTGGTAGTTCTTCCACTGCCCCGGTAGCCAGCTGAAAGACACCACAAAAGTGGTTCTACCTGCTTGCTGGGCTGAGATGGGCAATCGCTGACTTTTGGAGTCGGCTGGTGACAAAATGTTCCAAACACACCCCATGCACAACTCCACCGGGGAAGGTGCCAGAAAGGAATTCCATTGCTTGTTCTTCCACTGCCCCGGTAGCCAGATGAAAGACACCACAAAAGTGGTTCTACCTGCTTTCTAGGCTGAGATGGGGAATCGCTGACTTTTGGAGTCGGCTGGTGACAAAATGTTCCAAACACACCCCATGCACAACTCCACCGGGGAAGGTGCCAGAAAGGAGTTCTGTTGCTTGTTCTTCCACTGCCCCGGTAGCCAGATGAAAGACACCACAAAAGTGGTTCTACCTGCTTTCTGGGCTGAGATGGGCAATCGCTGACTTTTGGAGTCGGCTGGTGACAAAATGTTCCAAACACACCCCATGCACAACTCCAGCGGGGAAGGTGCCAGAAAGGAGTTCCGTTGCTTGTTCTTCCACTGCCCCGGTAGCCAGCTGAAAGACACCACAAAAGTGGTTCTACCTGCTTGCTGGGCTGAGATGGGCAATCGCTGACTTTTGCAGTCGGCTGGTGACAAAATGTTCCAAACACACCCCATGCACAACTCCACCGGGGAAGGTGCCAGAAAGGAGTTCTGTTGGTTGTTCTTCCACTGCCCCGGTAGCCAGATGAAAGACACCACAAAAATGGTTCTACCTGCTTTCTAGGCTGAGATGGGGAATCGCTGACTTTTGGAGTCGGCTGGTGACAAAATGTTCCAAACACACCCCATGCACAACTCCACCGGGGAAGGTGCCAGAAAGGAGTTCTGTTGGTTGTTCTTACACTGCCCTGGTAGCCAGATGAAAGACACCACAAAAGTGGTTCTACCTGCTTTCTGGGCTGAGATGGGCAATCGCTGACTTTTGGAGTCGGCTGGTGACAAAATGTTCCAAACACACCCCATGCACAACTCCAACGGGGAAGGGTCCAGAAAGGAGTTCTGTTGGTTGTTCTTCCACTGCCCCGGTAGCCAGCTGAAAGACACCACAAAAGTGGTTCTACCTGCTTTCTAGGCTGAGATGGGCAATCGCTGACTTTTGGAGTCGGCTGGTGACAAAATGTTCCAAACACACCCCATGCACAACTCCACCGGGGAAGGTGCCAGAAAGGAGTTCTGTTGGTAGTTCTTCCACTGCCCCGGTAGCCAGATGAAAGACACCACAAAAGTGGTTCTACCTGCTTGCTGGGCTGAGATGGGCAATCGCTGACTTTTGGAGTCGGCTGGTGACAAAATGTTCCAAACACACCCCATGCACAACTCCACCGGGGAAGGTGCCAGAAAGGAGTTCTGTTGGTTGTTCTTCCACTGCCCCGGTAGCCAGATGAAAGACACCACAAAAGTGGTTCTACCTGCTTTCTAGGCTGAGATGGGGAATCGCTGACTTTTGGAGTCGGCTGGTGACAAAATGTTCCAAACACACCCCATGCACAACTCCACCGGGGAAGGTGCCAGAAAGGAGTTCTGTTGGTTGTTCTTACACTGCCCCGGTAGCCAAATGAAAGACACCACAAAAGTGGTTCTACCTGCTTGCTGGGCTGAGATGGGCAATCGCTGACTTTTGGAGTCGGCTGGTGACAAAATGTTCCAAACACACCCCATGCACAACTACACCGGGGAAGGTGCCAGAAAGGAATTCCGTTGCTTGTTCTTCCACTGCCCCGGTAGCCAGCTGAAAGACACCACAAAAGTGATTCTACCTGCTTGCTGGGCTGAGATGGGCAATCGCTGACTTTTGGAGTCGGCTGGTGACAAAATGTTCCAAAGACAGCCCATGCACAACTCCACCGGGGAAGGTGCCAGAAAGGAGTTCTGTTGGTAGTTCTTCCACTGCCCCGGTAGCCAGATGAAAGACACCACAAAAGTGGTTCTACCTGCTTGCTGGGCTGAGATGGGGAATCGCTGACTTTTGGAGTTGGCTGGTGACAAAATGTTCCAAACACACCCCATGCACAACTCCACCGGGGAAGGGTCCAGAAAGGAGTTCTGTTGGTTGTTCTTACACTGCCCCGGTAGCCAGATGAAAGACACCACAAAAGTGGTTCTACCTGCTTTCTAGGCTGAGATGGGCAATCGCTGACTTTTGGAGTCGGCTGGTGACAAAATGTTCCAAACACACCCCATGCACAACTCCAGCGGGGAAGGTGTCAGAAATGAGTTCTCTTGGTAGTTCTTCCACTGCCCCGGTAGCCAGCTGAAAGACACCACAAAAGTGGTTCTACCTGCTTGCTGGGCTGAGATGGGCAATCGCTGACTTTTGGAGTCGGCTGGTGACAAAATGTTCCAAACACACCCCATGCACAACTCCACCGGGGAAGGGTCCAGAAAGGAGTTCTGTTGGTTGTTCTTACACTGCCCCGGTAGCCAGATGAAAGACACCACAAAAGTGGTTCTACCTGCTTTCTAGGCTGAGATGGGCAATCGCTGACTTTTGGAGTCGGCTGGTGACAAAATGTTCCAAACACACCCCATGCACAACTCCACCGGGGAAGGTGCCAGAAAGGAGTTCTGTTGGTAGTTCTTCCACTGCCCCGGTAGCCAGATGAAAGACACCACAAAAGTGGTTCTACCTGCTTTCTGGGCTGAGATGGGCAATCGCTGACTTTTGGAGTCGGCTGGTGACAAAATGTTCCAAACACACCCCATGCACAACTCCAACGGGGAAGGGTCCAGAAAGGAGTTCTGTTGGTTGTTCTTCCACTGCCCCGGTAGCCAGATGAAAGACACCACAAAAGTGGTTCTACCTGCTTTCTAGGCTGAGATGGGCAATCGCTGACTTTTGGAGTCGGCTGGTGACAAAATGTTCCAAACACACCCCATGCACAACTCCACCGGGGAAGGTGCCAGAAAGGAGTTCTGTTGGTTGTTCTTACACTGCCCCGGTAGCCAGATGAAAGACACCACAAAAGTGGTTCTACCTGCTTGCTGGGCTGAGATGGGCAATCGCTGACTTTTGGAGTCGGCTGGTGACAAAATGTTCCAAACACACCCCATTCACAACTCCACCGGGGAAGGTGCCAGAAAGGAATTCCATTGCTTGTTCTTCCACTGCCCCGGTAGCCAGATGAAAGACACCACAAAAGTGGTTCTACCTGCTTTCTGGGCTGAGATGGGGAATCGCTGACTTTTGGAGTCGGCTGGTGACAAAATGTTCCAAACACACCCCATGCACAACTCCACCGGGGAAGGTGCCAGAAAGGAGTTCTGTTGGTAGTTCTTCCACTGCCCCGGTAGCCAGATGAAAGACACCACAAAAGTGGTTCTACCTGCTTGCTGGGCTGAGATGGGCAATCGCTGACTTTTGGAGTCGGCTGGTGACAAAATGTTCCAAACACACCCCATGCACAACTCCACCGGGGAAGGTGCCAGAAAGGAATTCCATTGCTTGTTCTTCCACTGCCCCGGTAGCCAGATGAAAGACACCACAAAAGTGGTTCTACCTGCTTTCTAGGCTGAGATGGGGAATCGCTGACTTTTGGAGTCGGCTGGTGACAAAATGTTCCAAACACACCCCATGCACAACTCCACCGGGGAAGGTGCCAGAAAGGAGTTCTGTTGGTTGTTCTTCCACTGCCCCGGTAGCCAGATGAAAGACACCACAAAAATGGTTCTACCTGCTTTCTAGGCTGAGATGGGGAATCGCTGACTTTTGGAGTCGGCTGGTGACAAAATGTTCCAAACACACCCCATGCACAACTCCACCGGGGAAGGTGCCAGAAAGGAGTTCTGTTGGTTGTTCTTACACTGCCCTGGTAGCCAGATGAAAGACACCACAAAAGTGGTTCTACCTGCTTTCTGGGCTGAGATGGGCAATCGCTGACTTTTGGAGTCGGCTGGTGACAAAATGTTCCAAACACACCCCATGCACAACTCCAACGGGGAAGGGTCCAGAAAGGAGTTCTGTTGGTTGTTCTTCCACTGCCCCGGTAGCCAGCTGAAAGACACCACAAAAGTGGTTCTACCTGCTTTCTAGGCTGAGATGGGGAATCGCTGACTTTTGGAGTCGGCTGGTGACAAAATGTTCCAAAGACAGCCCATGCACAACTCCACCGGGGAAGGTGCCAGAAAGGAGTTCTGTTGGTAGTTCTTCCACTGCCCCGGTAGCCAGATGAAAGACACCACAAAAGTGGTTCTACCTGCTTGCTGGGCTGAGATGGGGAATCGCTGACTTTTGGAGTCGGCTGGTGACAAAATGTTCCAAACACACCCCATGCACAACTCCACCGGGGAAGGTGCCAGAAAGGAATTCCATTGCTTGTTCTTCCACTGCCCCGGTAGCCAGATGAAAGACACCACAAAAGTGGTTCTACCTGCTTTCTAGGCTGAGATGGGGAATCGCTGACTTTTGGAGTCGGCTGGTGACAAAATGTTCCAAACACACCCCATGCACAACTCCACCGGGGAAGGTGCCAGAAAGGAGTTCTGTTGGTTGTTCTTACACTGCCCCGGTAGCCAGATGAAAGACACCACAAAAGTGGTTCTACCTGCTTGCTGGGCTGAGATGGGCAATCGCTGACTTTTGGAGTCGGCTGGTGACAAAATGTTCCAAACACACCCCATGCACAACTCCACCGGGGAAGGTGCCAGAAAGGAGTTCTGTTGGTTGTTCTTACACTGCCCCGGTAGCCAGATGAAAGACAACACAAAAGTGGTTCTACCTGCTTGCTGGGCTGAGATGGGCAATCGCTGACTTTTGGAGTCGGCTGGTGACAAAATGTTCCAAACACACCCCATGCACAACTCCAGCGGGGAAGGTGCCAGAAAGGAATTCCGTTGCTTGTTCTTCCACTGCCCCGGTAGCCAGCTGAAAGACACCACAAAAGTGGTTCTACCTGCTTGCTGGGCTGAGATGGGCAATCGCTGACTTTTGGAGTCGGCTGGTGACAAAATGTTCCAAAGACAGCCCATGCACAACTCCACCGGGGAAGGTGCCAGAAAGGAGTTCTGTTGGTAGTTCTTCCACTGCCCCGGTAGCCAGATGAAAGACACCACAAAAGTGGTTCTACCTGCTTGCTGGGCTGAGATGGGCAATCGCTGACTTTTGGAGTCGGCTGGTGACAAAATGTTCCAAACACACCCCATGCACAACTCCACCGGGGAAGGGTCCAGAAAGGAGTTCTGTTGGTTGTTCTTCCACTGCCCCGGTAGCCAGATGAAAGACACCACAAAAGTGGTTCTACCTGCTTTCTAGGCTGAGATGGGGAATCGCTGACTTTTGGAGTCGGCTGGTGACAAAATGTTCCAAACACACCCCATGCACAACTCCACCGGGGAAGGTGCCAGAAAGGAGTTCTGTTGGTAGTTCTTACACTGCCCCGGTAGCCAGATGAAAGACACCACAAAAGTGGTTCTACCTGCTTTCTGGGCTGAGATGGGGAATCGCTGACTTTTGGAGTCGGCTGGTGACAAAATGTTCCAAACACACCCCATGCACAACTCCACCGGGGAAGGTGCCAGAAAGGAGTTCTGTTGGTAGTTCTTCCACTGCCCCGGTAGCCAGCTGAAAGACACCACAAAAGTGGTTCTACCTGCTTTCTAGGCTGAGATGGGGAATCGCTGACTTTTGGAGTCGGCTGGTGACAAAATGTTCCAAACACACCCCATGCACAACTCCACCGGGGAAGGTGCCAGAAAGGAGTTCTGTTGGTTGTTCTTCCACTGCCCCGGTAGCCAGATGAAAGACACCACAAAAGTGGTTCTACCTGCTTTCTAGGCTGAGATGGGGAATCGCTGACTTTTGGAGTCGGCTGGTGACAAAATGTTCCAAACACACCCCATGCACAACTCCACCGGGGAAGGTGCCAGAAAGGAGTTCTGTTGGTTGTTCTTCCACTGCCCCGGTAGCCAGATGAAAGACACCACAAAAGTGGTTCTACCTGCTTGCTGGGCTGAGATGGGCAATCGCTGACTTTTGGAGTCGGCTGGTGACAAAATGTTCCAAACACACCCCATGCACAACTCCACCGGGGAAGGTGCCAGAAAGGAGTTCTGTTGGTTGTTCTTACACTGCCCCGGTAGCCAGATGAAAGACACCACAAAAGTGGTTCTACCTGCTTGCTGGGCTGAGATGGGCAATCGCTGACTTTTGGAGTCGGCTGGTGACAAAATGTTCCAAAGACAGCCCATGCACAACTCCACCGGGGAAGGTGCCAGAAAGGAGTTCTGTTGGTAGTTCTTCCACTGCCCCGGTAGCCAGCTGAAAGACACCACAAAAGTGGTTCTACCTGCTTGCTGGGCTGAGATGGGCAATCGCTGACTTTTGGAGTCGGCTGGTGACAAAATGTTCCAAACACACCCCATGCACAACTCCACCGGGGAAGGTGCCAGAAAGGAATTCCATTGCTTGTTCTTCCACTGCCCCGGTAGCCAGATGAAAGACACCACAAAAGTGGTTCTACCTGCTTTCTAGGCTGAGATGGGGAATCGCTGACTTTTGGAGTCGGCTGGTGACAAAATGTTCCAAACACACCCCATGCACAACTCCACCGGGGAAGGTGCCAGAAAGGAGTTCTGTTGCTTGTTCTTCCACTGCCCCGGTAGCCAGATGAAAGACACCACAAAAGTGGTTCTACCTGCTTTCTGGGCTGAGATGGGCAATCGCTGACTTTTGGAGTCGGCTGGTGACAAAATGTTCCAAACACACCCCATGCACAACTCCAGCGGGGAAGGTGCCAGAAAGGAGTTCCGTTGCTTGTTCTTCCACTGCCCCGGTAGCCAGATGAAAGACACCACAAAAGTGGTTCTACCTGCTTGCTGGGCTGAGATGGGCAATCGCTGACTTTTGCAGTCGGCTGGTGACAAAATGTTCCAAACACACCCCATGCACAACTCCACCGGGGAAGGTGCCAGAAAGGAGTTCTGTTGGTTGTTCTTCCACTGCCCCGGTAGCCAGATGAAAGACACCACAAAAATGGTTCTACCTGCTTTCTAGGCTGAGATGGGGAATCGCTGACTTTTGGAGTCGGCTGGTGACAAAATGTTCCAAACACACCCCATGCACAACTCCACCGGGGAAGGTGCCAGAAAGGAGTTCTGTTGGTTGTTCTTACACTGCCCTGGTAGCCAGATGAAAGACACCACAAAAGTGGTTCTACCTGCTTTCTGGGCTGAGATGGGCAATCGCTGACTTTTGGAGTCGGCTGGTGACAAAATGTTCCAAACACACCCCATGCACAACTCCAACGGGGAAGGGTCCAGAAAGGAGTTCTGTTGGTTGTTCTTCCACTGCCCCGGTAGCCAGATGAAAGACACCACAAAAGTGGTTCTACCTGCTTTCTAGGCTGAGATGGGCAATCGCTGACTTTTGGAGTCGGCTGGTGACAAAATGTTCCAAAGACAGCCCATGCACAACTCCACCGGGGAAGGTGCCAGAAAGGAGTTCTGTTGGTAGTTCTTCCACTGCCCCGGTAGCCAGATGAAAGACACCACAAAAGTGGTTCTACCTGCTTGCTGGGCTGAGATGGGCAATCGCTGACTTTTGGAGTCGGCTGGTGACAAAATGTTCCAAACACACCCCATGCACAACTCCACCGGGGAAGGTGCCAGAAAGGAGTTCTGTTGGTTGTTCTTCCACTGCCCCGGTAGCCAGATGAAAGACACCACAAAAGTGGTTCTACCTGCTTTCTAGGCTGAGATGGGGAATCGCTGACTTTTGGAGTCGGCTGGTGACAAAATGTTCCAAACACACCCCATGCACAACTCCACCGGGGAAGGTGCCAGAAAGGAGTTCTGTTGGTTGTTCTTACACTGCCCCGGTAGCCAGCTGAAAGACACCACAAAAGTGGTTCTACCTGCTTGCTGGGCTGAGATGGGCAATCGCTGACTTTTGGAGTCGGCTGGTGACAAAATGTTCCAAACACACCCCATGCACAACTCCACCGGGGAAGGTGCCAGAAAGGAGTTCTGTTGGTAGTTCTTCCACTGCCCCGGTAGCCAGATGAAAGACACCACAAAAGTGGTTCTACCTGCTTGCTGGGCTGAGATGGGCAATCGCTGACTTTTGGAGTCGGCTGGTGACAAAATGTTCCAAAGACAGCCCATGCACAACTCCACCGGGGAAGGTGCCAGAAAGGAGTTCTGTTGGTAGTTCTTCCACTGCCCCGGTAGCCAGCTGAAAGACACCACAAAAGTGGTTCTACCTGCTTGCTGGGCTGAGATGGGGAATCGCTGACTTTTGGAGTTGGCTGGTGACAAAATGTTCCAAACACACCCCATGCACAACTCCACCGGGGAAGGGTCCAGAAAGGAGTTCTGTTGGTTGTTCTTACACTGCCCCGGTAGCCAGATGAAAGACACCACAAAAGTGGTTCTACCTGCTTTCTAGGCTGAGATGGGCAATCGCTGACTTTTGGAGTCGGCTGGTGACAAAATGTTCCAAACACACCCCATGCACAACTCCAGCGGGGAAGGTGTCAGAAATGAGTTCTCTTGGTAGTTCTTCCACTGCCCCGGTAGCCAGCTGAAAGACACCACAAAAGTGGTTCTACCTGCTTGCTGGGCTGAGATGGGCAATCGCTGACTTTTGGAGTCGGCTGGTGACAAAATGTTCCAAACACACCCCATGCACAACTCCACCGGGGAAGGGTCCAGAAAGGAGTTCTGTTGGTTGTTCTTACACTGCCCCGGTAGCCAGATGAAAGACACCACATAAGTGGTTCTACCTGCTTTCTAGGCTGAGATGGGGAATCGCTGACTTTTGGAGTCGGCTGGTGACAAAATGTTCCAAACACACCCCATGCACAACTCCACCGGGGAAGGTGCCAGAAAGGAGTTCTGTTGGTAGTTCTTCCACTGCCCCGGTAGCCAGATGAAAGACACCACAAAAGTGGTTCTACCTGCTTTCTGGGCTGAGATGGGCAATCGCTGACTTTTGGAGTCGGCTGGTGACAAAATGTTCCAAACACACCCCATGCACAACTCCAACGGGGAAGGGTCCAGAAAGGAGTTCTGTTGGTTGTTCTTCCACTGCCCCGGTAGCCAGATGAAAGACACCACAAAAGTGGTTCTACCTGCTTTCTAGGCTGAGATGGGCAATCGCTGACTTTTGGAGTCGGCTGGTGACAAAATGTTCCAAAGACAGCCCATGCACAACTCCACCGGGGAAGGTGCCAGAAAGGAGTTCTGTTGGTTGTTCTTACACTGCCCCGGTAGCCAGATGAAAGACACCACAAAAGTGGTTCTACCTGCTTGCTGGGCTGAGATGGGCAATCGCTGACTTTTGGAGTCGGCTGGTGACAAAATGTTCCAAACACACCCCATGCACAACTCCACCGGGGAAGGTGCCAGAAAGGAATTCCATTGCTTGTTCTTCCACTGCCCCGGTAGCCAGATGAAAGACACCACAAAAGTGGTTCTACCTGCTTTCTGGGCTGAGATGGGGAATCGCTGACTTTTGGAGTCGGCTGGTGACAAAATGTTCCAAAGACAGCCCATGCACAACTCCACCGGGGAAGGTGCCAGAAAGGAGTTCTGTTGGTAGTTCTTCCACTGCCCCGGTAGCCAGATGAAAGACACCACAAAAGTGGTTCTACCTGCTTGCTGGGCTGAGATGGGCAATCGCTGACTTTTGGAGTCGGCTGGTGACAAAATGTTCCAAACACACCCCATGCACAACTCCACCGGGGAAGGTGCCAGAAAGGAATTCCATTGCTTGTTCTTCCACTGCCCCGGTAGCCAGATGAAAGACACCACAAAAGTGGTTCTACCTGCTTTCTAGGCTGAGATGGGGAATCGCTGACTTTTGGAGTCGGCTGGTGACAAAATGTTCCAAACACACCCCATGCACAACTCCACCGGGGAAGGTGCCAGAAAGGAGTTCTGTTGGTTGTTCTTCCACTGCCCCGGTAGCCAGATGAAAGACACCACAAAAGTGGTTCTACCTGCTTTCTGGGCTGAGATGGGCAATCGCTGACTTTTGGAGTCGGCTGGTGACAAAATGTTCCAAACACACCCCATGCACAACTCCAACGGGGAAGGGTCCAGAAAGGAGTTCTGTTGGTTGTTCTTCCACTGCCCCGGTAGCCAGCTGAAAGACACCACAAAAGTGGTTCTACCTGCTTTCTAGGCTGAGATGGGGAATCGCTGACTTTTGGAGTCGGCTGGTGACAAAATGTTCCAAACACACCCCATGCACAACTCCACCTGGGAAGATTCCAGAAAGGAGTTCTGTTGGTAGTTCTTCCACTGCCCCGGTAGCCAGATGAAAGACACCACAAAAGTGGTTCTACCTGCTTGCTGGGCTGAGATGGGGAATCGCTGACTTTTGGAGTCGGCTGGTGACAAAATGTTCCAAACACACCCCATGCACAACTCCACCGGGGAAGGTGCCAGAAAGGAGTTCTGTTGGTTGTTCTTCCACTGCCCCGGTAGCCAGATGAAAGACACCACAAAAGTGGTTCTACCTGCTTTCTAGGCTGAGATGGGGAATCGCTGACTTTTGGAGTCGGCTGGTGACAAAATGTTGCAAAGACACCCCATGCACAACTCCACCGGGGAAGGTGCCAGAAAGGAGTTCTGTTGGTTGTTCTTACACTGCCCCGGTAGCCAGATGAAAGACACCACAAAAGTGGTTCTACCTGCTTGCTGGGCTGAGATGGGCAATCGCTGACTTTTGGAGTCGGCTGGTGACAAAATGTTCCAAACACACCCCATGCACAACTCCACCGGGGAAGGTGCCAGAAAGGAGTTCTGTTGGTTGTTCTTACACTGCCCCGGTAGCCAGATGAAAGACAACACAAAAGTGGTTCTACCTGCTTGCTGGGCTGAGATGGGCAATCGCTGACTTTTGGAGTCGGCTGGTGACAAAATGTTCCAAACACACCCCATGCACAACTCCAGCGGGGAAGGTGCCAGAAAGGAATTCCGTTGCTTGTTCTTCCACTGCCCCGGTAGCCAGCTGAAAGACACCACAAAAGTGGTTCTACCTGCTTGCTGGGCTGAGATGGGCAATCGCTGACTTTTGGAGTCGGCTGGTGACAAAATGTTCCAAAGACAGCCCATGCACAACTCCACCGGGGAAGGTGCCAGAAAGGAGTTCTGTTGGTAGTTCTTCCACTGCCCCGGTAGCCAGATGAAAGACACCACAAAAGTGGTTCTACCTGCTTGCTGGGCTGAGATGGGCAATCGCTGACTTTTGGAGTCGGCTGGTGACAAAATGTTCCAAACACACCCCATGCACAACTCCACCGGGGAAGGGTCCAGAAAGGAGTTCTGTTGGTTGTTCTTCCACTGCCCCGGTAGCCAGATGAAAGACACCACAAAAGTGGTTCTACCTGCTTTCTAGGCTGAGATGGGGGATCGCTGACTTTTGGAGTCGGCTGGTGACAAAATGTTCCAAACACACCCCATGCACAACTCCACCGGGGAAGGTGCCAGAAAGGAGTTCTGTTGGTAGTTCTTACACTGCCCCGGTAGCCAGATGAAAGACACCACAAAAGTGGTTCTACCTGCTTTCTGGGCTGAGATGGGGAATCGCTGACTTTTGGAGTCGGCTGGTGACAAAATGTTCCAAACACACCCCATGCACAACTCCACCGGGGAAGGTGCCAGAAAGGAGTTCTGTTGGTAGTTCTTCCACTGCCCCGGTAGCCAGCTGAAAGACACCACAAAAGTGGTTCTACCTGCTTTCTAGGCTGAGATGGGGAATCGCTGACTTTTGGAGTCGGCTGGTGACAAAATGTTCCAAACACACCCCATGCACAACTCCACCGGGGAAGGTGCCAGAAAGGAGTTCTGTTGGTAGTTCTTCCAGTGCCCCGGTAGCCAGCTGAAAGACACCACAAAAGTGGTTCTACCTGCTTTCTGGGCTGAGATGGGCAATCGCTGACTTTTGGAGTCGGCTGGTGACAAAATGTTCCAAACACACCCCATGCACAACTCCACCGGGGAAGGTGCCAGAAAGGAGTTCTGTTGGTTGTTCTTCCACTGCCCCGGTAGCCAGATGAAAGACACCACAAAAGTGGTTCTACCTGCTTTCTAGGCTGAGATGGGGAATCGCTGACTTTTGGAGTCGGCTGGTGACAAAATGTTCCAAACACACCCCATGCACAACTCCACCGGGGAAGGTGCCAGAAAGGAGTTCTGTTGGTTGTTCTTACACTGCCCCGGTAGCCAGATGAAAGACACCACAAAAGTGGTTCTACCTGCTTGCTGGGCTGAGATGGGCAATCGCTGACTTTTGGAGTCGGCTGGTGACAAAATGTTCCAAACACACCCCATGCACAACTCCACCGGGGAAGGTGTCAGAAAGGAGTTCTCTTGGTAGTTCTTCCACTGCCCCGGTAGCCAGATGAAAGACACCAAAAAGTGGTTCTACCTGCTTTCTGGGCTGAGATGGGCAATCGCTGACTTTTGGAGTCGGCTGGTGACAAAATGTTCCAAACACACCCCATGCACAACTCCACCGGGGAAGGTGCCAGAAAGGAGTTCTGTTGGTAGTTCTTCCACTGCCCCGGTAGCCAGATGAAAGACACCACAAAAGTGGTTCTACCTGCTTTCTGGGCTGAGATGGGCAATCGCTGACTTTTGGAGTCGGCTGGTGACAAAATGTTCCAAACACACCCCATGCACAACTCCACCGGGGAAGGTGCCAGAAAGGAGTTCTGTTGGTTGTTCTTACACTGCCCCGGTAGCCAGATGAAAGACAACACAAAAGTGGTTCTACCTGCTTGCTGGGCTGAGATGGGCAATCGCTGACTTTTGGAGTCGGCTGGTGACAAAATGTTCCAAACACACCCCATGCACAACTCCACCGGGGAAGGTGCCAGAAAGGAGTTCTGTTGGTAGTTCTTCCACTGCCCCGGTAGCCAGATGAAAGACACCACAAAAGTGGTTCTACCTGCTTGCTGGGCTGAGATGGGGAATCGCTGACTTTTGGAGTCGGCTGGTGACAAAATGTTCCAAACACACCCCATGCACAACTCCTGCGGGGAAGGTGCCAGAAAGGAGTTCTGTTGGTAGTTCTTCCAGTGCCCCGGTAGCCAGCTGAAAGACACCACAAAAGTGGTTCTACCTGCTTGCTGGGCTGAGATGGGGAATCGCTGACTTTTGGAGTCGGCTGGTGACAAAATGTTCCAAAGACAGCCCATGCACAACTCCACCGGGGAAGGTGCCAGAAAGGAGTTCTGTTGGTAGTTTATCCACTGCCCCGGTAGCCAGCTGAAAGACACCACAAAAGTGGTTCTACCTGCTTGCTGGGCTGAGATGGGCAATCGCTGACTTTTGGAGTCGGCTGGTGACAAAATGTTCCAAACACACCCCATGCACAACTCCACCGGGGAAGGTGCCAGAAAGGAGTTCTGTTGGTTGTTCTTACACTGCCCCGGTAGCCAGATGAAAGACAACACAAAAGTGGTTCTACCTGCTTGCTGGGCTGAGATGGGCAATCGCTGACTTTTGGAGTCGGCTGGTGACAAAATGTTCCAAACACACCCCATGCACAACTCCAGCGGGGAAGGTGCCAGAAAGGAATTCCGTTGCTTGTTCTTCCACTGCCCCGGTAGCCAGCTGAAAGACACCACAAAAGTGGTTCTACCTGCTTGCTGGGCTGAGATGGGCAATCGCTGACTTTTGGAGTCGGCTGGTGACAAAATGTTCCAAAGACAGCCCATGCACAACTCCACCGGGGAAGGTGCCAGAAAGGAGTTCTGTTGGTAGTTCTTCCACTGCCCCGGTAGCCAGATGAAAGACACCACAAAAGTGGTTCTACCTGCTTGCTGGGCTGAGATGGGCAATCGCTGACTTTTGGAGTCGGCTGGTGACAAAATGTTCCAAACACACCCCATGCACAACTCCACCGGGGAAGGGTCCAGAAAGGAGTTCTGTTGGTTGTTCTTCCACTGCCCCGGTAGCCAGATGAAAGACACCACAAAAGTGGTTCTACCTGCTTTCTAGGCTGAGATGGGGAATCGCTGACTTTTGGAGTCGGCTGGTGACAAAATGTTCCAAACACACCCCATGCACAACTCCACCGGGGAAGGTGCCAGAAAGGAGTTCTGTTGGTAGTTCTTACACTGCCCCGGTAGCCAGATGAAAGACACCACAAAAGTGGTTCTACCTGCTTTCTGGGCTGAGATGGGGAATCGCTGACTTTTGGAGTCGGCTGGTGACAAAATGTTCCAAACACACCCCATGCACAACTCCACCGGGGAAGGTGCCAGAAAGGAGTTCTGTTGGTAGTTCTTCCACTGCCCCGGTAGCCAGCTGAAAGACACCACAAAAGTGGTTCTACCTGCTTTCTAGGCTGAGATGGGGAATCGCTGACTTTTGGAGTCGGCTGGTGACAAAATGTTCCAAACACACCCCATGCACAACTCCACCGGGGAAGGTGCCAGAAAGGAGTTCTGTTGGTAGTTCTTCCAGTGCCCCGGTAGCCAGCTGAAAGACACCACAAAAGTGGTTCTACCTGCTTTCTGGGCTGAGATGGGCAATCGCTGACTTTTGGAGTCGGCTGGTGACAAAATGTTCCAAACACACCCCATGCACAACTCCACCGGGGAAGGTGCCAGAAAGGAGTTCTGTTGGTTGTTCTTCCACTGCCCCGGTAGCCAGATGAAAGACACCACAAAAGTGGTTCTACCTGCTTTCTAGGCTGAGATGGGGAATCGCTGACTTTTGGAGTCGGCTGGTGACAAAATGTTCCAAACACACCCCATGCACAACTCCACCGGGGAAGGTGCCAGAAAGGAGTTCTGTTGGTTGTTCTTACACTGCCCCGGTAGCCAGATGAAAGACACCACAAAAGTGGTTCTACCTGCTTGCTGGGCTGAGATGGGCAATCGCTGACTTTTGGAGTCGGCTGGTGACAAAATGTTCCAAACACACCCCATGCACAACTCCACCGGGGAAGGTGCCAGAAAGGAGTTCTGTTGGTTGTTCTTACACTGCCCCGGTAGCCAGATGAAAGACACCACAAAAGTGGTTCTACCTGCTTTCTGGGCTGAGATGGGCAATCACTGACTTTTGGAGTCGGCTGGTGACAAAATGTTCCAAACACACCCCATGCACAACTCCAGCGGGGAAGGTGCCAGAAAGGAATTCCGTTGCTTGTTCTTCCACTGCCCCGGTAGCCAGCTGAAAGACACCACAAAAGTGGTTCTACCTGCTTGCTGGGCTGAGATGGGCAATCGCTGACTTTTGGAGTCGGCTGGTGACAAAATGTTCCAAACACACCCCATGCACAACTCCACCGGGGAAGGTGCCAGAAAGGAGTTCTGTTGGTTGTTCTTACACTGCCCCGGTAGCCAGATGAAAGACACCACAAAAGTGGTTCTACCTGCTTGCTGGGCTGAGATGGGCAATCGCTGACTTTTGGAGTCGGCTGGTGACAAAATGTTCCAAACACACCCCATGCACAACTCCACCGGGGAAGGTGCCAGAAAGGAGTTCTGTTGGTAGTTCTTCCACTGCCCCGGTAGCCAGCTGAAAGACACCACAAAAGTGGTTCTACCTGCTTTCTAGGCTGAGATGGGGAATCGCTGACTTTTGGAGTCGGCTGGTGACAAAATGTTCCAAACACACCCCATGCACAACTCCACCGGGGAAGGTGCCAGAAAGGAGTTCTGTTGGTAGTTCTTCCAGTGCCCCGGTAGCCAGCTGAAAGACACCACAAAAGTGGTTCTACCTGCTTTCTGGGCTGAGATGGGCAATCGCTGACTTTTGGAGTCGGCTGGTGACAAAATGTTCCAAACACACCCCATGCACAACTCCACCGGGGAAGGTGCCAGAAAGGAGTTCTGTTGGTTGTTCTTCCACTGCCCCGGTAGCCAGATGAAAGACACCACAAAAGTGGTTCTACCTGCTTTCTAGGCTGAGATGGGGAATCGCTGACTTTTGGAGTCGGCTGGTGACAAAATGTTCCAAACACACCCCATGCACAACTCCACCGGGGAAGGTGCCAGAAAGGAGTTCTGTTGGTTGTTCTTACACTGCCCCGGTAGCCAGATGAAAGACACCACAAAAGTGGTTCTACCTGCTTGCTGGGCTGAGATGGGCAATCGCTGACTTTTGGAGTCGGCTGGTGACAAAATGTTCCAAACACACCCCATGCACAACTCCACCGGGGAAGGTGTCAGAAAGGAGTTCTCTTGGTAGTTCTTCCACTGCCCCGGTAGCCAGATGAAAGACACCAAAAAGTGGTTCTACCTGCTTTCTGGGCTGAGATGGGCAATCGCTGACTTTTGGAGTCGGCTGGTGACAAAATGTTCCAAACACACCCCATGCACAACTCCACCGGGGAAGGTGCCAGAAAGGAGTTCTGTTGGTAGTTCTTCCACTGCCCCGGTAGCCAGATGAAAGACACCACAAAAGTGGTTCTACCTGCTTTCTGGGCTGAGATGGGCAATCGCTGACTTTTGGAGTCGGCTGGTGACAAAATGTTCCAAACACACCCCATGCACAACTCCACCGGGGAAGGTGCCAGAAAGGAGTTCTGTTGGTTGTTCTTACACTGCCCCGGTAGCCAGATGAAAGACACCACAAAAGTGGTTCTACCTGCTTGCTGGGCTGAGATGGGCAATCGCTGACTTTTGGAGTCGGCTGGTGACAAAATGTTCCAAACACACCCCATGCACAACTCCACCGGGGAAGGTGCCAGAAAGGAGTTCTGTTGGTAGTTCTTCCACTGCCCCGGTAGCCAGATGAAAGACACCACAAAAGTGGTTCTACCTGCTTGCTGGGCTGAGATGGGGAATCGCTGACTTTTGGAGTCGGCTGGTGACAAAATGTTCCAAACACACCCCATGCACAACTCCTGCGGGGAAGGTGCCAGAAAGGAGTTCTGTTGGTAGTTCTTCCAGTGCCCCGGTAGCCAGCTGAAAGACACCACAAAAGTGGTTCTACCTGCTTGCTGGGCTGAGATGGGGAATCGCTGACTTTTGGAGTCGGCTGGTGACAAAATGTTCCAAAGACAGCCCATGCACAACTCCACCGGGGAAGGTGCCAGAAAGGAGTTCTGTTGGTAGTTTATCCACTGCCCCGGTAGCCAGCTGAAAGACACCACAAAAGTGGTTCTACCTGCTTGCTGGGCTGAGATGGGCAATCGCTGACTTTTGGAGTCGGCTGGTGACAAAATGTTCCAAACACACCCCATGCACAACTCCACCGGGGAAGGTGCCAGAAAGGAGTTCTGTTGGTTGTTCTTACACTGCCCCGGTAGCCAGATGAAAGACAACACAAAAGTGGTTCTACCTGCTTGCTGGGCTGAGATGGGCAATCGCTGACTTTTGGAGTCGGCTGGTGACAAAATGTTCCAAACACACCCCATGCACAACTCCAGCGGGGAAGGTGCCAGAAAGGAATTCCGTTGCTTGTTCTTCCACTGCCCCGGTAGCCAGCTGAAAGACACCACAAAAGTGGTTCTACCTGCTTGCTGGGCTGAGATGGGCAATCGCTGACTTTTGGAGTCGGCTGGTGACAAAATGTTCCAAAGACAGCCCATGCACAACTCCACCGGGGAAGGTGCCAGAAAGGAGTTCTGTTGGTAGTTCTTCCACTGCCCCGGTAGCCAGATGAAAGACACCACAAAAGTGGTTCTACCTGCTTGCTGGGCTGAGATGGGCAATCGCTGACTTTTGGAGTCGGCTGGTGACAAAATGTTCCAAACACACCCCATGCACAACTCCACCGGGGAAGGGTCCAGAAAGGAGTTCTGTTGGTTGTTCTTCCACTGCCCCGGTAGCCAGATGAAAGACACCACAAAAGTGGTTCTACCTGCTTTCTAGGCTGAGATGGGGAATCGCTGACTTTTGGAGTCGGCTGGTGACAAAATGTTCCAAACACACCCCATGCACAACTCCACCGGGGAAGGTGCCAGAAAGGAGTTCTGTTGGTAGTTCTTACACTGCCCCGGTAGCCAGATGAAAGACACCACAAAAGTGGTTCTACCTGCTTTCTGGGCTGAGATGGGGAATCGCTGACTTTTGGAGTCGGCTGGTGACAAAATGTTCCAAACACACCCCATGCACAACTCCACCGGGGAAGGTGCCAGAAAGGAGTTCTGTTGGTAGTTCTTCCACTGCCCCGGTAGCCAGCTGAAAGACACCACAAAAGTGGTTCTACCTGCTTTCTAGGCTGAGATGGGGAATCGCTGACTTTTGGAGTCGGCTGGTGACAAAATGTTCCAAACACACCCCATGCACAACTCCACCGGGGAAGGTGCCAGAAAGGAGTTCTGTTGGTAGTTCTTCCAGTGCCCCGGTAGCCAGCTGAAAGACACCACAAAAGTGGTTCTACCTGCTTTCTGGGCTGAGATGGGCAATCGCTGACTTTTGGAGTCGGCTGGTGACAAAATGTTCCAAACACACCCCATGCACAACTCCACCGGGGAAGGTGCCAGAAAGGAGTTCTGTTGGTTGTTCTTCCACTGCCCCGGTAGCCAGATGAAAGACACCACAAAAGTGGTTCTACCTGCTTTCTAGGCTGAGATGGGGAATCGCTGACTTTTGGAGTCGGCTGGTGACAAAATGTTCCAAACACACCCCATGCACAACTCCACCGGGGAAGGTGCCAGAAAGGAGTTCTGTTGGTTGTTCTTACACTGCCCCGGTAGCCAGATGAAAGACACCACAAAAGTGGTTCTACCTGCTTGCTGGGCTGAGATGGGCAATCGCTGACTTTTGGAGTCGGCTGGTGACAAAATGTTCCAAACACACCCCATGCACAACTCCACCGGGGAAGGTGCCAGAAAGGAGTTCTGTTGGTTGTTCTTACACTGCCCCGGTAGCCAGATGAAAGACACCACAAAAGTGGTTCTACCTGCTTTCTGGGCTGAGATGGGCAATCACTGACTTTTGGAGTCGGCTGGTGACAAAATGTTCCAAACACACCCCATGCACAACTCCAGCGGGGAAGGTGCCAGAAAGGAATTCCGTTGCTTGTTCTTCCACTGCCCCGGTAGCCAGCTGAAAGACACCACAAAAGTGGTTCTACCTGCTTGCTGGGCTGAGATGGGCAATCGCTGACTTTTGGAGTCGGCTGGTGACAAAATGTTCCAAACACACCCCATGCACAACTCCACCGGGGAAGGTGCCAGAAAGGAGTTCTGTTGGTTGTTCTTACACTGCCCCGGTAGCCAGATGAAAGACACCACAAAAGTGGTTCTACCTGCTTGCTGGGCTGAGATGGGCAATCGCTGACTTTTGGAGTCGGCTGGTGACAAAATGTTCCAAACACACCCCATGCACAACTCCACCGGGGAAGGTGCCAGAAAGGAGTTCTGTTGGTAGTTCTTCCACTGCCCCGGTAGCCAGATGAAAGACACCACAAAAGTGGTTCTACCTGCTTGCTGGGCTGAGATGGGGAATCGCTGACTTTTGGAGTCGGCTGGTGACAAAATGTTCCAAACACACCCCATGCACAACTCCTGCGGGGAAGGTGCCAGAAAGGAGTTCTGTTGGTAGTTCTTCCAGTGCCCCGGTAGCCAGCTGAAAGACACCACAAAAGTGGTTCTACCTGCTTGCTGGGCTGAGATGGGGAATCGCTGACTTTTGGAGTCGGCTGGTGACAAAATGTTCCAAAGACAGCCCATGCACAACTCCACCGGGGAAGGTGCCAGAAAGGAGTTCTGTTGGTAGTTTATCCACTGCCCCGGTAGCCAGCTGAAAGACACCACAAAAGTGGTTCTACCTGCTTGCTGGGCTGAGATGGGCAATCGCTGACTTTTGGAGTCGGCTGGTGACAAAATGTTCCAAACACACCCCATGCACAACTCCACCGGGGAAGGGTCCAGAAAGGAGTTCTGTTGGTTGTTCTTCCACTGCCCCGGTAGCCAGATGAAAGACACCACAAAAGTGGTTCTACCTGCTTTCTAGGCTGAGATGGGCAATCGCTGACTTTTGGAGTCGGCTGGTGACAAAATGTTCCAAACACACCCCATGCACAACTCCAGCGGGGAAGGTGTCAGAAATGAGTTCTCTTGGTAGTTCTTCCACTGCCCCGGTAGCCAGCTGAAAGACACCACAAAAGTGGTTCTACCTGCTTGCTGGGCTGAGATGGGCAATCGCTGACTTTTGGAGTCGGCTGGTGACAAAATGTTCCAAACACACCCCATGCACAACTCCAGCGGGGAAGGGTCCAGAAAGGAGTTCTGTTGCTTGTTCTTCCACTGCCCCGGTAGCCAGATGAAAGACACCACATAAGTGGTTCTACCTGCTTTCTAGGCTGAGATGGGGAATCGCTGACTTTTGGAGTCGGCTGGTGACAAAATGTTCCAAACACACCCCATGCACAACTCCACCGGGGAAGGTGCCAGAAAGGAGTTCTGTTGGTTGTTCTTACACTGCCCTGGTAGCCAGATGAAAGACACCACAAAAGTGGTTCTACCTGCTTTCTGGGCTGAGATGGGCAATCGCTGACTTTTGGAGTCGGCTGGTGACAAAATGTTCCAAACACACCCCATGCACAACTCCAACGGGGAAGGGTCCAGAAAGGAGTTCTGTTGGTTGTTCTTCCACTGCCCCGGTAGCCAGATGAAAGACACCACAAAAGTGGTTCTACCTGCTTGCTGGGCTGAGATGGGGAATCGCTGACTTTTGGAGTCGGCTGGTGACAAAATGTTCCAAAGACAGCCCATGCACAACTCCACCGGGGAAGGTGCCAGAAAGGAGTTCTGTTGGTAGTTCTTCCAGTGCCCCGGTAGCCAGCTGAAAGACACCACAAAAGTGGTTCTACCTGCTTGCTGGGCTGAGATGGGGAATCGCTGACTTTTGGAGTCGGCTGGTGACAAAATGTTCCAAAGACAGCCCATGCACAACTCCACCGGGGAAGGTGCCAGAAAGGAGTTCTGTTGGTTGTTCTTACACTGCCCCGGTAGCCAGCTGAAAGACACCACAAAAGTGGTTCTACCTGCTTGCTGGGCTGAGATGGGCAATCGCTGACTTTTGGAGTCGGCTGGTGACAAAATGTTCCAAACACACCCCATGCACAACTCCACCGGGGAAGGTGCCAGAAAGGAGTTCTGTTGGTTGTTCTTACACTGCCCCGGTAGCCAGATGAAAGACAACACAAAAGTGGTTCTACCTGCTTGCTGGGCTGAGATGGGCAATCGCTGACTTTTGGAGTCGGCTGGTGACAAAATGTTCCAAACACACCCCATGCACAACTCCAGCGGGGAAGGTGCCAGAAAGGAATTCCGTTGCTTGTTCTTCCACTGCCCCGGTAGCCAGCTGAAAGACACCACAAAAGTGGTTCTACCTGCTTGCTGGGCTGAGATGGGCAATCGCTGACTTTTGGAGTCGGCTGGTGACAAAATGTTCCAAACACACCCCATGCACAACTCCACCGGGGAAGGTGCCAGAAAGGAGTTCTGTTGGTAGTTCTTCCACTGCCCCGGTAGCCAGATGAAAGACACCACAAAAGTGGTTCTACCTGCTTGCTGGGCTGAGATGGGCAATCGCTGACTTTTGGAGTCGGCTGGTGACAAAATGTTCCAAACACACCCCATGCACAACTCCACCGGGGAAGGGTCCAGAAAGGAGTTCTGTTGGTTGTTCTTCCACTGCCCCGGTAGCCAGATGAAAGACACCACAAAAGTGGTTCTACCTGCTTTCTAGGCTGAGATGGGGAATCGCTGACTTTTGGAGTCGGCTGGTGACAAAATGTTCCAAACACACCCCATGCACAACTCCACCGGGGAAGGTGCCAGAAAGGAGTTCTGTTGGTAGTTCTTCCACTGCCCCGGTAGCCAGATGAAAGACACCACAAAAGTGGTTCTACCTGCTTTCTGGGCTGAGATGGGGAATCGCTGACTTTTGGAGTCGGCTGGTGACAAAATGTTCCAAACACACCCCATGCACAACTCCACCGGGGAAGGTGCCAGAAAGGAGTTCTGTTGGTAGTTCTTCCACTGCCCCGGTAGCCAGCTGAAAGACACCACAAAAGTGGTTCTACCTGCTTTCTAGGCTGAGATGGGGAATCGCTGACTTTTGGAGTCGGCTGGTGACAAAATGTTCCAAACACACCCCATGCACAACTCCACCGGGGAAGGTGCCAGAAAGGAGTTCTGTTGGTAGTTCTTCCAGTGCCCCGGTAGCCAGCTGAAAGACACCACAAAAGTGGTTCTACCTGCTTTCTGGGCTGAGATGGGCAATCGCTGACTTTTGGAGTCGGCTGGTGACAAAATGTTCCAAACACACCCCATGCACAACTCCACCGGGGAAGGTGCCAGAAAGGAGTTCTGTTGGTTGTTCTTCCACTGCCCCGGTAGCCAGATGAAAGACACCACAAAAGTGGTTCTACCTGCTTTCTAGGCTGAGATGGGGAATCGCTGACTTTTGGAGTCGGCTGGTGACAAAATGTTCCAAACACACCCCATGCACAACTCCACCGGGGAAGGTGCCAGAAAGGAGTTCTGTTGGTTGTTCTTACACTGCCCCGGTAGCCAGATGAAAGACACCACAAAAGTGGTTCTACCTGCTTGCTGGGCTGAGATGGGCAATCGCTGACTTTTGGAGTCGGCTGGTGACAAAATGTTCCAAACACACCCCATGCACAACTCCACCGGGGAAGGTGCCAGAAAGGAGTTCTGTTGGTTGTTCTTACACTGCCCCGGTAGCCAGATGAAAGACACCACAAAAGTGGTTCTACCTGCTTTCTGGGCTGAGATGGGCAATCACTGACTTTTGGAGTCGGCTGGTGACAAAATGTTCCAAACACACCCCATGCACAACTCCAGCGGGGAAGGTGCCAGAAAGGAATTCCGTTGCTTGTTCTTCCACTGCCCCGGTAGCCAGCTGAAAGACACCACAAAAGTGGTTCTACCTGCTTGCTGGGCTGAGATGGGCAATCGCTGACTTTTGGAGTCGGCTGGTGACAAAATGTTCCAAACACACCCCATGCACAACTCCACCGGGGAAGGTGCCAGAAAGGAGTTCTGTTGCTTGTTCTTCCACTGCCCCGGTAGCCAGATGAAAGACACCACAAAAGTGGTTCTACCTGCTTGCTGGGCTGAGATGGGCAATCGCTGACTTTTGGAGTCGGCTGGTGACAAAATGTTCCAAACACACCCCATGCACAACTCCACCGGGGAAGGTGCCAGAAAGGAGTTCTGTTGGTAGTTCTTCCACTGCCCCGGTAGCCAGATGAAAGACACCACAAAAGTGGTTCTACCTGCTTGCTGGGCTGAGATGGGGAATCGCTGACTTTTGGAGTCGGCTGGTGACAAAATGTTCCAAACACACCCCATGCACAACTCCTGCGGGGAAGGTGCCAGAAAGGAGTTCTGTTGGTAGTTCTTCCAGTGCCCCGGTAGCCAGCTGAAAGACACCACAAAAGTGGTTCTACCTGCTTGCTGGGCTGAGATGGGGAATCGCTGACTTTTGGAGTCGGCTGGTGACAAAATGTTCCAAAGACAGCCCATGCACAACTCCACCGGGGAAGGTGCCAGAAAGGAGTTCTGTTGGTAGTTTATCCACTGCCCCGGTAGCCAGCTGAAAGACACCACAAAAGTGGTTCTACCTGCTTGCTGGGCTGAGATGGGCAATCGCTGACTTTTGGAGTCGGCTGGTGACAAAATGTTCCAAACACACCCCATGCACAACTCCACCGGGGAAGGGTCCAGAAAGGAGTTCTGTTGGTTGTTCTTCCACTGCCCCGGTAGCCAGATGAAAGACACCACAAAAGTGGTTCTACCTGCTTTCTAGGCTGAGATGGGCAATCGCTGACTTTTGGAGTCGGCTGGTGACAAAATGTTCCAAACACACCCCATGCACAACTCCAGCGGGGAAGGTGTCAGAAATGAGTTCTCTTGGTAGTTCTTCCACTGCCCCGGTAGCCAGCTGAAAGACACCACAAAAGTGGTTCTACCTGCTTGCTGGGCTGAGATGGGCAATCGCTGACTTTTGGAGTCGGCTGGTGACAAAATGTTCCAAACACACCCCATGCACAACTCCAGCGGGGAAGGGTCCAGAAAGGAGTTCTGTTGCTTGTTCTTCCACTGCCCCGGTAGCCAGATGAAAGACACCACATAAGTGGTTCTACCTGCTTTCTAGGCTGAGATGGGGAATCGCTGACTTTTGGAGTCGGCTGGTGACAAAATGTTCCAAACACACCCCATGCACAACTCCACCGGGGAAGGTGCCAGAAAGGAGTTCTGTTGGTTGTTCTTACACTGCCCCGGTAGCCAGATGAAAGACACCACAAAAGTGGTTCTACCTGCTTTCTGGGCTGAGATGGGCAATCGCTGACTTTTGGAGTCGGCTGGTGACAAAATGTTCCAAACACACCCCATGCACAACTCCAACGGGGAAGGGTCCAGAAAGGAGTTCTGTTGGTTGTTCTTCCACTGCCCCGGTAGCCAGATGAAAGACACCACAAAAGTGGTTCTACCTGCTTGCTGGGCTGAGATGGGGAATCGCTTACTTTTGGAGTCGGCTGGTGACAAAATGTTCCAAAGACAGCCCATGCACAACTCCACCGGGGAAGGTGCCAGAAAGGAGTTCTGTTGGTAGTTCTTCCACTGCCCCGGTAGCCAGATGAAAGACACCACAAAAGTGGTTCTACCTGCTTGCTGGGCTGAGATGGGGAATCGCTGACTTTTGGAGTCGGCTGGTGACAAAATGTTCCAAAGACAGCCCATGCACAACTCCACCGGGGAAGGTGCCAGAAAGGAGTTCTGTTGGTAGTTCTTCCACTGCCCCGGTAGCCAGCTGAAAGACACCACAAAAGTGGTTCTACCTGCTTGCTGGGCTGAGATGGGCAATCGCTGACTTTTGGAGTCGGCTGGTGACAAAATGTTCCAAACACACCCCATGCACAACTCCAGCGGGGAAGGGTCCAGAAAGGAGTTCTGTTGCTTGTTCTTCCACTGCCCCGGTAGCCAGATGAAAGACACCACAAAAGTGGTTCTACCTGCTTTCTGGGCTGAGATGGGGAATCGCTGACTTTTGGAGTCGGCTGGTGACAAAATGTTCCAAACACACCCCATGCACAACTCCACCGGGGAAGGTGCCAGAAAGGAGTTCTGTTGGTAGTTCTTCCACTGCCCCGGTAGCCAGCTGAAAGACACCACAAAAGTGGTTCTACCTGCTTTCTGGGCTGAGATGGGCAATCGCTGACTTTTGGAGTCGGCTGGTGACAAAATGTTCCAAACACACCCCATGCACAACTCCAACGGGGAAGGGTCCAGAAAGGAGTTCTGTTGGTTGTTCTTCCACTGCCCCGGTAGCCAGATGAAAGACACCACAAAAGTGGTTCTACCTGCTTTCTAGGCTGAGATGGGCAATCGCTGACTTTTGGAGTCGGCTGGTGACAAAATGTTCCAAACACACCCCATGCACAACTCCAGCGGGGAAGGTGCCAGAAAGGAGTTCTGTTGGTTGTTCTTACACTGCCCCGGTAGCCAGCTGAAAGACACCACAAAAGTGGTTCTACCTGCTTGCTGGGCTGAGATGGGCAATCGCTGACTTTTGGAGTCGGCTGGTGACAAAATGTTCCAAACACACCCCATGCACAACTCCACCGGGGAAGGTGCCAGAAAGGAATTCCATTGCTTGTTCTTCCACTGCCCCGGTAGCCAGATGAAAGACACCACAAAAGTGGTTCTACCTGCTTGCTGGGCTGAGATGGGCAATCGCTGACTTTTGGAGTCGGCTGGTGACAAAATGTTCCAAACACACCCCATGCACAACTCCACCGGGGAAGGTGCCAGAAAGGAGTTCTGTTGGTAGTTCTTCCACTGCCCCGGTAGCCAGATGAAAGACACCACAAAAGTGGTTCTACCTGCTTGCTGGGCTGAGATGGGCAATCGCTGACTTTTGGAGTCGGCTGGTGACAAAATGTTCCAAACACACCCCATGCACAACTCCACCGGGGAAGGTGCCAGAAAGGAATTCCATTGCTTGTTCTTCCACTGCCCCGGTAGCCAGATGAAAGACACCACAAAAGTGGTTCTACCTGCTTTCTAGGCTGAGATGGGCAATCGCTGACTTTTGGAGTCGGCTGGTGACAAAATGTTCCAAACACACCCCATGCACAACTCCACCGGGGAAGGTGCCAGAAAGGAGTTCTGTTGGTAGTTCTTCCACTGCCCCGGTAGCCAGATGAAAGACACCACAAAAGTGGTTCTACCTGCTTTCTGGGCTGAGATGGGCAATCGCTGACTTTTGGAGTCGGCTGGTGACAAAATGTTCCAAACACACCCCATGCACAACTCCAGCGGGGAAGGTGCCAGAAAGGAGTTCTGTTGGTAGTTCTTACACTGCCCTGGTAGCCAGATGAAAGACACCACAAAAGTGGTTCTACCTGCTTTCTAGGCTGAGATGGGCAATCGCTGACTTTTGGAGTCGGCTGGTGACAAAATGTTCCAAACACACCCCATGCACAACTCCACCGGGGAAGGTGCCAGAAAGGAGTTCTGTTGGTTGTTCTTACACTGCCCCGGTAGCCAGATGAAAGACACCACAAAAGTGGTTCTACCTGCTTGCTGGGCTGAGATGGGCAATCGCTGACTTTTGGAGTCGGCTGGTGACAAAATGTTCCAAACACACCCCATGCACAACTCCACCGGGGAAGGTGCCAGAAAGGAGTTCTGTTGGTTGTTCTTACACTGCCCCGGTAGCCAGATGAAAGACACCACAAAAGTGGTTCTACCTGCTTTCTGGGCTGAGATGGGCAATCGCTGACTTTTGGAGTCGGCTGGTGACAAAATGTTCCAAACACACCCCATGCACAACTCCAGCGGGGAAGGTGCCAGAAAGGAGTTCTGTTGGTAGTTCTTACACTGCCCTGGTAGCCAGATGAAAGACACCACAAAAGTGGTTCTACCTGCTTTCTAGGCTGAGATGGGCAATCGCTGACTTTTGGAGTCGGCTGGTGACAAAATGTTCCAAACACACCCCATGCACAACTCCACCGGGGAAGGTGCCAGAAAGGAGTTCTGTTGGTTGTTCTTACACTGCCCCGGTAGCCAGATGAAAGACACCACAAAAGTGGTTCTACCTGCTTGCTGGGCTGAGATGGGCAATCGCTGACTTTTGGAGTCGGCTGGTGACAAAATGTTCCAAACACACCCCATGCACAACTCCAGCGGGGAAGGTGCCAGAAAGGAGTTCTGTTGGTTGTTCTTACACTGCCCCGGTAGCCAGATGAAAGACACCACAAAAGTGGTTCTACCTGCTTGCTGGGCTGAGATGGGCAATCGCTGACTTTTGGAGTCGGCTGGTGACAAAATGTTCCAAACACACCCCATGCACAACTCCAGCGGGGAAGGTGCCAGAAAGGAATTCCGTTGCTTGTTCTTCCACTGCCCCGGTAGCCAGCTGAAAGACACCACAAAAGTGGTTCTACCTGCTTGCTGGGCTGAGATGGGCAATCGCTGACTTTTGGAGTCGGCTGGTGACAAAATGTTCCAAACACACCCCATGCACAACTCCACCGGGGAAGGTGCCAGAAAGGAGTTCTGTTGGTAGTTCTTCCAGTGCCCCGGTAGCCAGCTGAAAGACACCACAAAAGTGGTTCTACATGCTTTCTGGGCTGAGATGGGCAATCGCTGACTTTTGGAGTCGGCTGGTGACAAACTGTTCCAAACAGACCCCATGCACAACTCCACCGGGGAAGGTGCCAGAAAGGAGTTCTGTTGGTTGTTCTTCCACTGCCCCGGTAGCCAGATGAAAGACATCACAAAAGTGGTTCTACCTGCTTTCTGGGCTGAGATGGGCAATCGCTGACTTTTGGAGTCGGCTGGTGACAAAATGTTCCAAAGACAGCCCATGCACAACTCCAGCGGGGAAGGTGCCAGAAAGGAGTTCTGTTGGTTGTTCTTCCACTGCCCCGGTAGCCAGATGAAAGACACCACAAAAGTGGTTCTACCTGCTTTCTAGGCTGAGATGGGCAATCGCTGACTTTTGGAGTCGGCTGGTGACAAAATGTTCCAAACACACCCCATGCACAACTCCAGCGGGGAAGGTGCCAGAAAGGAGTTCTGTTGGTAGTTCTTCCACTGCCCCGGTAGCCAGATGAAAGACACCACAAAAGTGGTTCTACCTGCTTTCTGGGCTGAGATGGGCAATCGCTGACTTTTGGAGTCGGCTGGTGACAAAATGTTCCAAACACACCCCATGCACAACTCCAACGGGGAAGGGTCCAGAAAGGAGTTCTGTTGGTTGTTCTTCCACTGCCCCGGTAGCCAGATGAAAGACACCACAAAAGTGGTTCTACCTGCTTTCTAGGCTGAGATGGGGAATCGCTGACTTTTGGAGTCGGCTGGTGACAAAATGTTCCAAACACACCCCATGCACAACTCCACCGGGGAAGGTGCCAGAAAGGAGTTCTGTTGGTTGTTCTTACACTGCCCTGGTAGCCAGATGAAAGACACCACAAAAGTGGTTCTACCTGCTTTCTGGGCTGAGATGGGCAATCGCTGACTTTTGGAGTCGGCTGGTGACAAAATGTTCCAAACACACCCCATGCACAACTCCAACGGGGAAGGGTCCAGAAAGGAGTTCTGTTGGTTGTTCATCCACTGCCCCGGTAGCCAGATGAAAGACACCACAAAAGTGGTTCTACCTGCTTTCTAGGCTGAGATGGGGAATCGCTGACTTTTGGAGTCGGCTGGTGACAAAATGTTCCAAACACACCCCATGCACAACTCCACCGGGGAAGGTGCCAGAAAGGAGTTCTGTTGGTAGTTCTTACTCTGCCCCGGTAGCCAGATGAAAGACACCACAAAAGTGGTTCTACCTGCTTTCTGGGCTGAGATGGGGAATCGCTGACTTTTGGAGTCGGCTGGTGACAAAATGTTCCAAAGACAGCCCATGCACAACTCCACCGGGGAAGGTGCCAGAAAGGAGTTCTGTTGGTAGTTCTTCCACTGCCCCGGTAGCCAGATGAAAGACACCACAAAAGTGGTTCTACCTGCTTGCTGGGCTGAGATGGGGAATCGCTGACTTTTGGAGTCGGCTGGTGACAAAATGTTCCAAAGACAGCCCATGCACAACTCCACCGGGGAAGGTGCCAGAAAGGAGTTCTGTTGGTAGTTCTTCCACTGCCCCGGTAGCCAGCTGAAAGACACCACAAAAGTGGTTCTACCTGCTTGCTGGGCTGAGATGGGCAATCGCTGACTTTTGGAGTTGGCTGGTGACAAAATGTTCCAAACACACCCCATGCACAACTCCACCGGGGAAGGGTCCAGAAAGGAGTTCTGTTGGTTGTTCTTCCACTGCCCCGGTAGCCAGATGAAAGACACCACAAAAGTGGTTCTACCTGCTTTCTAGGCTGAGATGGGCAATCGCTGACTTTTGGAGTCGGCTGGTGACAAAATGTTCCAAACACACCCCATGCACAACTCCAGCGGGGAAGGTGTCAGAAATGAGTTCTCTTGGTAGTTCTTCCACTGCCCCGGTAGCCAGCTGAAAGACACCACAAAAGTGGTTCTACCTGCTTGCTGGGCTGAGATGGGCAATCGCTGACTTTTGGAGTCGGCTGGTGACAAAATGTTCCAAACACACCCCATGCACAACTCCACCGGGGAAGGTGCCAGAAAGGAGTTCTGTTGCTTGTTCTTCCACTGCCCCGGTAGCCAGATGAAAGACACCACATAAGTGGTTCTACCTGCTTTCTAGGCTGAGATGGGGAATCGCTGACTTTTGGAGTCGGCTGGTGACAAAATGTTCCAAACAGACCCCATGCACAACTCCACCGGGGAAGGTGCCAGAAAGGAGTTCTGTTGGTTGTTCTTACACTGCCCTGGTAGCCAGATGAAAGACACCAGAAAAGTGGTTCTACCTGCTTTCTGGGCTGAGATGGGCAATCGCTGACTTTTGGAGTCGGCTGGTGACAAAATGTTCCAAACACACCCCATGCACAACTCCAACGGGGAAGGGTCCAGAAAGGAGTTCTGTTGGTTGTTCTTCCACTGCCCCGGTAGCCAGATGAAAGACACCACAAAAGTGGTTCTACCTGCTTTCTAGGCTGAGATGGGCAATCGCTGACTTTTGGAGTCGGCTGGTGACAAAATGTTCCAAACACACCCCATGCACAACTCCACCGGGGAAGGTGCCAGAAAGGAGTTCTGTTGGTTGTTCTTACACTGCCCCGGTAGCCAGCTGAAAGACACCACAAAAGTGGTTCTACCTGCTTGCTGGGCTGAGATGGGCAATCGCTGACTTTTGGAGTCGGCTGGTGACAAAATGTTCCAAACACACCCCATGCACAACTCCACCGGGGAAGGTGCCAGAAAGGAATTCCATTGCTTGTTCTTCCACTGCCCCGGTAGCCAGATGAAAGACACCACAAAAGTGGTTCTACCTGCTTTCTGGGCTGAGATGGGGAATCGCTGACTTTTGGAGTCGGCTGGTGACAAAATGTTCCAAAGACAGCCCATGCACAACTCCACCGGGGAAGGTGCCAGAAAGGAGTTCTGTTGGTTGTTCTTCCACTGCCCCGGTAGCCAGATGAAAGACACCACAAAAGTGGTTCTACCTGCTTGCTGGGCTGAGATGGGCAATCGCTGACTTTTGGAGTCGGCTGGTGACAAAATGTTCCAAACACACCCCATGCACAACTCCACCGGGGAAGGTGCCAGAAAGGAATTCCATTGCTTGTTCTTCCACTGCCCCGGTAGCCAGATGAAAGACACCACAAAAGTGGTTCTACCTGCTTTCTAGGCTGAGATGGGGAATCGCTGACTTTTGGAGTCGGCTGGTGACAAAATGTTCCAAACACACCCCATGCACAACTCCACCGGGGAAGGTGCCAGAAAGGAGTTCTGTTGGTAGTTCTTCCACTGCCCCGGTAGCCAGATGAAAGACACCACAAAAGTGGTTCTACCTGCTTTCTGGGCTGAGATGGGCAATCGCTGACTTTTGGAGTCGGCTGGTGACAAAATGTTCCAAACACACCCCATGCACAACTCCAGCGGGGAAGGTGCCAGAAAGGAGTTCTGTTGGTAGTTCTTACACTGCCCTGGTAGCCAGATGAAAGACACCACAAAAGTGGTTCTACCTGCTTTCTAGGCTGAGATGGGCAATCGCTGACTTTTGGAGTCGGCTGGTGACAAAATGTTCCAAACACACCCCATGCACAACTCCAGCGGGGAAGGTGCCAGAAAGGAGTTCTGTTGGTTGTTCTTACACTGCCCCGGTAGCCAGATGAAAGACACCACAAAAGTGGTTCTACCTGCTTGCTGGGCTGAGATGGGCAATCGCTGACTTTTGGAGTCGGCTGGTGACAAAATGTTCCAAACACACCCCATGCACAACTCCAGCGGGGAAGGTGCCAGAAAGGAGTTCTGTTGGTTGTTCTTACACTGCCCCGGTAGCCAGATGAAAGACACCACAAAAGTGGTTCTACCTGCTTGCTGGGCTGAGATGGGCAATCGCTGACTTTTGGAGTCGGCTGGTGACAAAATGTTCCAAAGACAGCCCATGCACAACTCCAGCGGGGAAGGTGCCAGAAAGGAGTTCTGTTGGTAGTTCTTACACTGCCCTGGTAGCCAGATGAAAGACACCACAAAAGTGGTTCTACCTGCTTTCTAGGCTGAGATGGGCAATTGCTGACTTTTGGAGTCGGCTGGTGACAAAATGTTCCAAACACACCCCATGCACAACTCCACCGGGGAAGGTGCCAGAAAGGAGTTCTGTTGGTTGTTCTTACACTGCCCCGGTAGCCAGATGAAAGACACCACAAAAGTGGTTCTACCTGCTTGCTGGGCTGAGATGGGCAATCGCTGACTTTTGGAGTCGGCTGGTGACAAAATGTTCCAAACACACCCCATGCACAACTCCAGCGGGGAAGGTGCCAGAAAGGAATTCCGTTGCTTGTTCTTCCACTGCCCCGGTAGCCAGCTGAAAGACACCACAAAAGTGGTTCTACCTGCTTGCTGGGCTGAGATGGGCAATCGCTGACTTTTGGAGTCGGCTGGTGACAAAATGTTCCAAACACACCCCATGCACAACTCCACCGGGGAAGGTGCCAGAAAGGAGTTCTGTTGGTAGTTCTTCCACTGCCCCGGTAGCCAGCTGAAAGACACCACAAAAGTGGTTCTACATGCTTTCTGGGCTGAGATGGGCAATCGCTGACTTTTGGAGTCGGCTGGTGACAAACTGTTCCAAACAGACCCCATGCACAACTCCACCGGGGAAGGTGCCAGAAAGGAGTTCTGTTGGTTGTTCTTCCACTGCCCCGGTAGCCAGATGAAAGACATCACAAAAGTGGTTCTACCTGCTTTCTGGGCTGAGATGGGCAATCGCTGACTTTTGGAGTCGGCTGGTGACAAAATGTTCCAAAGACAGCCCATGCACAACTCCAGCGGGGAAGGTGCCAGAAAGGAGTTCTGTTGGTTGTTCTTCCACTGCCCCGGTAGCCAGATGAAAGACACCACAAAAGTGGTTCTACCTGCTTTCTAGGCTGAGATGGGCAATCGCTGACTTTTGGAGTCGGCTGGTGACAAAATGTTCCAAACACACCCCATGCACAACTCCACCGGGGAAGGTGCCAGAAAGGAGTTCTGTTGGTAGTTCTTCCACTGCCCCGGTAGCCAGATGAAAGACACCACAAAAGTGGTTCTACCTGCTTTCTGGGCTGAGATGGGCAATCGCTGACTTTTGGAGTCGGCTGGTGACAAAATGTTCCAAACACACCCCATGCACAACTCCAACGGGGAAGGGTCCAGAAAGGAGTTCTGTTGGTTGTTCTTCCACTGCCCCGGTAGCCAGATGAAAGACACCACAAAAGTGGTTCTACCTGCTTTCTAGGCTGAGATGGGGAATCGCTGACTTTTGGAGTCGGCTGGTGACAAAATGTTCCAAACACACCCCATGCACAACTCCACCGGGGAAGGTGCCAGAAAGGAGTTCTGTTGGTTGTTCTTACACTGCCCTGGTAGCCAGATGAAAGACACCACAAAAGTGGTTCTACCTGCTTTCTGGGCTGAGATGGGCAATCGCTGACTTTTGGAGTCGGCTGGTGACAAAATGTTCCAAACACACCCCATGCACAACTCCAACGGGGAAGGGTCCAGAAAGGAGTTCTGTTGGTTGTTCTTCCACTGCCCCGGTAGCCAGATGAAAGACACCACAAAAGTGGTTCTACCTGCTTTCTGGGCTGAGATGGGGAATCGCTGACTTTTGGAGTCGGCTGGTGACAAAATGTTCCAAACACACCCCATGCACAACTCCACCGGGGAAGGTGCCAGAAAGGAGTTCTGTTGGTTGTTCTTCCACTGCCCCGGTAGCCAGATGAAAGACACCACAAAAGTGGTTCTACCTGCTTTCTAGGCTGAGATGGGCAATCGCTGACTTTTGGAGTCGGCTGGTGACAAAATGTTCCAAACACACCCCATGCACAACTCCACCGGGGAAGGTGCCAGAAAGGAGTTCTGTTGGTTGTTCTTACACTGCCCCGGTAGCCAGATGAAAGACACCACAAAAGTGGTTCTACCTGCTTGCTGGGCTGAGATGGGCAATCGCTGACTTTTGGAGTCGGCTGGTGACAAAATGTTCCAAACACACCCCATGCACAACTCCAGCGGGGAAGGTGCCAGAAAGGAGTTCTGTTGGTTGTTCTTACACTGCCCCGGTAGCCAGATGAAAGACACCACAAAAGTGGTTCTACCTGCTTGCTGGGCTGAGATGGGCAATCGCTGACTTTTGGAGTCGGCTGGTGACAAAATGTTCCAAACACACCCCATGCACAACTCCACCGGGGAAGGTGCCAGAAAGGAGTTCTCTTGGTAGTTCTTCCACTGCCCCGGTAGCCAGCTGAAAGACACCACAAAAGTGGTTCTACCTGCTTGCTGGGCTGAGATGGGGAATCGCTGACTTTTGGAGTCGGCTGGTGACAAAATGTTCCAAACACACCCCATGCACAACTCCACCGGGGAAGGTGCCAGAAAGGAGTTCTGTTGGTAGTTCTTCCACTGCCCCGGTAGCCAGCTGAAAGACACCACAAAAGTGGTTCTACATGCTTGCTGGGCTGAGATGGGCAATCGCTGACTTTTGGAGTCGGCTGGTGACAAACTGTTCCAAACAGACCCCATGCACAACTCCAGCGGGGAAGGTGCCAGAAAGGAGTTCTGTTGGTTGTTCTTCCACTGCCCCGGTAGCCAGATGAAAGACATCACAAAAGTGGTTCTACCTGCTTTCTGGGCTGAGATGGGCAATCGCTGACTTTTGGAGTCGGCTGGTGACAAAATGTTCCAAAGACAGCCCATGCACAACTCCAGCGGGGAAGGTGCCAGAAAGGAGTTCTGTTGGTTGTTCTTCCACTGCCCCGGTAGCCAGATGAAAGACACCACAAAAGTGGTTCTACCTGCTTTCTAGGCTGAGATGGGCAATCGCTGACTTTTGGAGTCGGCTGGTGACAAAATGTTCCAAACACACCCCATGCACAACTCCACCGGGGAAGGTGCCAGAAAGGAGTTCTGTTGGTAGTTCTTCCACTGCCCCGGTAGCCAGATGAAAGACACCACAAAAGTGGTTCTACCTGCTTTCTGGGCTGAGATGGGCAATCGCTGACTTTTGGAGTCGGCTGGTGACAAAATGTTCCAAACACACCCCATGCACAACTCCAACGGGGAAGGGTCCAGAAAGGAGTTCTGTTGGTTGTTCTTCCACTGCCCCGGTAGCCAGATGAAAGACACCACAAAAGTGGTTCTACCTGCTTTCTAGGCTGAGATGGGGAATCGCTGACTTTTGGAGTCGGCTGGTGACAAAATGTTCCAAACACACCCCATGCACAACTCCACCGGGGAAGGTGCCAGAAAGGAGTTCTGTTGGTTGTTCTTACACTGCCCTGGTAGCCAGATGAAAGACACCACAAAAGTGGTTCTACCTGCTTTCTGGGCTGAGATGGGCAATCGCTGACTTTTGGAGTCGGCTGGTGACAAAATGTTCCAAACACACCCCATGCACAACTCCACCGGGGAAGGGTCCAGAAAGGAGTTCTGTTGGTTGTTCTTCCACTGCCCCGGTAGCCAGATGAAAGACACCACAAAAGTGGTTCTACCTGCTTTCTAGGCTGAGATGGGGAATCGCTGACTTTTGGAGTCGGCTGGTGACAAAATGTTCCAAACACACCCCATGCACAACTCCACCGGGGAAGGTGCCAGAAAGGAGTTCTGTTGGTAGTTCTTACTCTGCCCCGGTAGCCAGATGAAAGACACCACAAAAGTGGTTCTACCTGCTTTCTGGGCTGAGATGGGGAATCGCTGACTTTTGGAGTCGGCTGGTGACAAAATGTTCCAAACACACCCCATGCACAACTCCAGCGGGGAAGGTGCCAGAAAGGAGTTCTGTTGGTTGTTCTTACACTGCCCCGGTAGCCAGATGAAAGACACCACAAAAGTGGTTCTACCTGCTTTCTGGGCTGAGATGGGCAATCGCTGACTTTTGGAGTCGGCTGGTGACAAAATGTTCCAAACACACCCCATGCACAACTCCACCGGGGAAGGTGCCAGAAAGGAGTTCTGTTGGTTGTTCTTACACTGCCCCGGTAGCCAGATGAAAGAAACCACAAAAGTGGTTCTACCTGCTTGCTGGGCTGAGATGGGCAATCGCTGACTTTTGGAGTCGGCTGGTGACAAAATGTTCCAAACACACCCCATGCACAACTCCACCGGGGAAGGTGCCAGAAAGGAGTTCTGTTGGTTGTTCTTACACTGCCCCGGTAGCCAGCTGAAAGACACCACAAAAGTGGTTCTACCTGCTTTCTGGGCTGAGATGGGCAATCGCTGACTTTTGGAGTCGGCTGGTGACAAAATGTTCCAAACACACCCCATGCACAACTCCACCGGGGAAGGTGCCAGAAAGGAATTCCGTTGCTTGTTCTTCCACTGCCCCGGTAGCCAGCTGAAAGACACCACAAAAGTGGTTCTACCTGCTTGCTGGGCTGAGATGGGCAATCGCTGACTTTTGGAGTCGGCTGGTGACAAAATGTTCCAAAGACAGCCCATGCACAACTCCACCGGGGAAGGTGCCAGAAAGGAGTTCTCTTGGTAGTTCTTCCACTGCCCCGGTAGCCAGCTGAAAGACACCAGAAATGTGGTTCTACATTCTTTCTGGGCTGAGATGGGCAATCGCTGACTTTTGGAGTCGGCTGGTGACAAAATGTTCCAAACAGACCCCATGCACAACTCCACCGGGGAAGGTGCCAGAAAGGAGTTCTGTTGGTTGTTCTTACACTGCCCCGGTAGCCAGATGAAAGACACCACAAAAGTGGTTCTACCTGCTTTCTGGGCTGAGATGGGGAATCACTGACTTTTGGAGTCGGCTGGTGACAAAATGTTCCAAAGACAGCCCATGCACAACTCCACCGGGGAAGGTGCCAGAAAGGAGTTCTGTTGGTAGTTCTTCCACTGCCCCGGTAGCCAGCTGAAAGACACCACAAAAGTGGTTCTACCTGCTTGCTGGGCTGAGATGGGCAATCGCTGACTTTTGGAGTCGGCTGGTGACAAAATGTTCCAAACACACCCCATGCACAACTCCACCGGGGAAGGGTCCAGAAAGGAGTTCTGTTGGTTGTTCTTCCACTGCCCCGGTAGCCAGATGAAAGACACCACAAAAGTGGTTCTACCTGCTTTCTAGGCTGAGATGGGCAATCGCTGACTTTTGGAGTCGGCTGGTGACAAAATGTTCCAAACACACCCCATGCACAACTCCACCGGGGAAGGTGCCAGAAAGGAGTTCTGTTGGTAGTTCTTCCACTGCCCCGGTAGCCAGATGAAAGACACCACAAAAGTGGTTCTACCTGCTTTCTGGGCTGAGATGGGCAATCGCTGACTTTTGGAGTCGGCTGGTGACAAAATGTTCCAAACACACCCCATGCACAACTCCACCGAGGAAGGTGCCAGAAAGGAGTTCTGTTGGTTGTTCTTCCACTGCCCCGGTAGCCAGATGAAAGACACCACAAAAGTGGTTCTACCTGCTTTCTAGGCTGAGATGGGGAATCGCTGACTTTTGGAGTCGGCTGGTGACAAAATGTTCCAAACACACCCCATGCACAACTCCACCGGGGAAGGTGCCAGAAAGGAGTTCTGTTGGTTGTTCTTACACTGCCCCGGTAGCCAGCTGAAAGACACCACAAAAGTGGTTCTACCTGCTTGCTGGGCTGAGATGGGCAATCGCTGACTTTTGGAGTCGGCTGGTGACAAAATGTTCCAAACACACCCCATGCACAACTCCAGCGGGGAAGGTGCCAGAAAGGAGTTCTGTTGGTTGTTCTTACACTGCCCCGGTAGCCAGATGAAAGACACCACAAAAGTGGTTCTACCTGCTTGCTGGGCTGAGATGGGGAATCGCTGACTTTTGGAGTCGGCTGGTGACAAAATGTTCCAAAGACAGCCCATGCACAACTCCACCGGGGAAGGTGCCAGAAAGGAGTTCTCTTGGTAGTTCTTACACTGCCCCGGTAGCCAGATGAAAGACACCACAAAAGTGGTTCTACCTGCTTGCTGGGCTGAGATGGGCAATCGCTGACTTTTGGAGTCGGCTGGTGAGAAAATGTTCCAAACACACCCCATGCACAACTCCAGCGGGGAAGGTGTCAGAAATGAGTTCTCTTGGTAGTTCTTCCACTGCCCCGGTAGCCAGCTGAAAGACACCACAAAAGTGGTTCTACCTGCTTGCTGGGCTGAGATGGGCAATCGCTGACTTTTGGAGTCGGCTGGTGACAAAATGTTCCAAACACACCCCATGCACAACTCCAGCGGGGAAGGGTCCAGAAAGGAGTTCTGTTGCTTGTTCTTCCACTGCCCCGGTAGCCAGATGAAAGACACCACAAAAGTGGTTCTACCTGCTTTCTAGGCTGAGATGGGCAATCGCTGACTTTTGGAGTCGGCTGGTGACAAAATGTTCCAAACACACCCCATGCACAACTCCACCGGGGAAGGTGCCAGAAAGGAGTTCTGTTGGTTGTTCTTACACTGCCCTGGTAGCCAGATGAAAGACACCACAAAAGTGGTTCTACCTGCTTTCTGGGCTGAGATGGGCAATCGCTGACTTTTGGAGTCGGCTGGTGACAAAATGTTCCAAACACACCCCATGCACAACTCCAACGGGGAAGGGTCCAGAAAGGAGTTCTGTTGGTTGTTCTTCCACTGCCCCGGTAGCCAGATGAAAGACACCACAAAAGTGGTTCTACCTGCTTTCTAGGCTGAGATGGGCAATCGCTGACTTTTAGAGTCGGCTGGTGACAAAATGTTCCAAACACACCCCATGCACAACTCCAGCGGGGAAGGTGCCAGAAAGGAGTTCTGTTGGTTGTTCTTACACTGCCCCGGTAGCCAGATGAAAGACACCACAAAAGTGGTTCTACCTGCTTGCTGGGCTGAGATGGGCAATCGCTGACTTTTGGAGTCGGCTGGTGACAAAATGTTCCAAACACACCCCATGCACAACTCCACCGGGGAAGGTGCCAGAAAGGAATTCCATTGCTTCTTCTTCCACTGCCCCGGTAGCCAGATGAAAGACACCACAAAAGTGGTTCTACCTGCTTTCTGGGCTGAGATGGGGAATCGCTGACTTTTGGAGTCGGCTGGTGACAAAATGTTCCAAAGACAGCCCATGCACAACTCCACCGGGGAAGGTGCCAGAAAGGAGTTCTGTTGGTAGTTCTTCCACTGCCCCGGTAGCCAGATGAAAGACACCACAAAAGTGGTTCTACCTGCTTGCTGGGCTGAGATGGGCAATCGCTGACTTTTGGAGTCGGCTGGTGACAAAATGTTCCAAACACACCCCATGCACAACTCCACCGGGGAAGGTGCCAGAAAGGAATTCCATTGCTTGTTCTTCCACTGCCCCGGTAGCCAGATGAAAGACACCACAAAAGTGGTTCTACCTGCTTTCTAGGCTGAGATGGGGAATCGCTGACTTTTGGAGTCGGCTGGTGACAAAATGTTCCAAACACACCCCATGCACAACTCCACCGGGGAAGGTGCCAGAAAGGAGTTCTGTTGGTAGTTCTTCCACTGCCCCGGTAGCCAGATGAAAGACACCACAAAAGTGGTTCTACCTGCTTTCTGGGCTGAGATGGGCAATCGCTGACTTTTGGAGTCGGCTGGTGACAAAATGTTCCAAACACACCCCATGCACAACTCCAGCGGGGAAGGTGCCAGAAAGGAGTTCTGTTGGTAGTTCTTACACTGCCCTGGTAGCCAGATGAAAGACACCACAAAAGTGGTTCTACCTGCTTTCTGGGCTGAGATGGGCAATCGCTGACTTTTGGAGTCGGCTGGTGACAAAATGTTCCAAACACACCCCATGCACAACTCCACCGGGGAAGGTGCCAGAAAGGAGTTCTGTTGGTTGTTCTTCCACTGCCCCGGTAGCCAGCTGAAAGACACCACAAAAGTGGTTCTACCTGCTTTCTAGGCTGAGATGGGCAATCGCTGACTTTTGGAGTCGGCTGGTGACAAAATGTTCCAAACACACCCCATGCACAACTCCACCGGGGAAGGTGCCAGAAAGGAGTTCTGTTGGTAGTTCTTCCACTGCCCCGGTAGCCAGATGAAAGACACCACAAAAGTGGTTCTACCTGCTTTCTGGGCTGAGATGGGCAATCGCTGACTTTTGGAGTCGGCTGGTGACAAAATGTTCCAAACACACCCCATGCACAACTCCAGCGGGGAAGGTGCCAGAAAGGAGTTCTGTTGGTTGTTCTTCCACTGCCCCGGTAGCCAGATGAAAGACACCACAAAAGTGGTTCTACCTGCTTTCTAGGCTGAGATGGGCAATCGCTGACTTTTGGAGTCGGCTGGTGACAAAATGTTCCAAACACACCCCATGCACAACTCCACCGGGGAAGGTGCCAGAAAGGAGTTCTGTTGGTTGTTCTTACACTGCCCCGGTAGCCAGATGAAAGACACCACAAAAGTGGTTCTACCTGCTTGCTGGGCTGAGATGGGCAATCGCTGACTTTTGGAGTCGGCTGGTGACAAAATGTTCCAAACACACCCCATGCACAACTCCACCGGGGAAGGTGCCAGAAAGGAGTTCTGTTGGTTGTTCTTACACTGCCCTGGTAGACAGATGAAAGACACCACAAAAGTGGTTCTACCTGCTTGCTGGGCTGAGATGGGCAATCGCTGACTTTTGGAGTCGGCTGGTGACAAAATGTTCCAAACACACCCCATGCACAACTCCAGCGGGGAAGGTGCCAGAAAGGAATTCCGTTGCTTGTTCTTCCACTGCCCCGGTAGCCAGCTGAAAGACACCACAAAAGTGGTTCTACCTGCTTGCTGGGCTGAGATGGGCAATCGCTGACTTTTGGAGTCGGCTGGTGACAAAATGTTCCAAACACACCCCATGCACAACTCCACCGGGGAAGGTGCCAGAAAGGAGTTCTGTTGGTAGTTCTTCCACTGCCCCGGTAGCCAGCTGAAAGACACCACAAAAGTGGTTCTACATGCTTTCTGGGCTGAGATGGGCAATCGCTGACTTTTGGAGTCGGCTGGTGACAAACTGTTCCAAACAGACCCCATGCACAACTCCACCGGGGAAGGTGCCAGAAAGGAGTTCTGTTGGTTGTTCTTACACTGCCCCGGTAGCCAGATGAAAGACACCACAAAAGTGGTTCTACCTGCTTGCTGGGCTGAGATGGGGAATCGCTGACTTTTGGAGTCGGCTGGTGACAAAATGTTCCAAAGACAGCCCATGCACAACTCCAGCGGGGAAGGTGCCAGAAAGGAGTTCTGTTGGTTGTTCTTCCACTGCCCCGGTAGCCAGATGAAAGACACCACAAAAGTGGTTCTACCTGCTTTCTAGGCTGAGATGGGCAATCGCTGACTTTTGGAGTCGGCTGGTGACAAAATGTTCCAAACACACCCCATGCACAACTCCACCGGGGAAGGTGCCAGAAAGGAGTTCTGTTGGTAGTTCTTCCACTGCCCCGGTAGCCAGATGAAAGACACCACAAAAGTGGTTCTACCTGCTTTCTGGGCTGAGATGGGCAATCGCTGACTTTTGGAGTCGGCTGGTGACAAAATGTTCCAAACACACCCCATGCACAACTCCAACGGGGAAGGGTCCAGAAAGGAGTTCTGTTGGTTGTTCTTCCACTGCCCCGGTAGCCAGATGAAAGACACCACAAAAGTGGTTCTACCTGCTTTCTAGGCTGAGATGGGGAATCGCTGACTTTTGGAGTCGGCTGGTGACAAAATGTTCCAAACACACCCCATGCACAACTCCACCGGGGAAGGTGCCAGAAAGGAGTTCTGTTGGTTGTTCTTACACTGCCCTGGTAGCCAGATGAAAGACACCACAAAAGTGGTTCTACCTGCTTTCTGGGCTGAGATGGGCAATCGCTGACTTTTGGAGTCGGCTGGTGACAAAATGTTCCAAACACACCCCATGCACAACTCCAACGGGGAAGGGTCCAGAAAGGAGTTCTGTTGGTTGTTCTTCCACTGCCCCGGTAGCCAGATGAAAGACACCACAAAAGTGGTTCTACCTGCTTTCTAGGCTGAGATGGGGAATCGCTGACTTTTGGAGTCGGCTGGTGACAAAATGTTCCAAACACACCCCATGCACAACTCCACCGGGGAAGGTGCCAGAAAGGAGTTCTGTTGGTAGTTCTTACACTGCCCCGGTAGCCAGATGAAAGACACCACAAAAGTGGTTCTACCTGCTTTCTGGGCTGAGATGGGGAATCGCTGACTTTTGGAGTCGGCTGGTGACAAAATGTTCCAAACACACCCCATGCACAACTCCACCGGGGAAGGTGCCAGAAAGGAGTTCTGTTGGTTGTTCTTACACTGCCCTGGTAGCCAGATGAAAGACACCACAAAAGTGGTTCTACCTGCTTTCTGGGCTGAGATGGGCAATCGCTGACTTTTGGAGTCGGCTGGTGACAAAATGTTCCAAACACACGCCATGCACAACTCCAACGGGGAAGGGTCCAGAAAGGAGTTCTGTTGGTTGTTCTTCCACTGCCCCGGTAGCCAGCTGAAAGACACCACAAAAGTGGTTCTACCTGCTTTCTAGGCTGAGATGGGCAATCGCTGACTTTTGGAGTCGGCTGGTGACAAAATGTTCCAAACACACCCCATGCACAACTCCACCGGGGAAGGTGCCAGAAAGGAGTTCTGTTGGTAGTTCTTCCACTGCCCCGGTAGCCAGATGAAAGACACCACAAAAGTGGTTCTACCTGCTTTCTGGGCTGAGATGGGGAATCGCTGACTTTTGGAGTCGGCTGGTGACAAAATGTTCCAAACACACCCCATGCACAACTCCACCGGGGAAGGTGCCAGAAAGGAGTTCTGTTGGTTGTTCTTCCACTGCCCCGGTAGCCAGATGAAAGACACCACAAAAGTGGTTCTACCTGCTTTCTAGGCTGAGATGGGGAATCGCTGACTTTTGCAGTCGGCTGGTGACAAAATGTTCCAAACACACCCCATGCACAACTCCACCGGGGAAGGTGCCAGAAAGGAGTTCTGTTGGTTGTTCTTACACTGCCCCGGTAGCCAGATGAAAGAAACCACAAAAGTGGTTCTACCTGCTTGCTGGGCTGAGATGGGCAATCGCTGACTTTTGGAGTCGGCTGGTGACAAAATGTTCCAAACACACCCCATGCACAACTCCACCGGGGAAGGTGCCAGAAAGGAGTTCTGTTGGTTGTTCTTACACTGCCCCGGTAGCCAGCTGAAAGATACCACAAAAGTGGTTCTACCTGCTTGCTGGGCTGAGATGGGCAATCGCTGACTTTTGGAGTCGGCTGGTGAGAAAATGTTCCAAACACACCCCATGCACAACTCCACCGGGGAAGGTGCCAGAAAGGAATTCCGTTGCTTGTTCTTCCACTGCCCCGGTAGCCAGCTGAAAGACACCACAAAAGTGGTTCTACCTGCTTGCTGGGCTGAGATGGGCAATCGCTGACTTTTGGAGTCGGCTGGTGACAAAATGTTCCAAACACACCCCATGCACAACTCCACCGGGGAAGGTGCCAGAAAGGAGTTCTGTTGGTAGTTCTTCCACTGCCCCGGTAGCCAGCTGAAAGACACCACAAAAGTGGTTCTACCTGCTTGCTGGGCTGAGATGGGCAATCGCTGACTTTTGGAGTCGGCTGGTGACAAAATGTTCCAAACAGACCCCATGCACAACTCCACCGGGGAAGGTGCCAGAAAGGAGTTCTGTTGGTTGTTCTTACACTGCCCCGGTAGCCAGATGAAAGACACCACAAAAGTGGTTCTACCTGCTTGCTGGGCTGAGATGGGGAATCGCTGACTTTTGGAGTCGGCTGGTGACAAAATGTTCCAAAGACAGCCCATGCACAACTCCAGCGGGGAAGGTGCCAGAAAGGAGTTCTGTTGGTAGTTCTTCCACTGCCCCGGTAGCCAGCTGAAAGACACCACAAAAGTGGTTCTACCTGCTTGCTGGGCTGAGATGGGCAATCGCTGACTTTTGGAGTCGGCTGGTGACAAAATGTTCCAAACACACCCCATGCACAACTCCACCGGGGAAGGGTCCAGAAAGGAGTTCTGTTGGTTGTTCTTCCACTGCCCCGGTAGCCAGATGAAAGACACCACAAAAGTGGTTCTACCTGCTTTCTAGGCTGAGATGGGCAATCGCTGACTTTTGGAGTCGGCTGGTGACAAAATGTTCCAAACACACCCCATGCACAACTCCACCGGGGAAGGTGCCAGAAAGGAGTTCTGTTGGTAGTTCTTCCACTGCCCCGGTAGCCAGATGAAAGACACCACAAAAGTGGTTCTACCTGCTTTCTGGGCTGAGATGGGCAATCGCTGACTTTTGGAGTCGGCTGGTGACAAAATGTTCCAAACACACCCCATGCACAACTCCACCGAGGAAGGTGCCAGAAAGGAGTTCTGTTGGTTGTTCTTCCACTGCCCCGGTAGCCAGATGAAAGACACCACAAAAGTGGTTCTACCTGCTTTCTAGGCTGAGATGGGGAATCGCTGACTTTTGGAGTCGGCTGGTGACAAAATGTTCCAAACACACCCCATGCACAACTCCACCGGGGAAGGTGCCAGAAAGGAGTTCTGTTGGTTGTTCTTACACTGCCCCGGTAGCCAGATGAAAGACACCACAAAAGTGGTTCTACCTGCTTGCTGGGCTGAGATGGGCAATCGCTGACTTTTGGAGTCGGCTGGTGACAAAATGTTCCAAACACACCCCATGCACAACTCCACCGGGGAAGGTGCCAGAAAGGAGTTCTGTTGGTTGTTCTTACACTGCCCCGGTAGCCAGATGAAAGACACCACAAAAGTGGTTCTACCTGCTTGCTGGGCTGAGATGGGCAATCGCTGACTTTTGGAGTCGGCTGGTGACAAAATGTTCCAAACACACCCCATGCACAACTCCACCGGGGAAGGTGCCAGAAAGGAATTCCGTTGCTTGTTCTTCCACTGCCCCGGTAGCCAGATGAAAGACACCACAAAAGTGGTTCTACCTGCTTGCTGGGCTGAGATGGGCAATCGCTGACTTTTGGAGTCGGCTGGTGACAAAATGTTCCAAACACACCCCATGCACAACTCCAGCGGGGAAGGTGCCAGAAAGGAGTTCTGTTGGTTGTTCTTACACTGCCCCGGTAGCCAGATGAAAGACACCACAAAAGTGGTTCTACCTGCTTTCTGGGCTGAGATGGGCAATCGCTGACTTTTGGAGTCGGCTGGTGACAAAATGTTCCAAACACACCCCATGCACAACTCCACCGGGGAAGGTGCCAGAAAGGAATTCCGTTGCTTGTTCTTACACTGCCCCGGTAGCCAGATGAAAGACACCACAAAAGTGGTTCTACCTGCTTGCTGGGCTGAGATGGGCAATCGCTGACTTTTGGAGTCGGCTGGTGACAAAATGTTCCAAACACACCCCATGCACAACTCCACCGGGGAAGGTGTCAGAAAGGAGTTCTCTTGGTAGTTCTTCCACTGCCCCGGTAGCCAGCTGAAAGACACCACAAAAGTGGTTCTACCTGCTTGCTGGGCTGAGATGGGGAATCGCTGACTTTTGGAGTCGGCTGGTGACAAAATGTTCCAAAGACAGCCCATGCACAACTCCACCGGGGAAGGTGCCAGAAAGGAGTTCTGTTGGTAGTTCTTCCACTGCCCCGGTAGCCAGATGAAAGACACCACAAAAGTGGTTCTACCTGCTTTCTGGGCTGAGATGGGCAATCGCTGACTTTTGGAGTCGGCTGGTGACAAAATGTTCCAAACACACCCCATGCACAACTCCACCGGGGAAGGTGCCAGAAAGGAGTTCTGTTGGTTGTTCTTACACTGCCCCGGTAGCCAGATGAAAGACACCACAAAAGTGGTTCTACCTGCTTGCTGGGCTGAGATGGGCAATCGCTGACTTTTGGAGTCGGCTGGTGACAAAATGTTCCAAACACACCCCATGCACAACTCCACCGGGGAAGGTGCCAGAAAGGAGTTCTGTTGGTTGTTCTTCCACTGCCCCGGTAGCCAGATGAAAGACACCACAAAAGTGGTTCTACCTGCTTTCTAGGCTGAGATGGGGAATCGCTGACTTTTGGAGTCGGCTGGTGACAAAATGTTCCAAACACACCCCATGCACAACTCCAACGGGGAAGGGTCCAGAAAGGAGTTCTGTTGGTTGTTCTTCCACTGCCCCGGTAGCCAGATGAAAGACACCACAAAAGTGGTTCTACCTGCTTTCTAGGCTGAGATGGGGAATCGCTGACTTTTGGAGTCGGCTGGTGACAAAATGTTCCAAACACACCCCATGCACAACTCCAACGGGGAAGGGTCCAGAAAGGAGTTCTGTTGGTTGTTCTTCCACTGCCCCGGTAGCCAGATGAAAGACACCACAAAAGTGGTTCTACCTGCTTTCTAGGCTGAGATGGGGAATCGCTGACTTTTGGAGTCGGCTGGTGACAAAATGTTCCAAACACACCCCATGCACAACTCCACCGGGGAAGGTGCCAGAAAGGAGTTCTGTTGGTAGTTCTTACACTGCCCCGGTAGCCAGATGAAAGACACCACAAAAGTGGTTCTACCTGCTTTCTGGGCTGAGATGGGGAATCGCTGACTTTTGGAGTCGGCTGGTGACAAAATGTTCCAAACACACCCCATGCACAACTCCACCGGGGAAGGTGCCAGAAAGGAGTTCTGTTGGTTGTTCTTCCACTGCCCCGGTAGCCAGATGAAAGACACCACAAAAGTGGTTCTACCTGCTTTCTAGGCTGAGATGGGGAATCGCTGACTTTTGCAGTCGGCTGGTGACAAAATGTTCCAAACACACCCCATGCACAACTCCACCGGGGAAGGTGCCAGAAAGGAGTTCTGTTGGTTGTTCTTACACTGCCCCGGTAGCCAGCTGAAAGATACCACAAAAGTGGTTCTACCTGCTTGCTGGGCTGAGATGGGCAATCGCTGACTTTTGGAGTCGGCTGGTGACAAAATGTTCCAAACACACCCCATGCACAACTCCACCGGGGAAGGTGCCAGAAAGGAGTTCTGTTGGTTGTTCTTACACTGCCCCGGTAGCCAGCTGAAAGACACCACAAAAGTGGTTCTACCTGCTTGCTGGGCTGAGATGGGCAATCGCTGACTTTTGGAGTCGGCTGGTGACAAAATGTTCCAAACACACCCCATGCACAACTCCACCGGGGAAGGTGCCAGAAAGGAATTCCGTTGCTTGTTCTTCCACTGCCCCGGTAGCCAGCTGAAAGACACCACAAAAGTGGTTCTACCTGCTTGCTGGGCTGAGATGGGCAATCGCTGACTTTTGGAGTCGGCTGGTGACAAAATGTTCCAAACACACCCCATGCACAACTCCACCGGGGAAGGTGCCAGAAAGGAGTTCTGTTGGTAGTTCTTCCACTGCCCCGGTAGCCAGCTGAAAGACACCACAAAAGTGGTTCTACATGCTTTCTGGGCTGAGATGGGCAATCGCTGACTTTTTGAGTCGGCTGGTGACAAAATGTTCCAAACAGACCCCATGCACAACTCCACCGGGGAAGGTGCCAGAAAGGAGTTCTGTTGGTTGTTCTTACACTGCCCCGGTAGCCAGATGAAAGACACCACAAAAGTGGTTCTACCTGCTTTCTGGGCTGAGATGGGGAATCGCTGACTTTTGGAGTCGGCTGGTGACAAAATGTTCCAAAGACAGCCCATGCACAACTCCACCGGGGAAGGTGCCAGAAAGGAGTTCTGTTGGTAGTTCTTCCACTGCCCCGGTAGCCAGCTGAAAGACACCACAAAAGTGGTTCTACCTGCTTGCTGGGCTGAGATGGGCAATCGCTGACTTTTGGAGTCGGCTGGTGACAAAATGTTCCAAACACACCCCATGCACAACTCCACCGGGGAAGGGTCCAGAAAGGAGTTCTGTTGGTTGTTCTTCCACTGCCCCGGTAGCCAGATGAAAGACACCACAAAAGTGGTTCTACCTGCTTTCTAGGCTGAGATGGGCAATCGCTGACTTTTGGAGTCGGCTGGTGACAAAATGTTCCAAACACACCCCATGCACAACTCCACCGGGGAAGGTGCCAGAAAGGAGTTCTGTTGGTAGTTCTTCCACTGCCCCGGTAGCCAGCTGAAAGACACCACAAAAGTGGTTCTACCTGCTTTCTGGGCTGAGATGGGCAATCGCTGACTTTTGGAGTCGGCTGGTGACAAAATGTTCCAAACACACCCCATGCACAACTCCACCGAGGAAGGTGCCAGAAAGGAGTTCTGTTGGTTGTTCTTCCACTGCCCCGGTAGCCAGATGAAAGACACCACAAAAGTGGTTCTACCTGCTTTCTAGGCTGAGATGGGCAATCGCTGACTTTTGGAGTCGGCTGGTGACAAAATGTTCCAAACACACCCCATGCACAACTCCACCGGGGAAGGTGCCAGAAAGGAGTTCTGTTGGTTGTTCTTACACTGCCCCGGTAGCCAGATGAAAGACACCACAAAAGTGGTTCTACCTGCTTGCTGGGCTGAGATGGGCAATCGCTGACTTTTGGAGTCGGCTGGTGACAAAATGTTCCAAACACACCCCATGCACAACTCCAGCGGGGAAGGTGCCAGAAAGGAGTTCTGTTGGTTGTTCTTACACTGCCCCGGTAGCCAGATGAAAGACACCACAAAAGTGGTTCTACCTGCTTGCTGGGCTGAGATGGGGAATCGCTGACTTTTGGAGTCGGCTGGTGACAAAATGTTCCAAACACACCCCATGCACAACTCCAGCGGGGAAGGTGCCAGAAAGGAGTTCTGTTGGTAGTTCTTACACTGCCCCGGTAGCCAGATGAAAGACACCACAAAAGTGGTTCTACCTGCTTTCTGGGCTGAGATGGGCAATCGCTGACTTTTGGAGTCGGCTGGTGACAAAATGTTCCAAACACACCCCATGCACAACTCCACCGGGGAAGGTGCCAGAAAGGAATTCCGTTGCTTGTTCTTCCACTGCCCCGGTAGCCAGCTGAAAGACACCACAAAAGTGGTTCTACCTGCTTGCTGGGCTGAGATGGGCAATCGCTGACTTTTGCAGTCGGCTGGTGACAAAATGTTCCAAACACACCCCATGCACAACTCCACCGGGGAAGGTGTCAGAAAGGAGTTCTCTTGGTAGTTCTTCCACTGCCCCGGTAGCCAGCTGAAAGACACCACAAAAGTGGTTCTACCTGCTTGCTGGGCTGAGATGGGCAATCGCTGACTTTTGGAGTCGGCTGGTGACAAAATGTTCCAAACACACCCCATGCACAACTCCACCGGGGAAGGTGCCAGAAAGGAGTTCTGTTGGTAGTTCTTCCACTGCCCCGGTAGCCAGATGAAAGACACCACAAAAGTGGTTCTACCTGCTTTCTGGGCTGAGATGGGCAATCGCTGACTTTTGGAGTCGGCTGGTGACAAAATGTTCCAAAGACAGCCCATGCACAACTCCAGCGGGGAAGGTGCCAGAAAGGAGTTCTCTTGGTAGTTCTTCCACTGCCCCGGTAGCCAGATGAAAGACACCACAAAAGTGGTTCTACCTGCTTGCTGGGCTGAGATGGGCAATCGCTGACTTTTGGAGTCGGCTGGTGACAAAATGTTCCAAACACACCCCATGCACAACTCCACCGGGGAAGGTGCCAGAAAGGAATTTTGTTGCTTGTTCTTCCACTGCCCCGGTAGCCAGATGAAAGACACCACAAAAGTGGTTCTACCTGCTTTCTGGGCTGAGATGGGCAATCGCTGACTTTTGGAGTCGGCTGGTGACAAAATGTTCCAAAGACAGCCCATGCACAACTCCACCGGGGAAGGTGCCAGAAAGGAGTTCTGTTGGTAGTTCTTCCACTGCCCCGGTAGCCAGATGAAAGACACCACAAAAGTGGTTCTACCTGCTTGCTGGGCTGAGATGGGCAATCGCTGACTTTTGGAGTCGGCTGGTGACAAAATGTTCCAAAGACAGCCCATGCACAACTCCACCGGGGAAGGTGCCAGAAAGGAGTTCTGTTGGTAGTTCTTCCACTGCCCCGGTAGCCAGATGAAAGACACCACAAAAGTGGTTCTACCTGCTTGCTGGGCTGAGATGGGCAATCGCTGACTTTTGGAGTCGGCTGGTGACAAAATGTTCCAAACACACCCCATGCACAACTCCAACGGGGAAGGTGCCAGAAAGGAATTCCATTGCTTGTTCTTCCACTGCCCCGGTAGCCAGATGAAAGACACCACAAAAGTGGTTCTACCTGCTTTCTAGGCTGAGATGGGGAATCGCTGACTTTTGGAGTCGGCTGGTGACAAAATGTTCCAAACACACCCCATGCACAACTCCACCGGGGAAGGTGCCAGAAAGGAGTTCTGTTGCTTGTTCTTCCACTGCCCCGGTAGCCAGATGAAAGACACCACAAAAGTGGTTCTACCTGCTTTCTGGGCTGAGATGGGCAATCGCTGACTTTTGGAGTCGGCTGGTGACAAAATGTTCCAAACACACCCCATGCACAACTCCAGCGGGGAAGGTGCCAGAAAGGAGTTCTGTTGGTAGTTCTTACACTGCCCTGGTAGCCAGATGAAAGACACCACAAAAGTGGTTCTACCTGCTTTCTGGGCTGAGATGGGCAATCGCTGACTTTTGGAGTCGGCTGGTGACAAAATGTTCCAAACACACCCCATGCACAACTCCACCGGGGAAGGTGCCAGAAAGGAGTTCTGTTGGTTGTTCTTCCACTGCCCCGGTAGCCAGCTGAAAGACACCACAAAAGTGGTTCTACCTGCTTTCTAGGCTGAGATGGGCAATCGCTGACTTTTGGAGTCGGCTGGTGACAAAATGTTCCAAACACACCCCATGCACAACTCCACCGGGGAAGGTGCCAGAAAGGAGTTCTGTTGGTAGTTCTTCCACTGCCCCGGTAGCCAGATGAAAGACACCACAAAAGTGGTTCTACCTGCTTTCTGGGCTGAGATGGGCAATCGCTGACTTTTGGAGTCGGCTGGTGACAAAATGTTCCAAACACACCCCATGCACAACTCCAGCGGGGAAGGTGCCAGAAAGGAGTTCTGTTGGTTGTTCTTCCACTGCCCCGGTAGCCAGATGAAAGACACCACAAAAGTGGTTCTACCTGCTTTCTAGGCTGAGATGGGCAATCGCTGACTTTTGGAGTCGGCTGGTGACAAAATGTTCCAAACACACCCCATGCACAACTCCACCGGGGAAGGTGCCAGAAAGGAGTTCTGTTGGTTGTTCTTACACTGCCCCGGTAGCCAGATGAAAGACACCACAAAAGTGGTTCTACCTGCTTGCTGGGCTGAGATGGGCAATCGCTGACTTTTGGAGTCGGCTGGTGACAAAATGTTCCAAACACACCCCATGCACAACTCCACCGGGGAAGGTGCCAGAAAGGAGTTCTGTTGGTTGTTCTTACACTGCCCTGGTAGACAGATGAAAGACACCACAAAAGTGGTTCTACCTGCTTGCTGGGCTGAGATGGGCAATCGCTGACTTTTGGAGTCGGCTGGTGACAAAATGTTCCAAACACACCCCATGCACAACTCCAGCGGGGAAGGTGCCAGAAAGGAATTCCGTTGCTTGTTCTTCCACTGCCCCGGTAGCCAGCTGAAAGACACCACAAAAGTGGTTCTACCTGCTTGCTGGGCTGAGATGGGCAATCGCTGACTTTTGCAGTCGGCTGGTGACAAAATGTTCCAAACACACCCCATGCACAACTCCACCGGGGAAGGTGCCAGAAAGGAGTTCTGTTGGTAGTTCTTCCACTGCCCCGGTAGCCAGCTGAAAGACACCACAAAAGTGGTTCTACATGCTTTCTGGGCTGAGATGGGCAATCGCTGACTTTTGGAGTCGGCTGGTGACAAACTGTTCCAAACAGACCCCATGCACAACTCCACCGGGGAAGGTGCCAGAAAGGAGTTCTGTTGGTTGTTCTTACACTGCCCCGGTAGCCAGATGAAAGACACCACAAAAGTGGTTCTACCTGCTTGCTGGGCTGAGATGGGGAATCGCTGACTTTTGGAGTCGGCTGGTGACAAAATGTTCCAAAGACAGCCCATGCACAACTCCAGCGGGGAAGGTGCCAGAAAGGAGTTCTGTTGGTTGTTCTTCCACTGCCCCGGTAGCCAGATGAAAGACACCACAAAAGTGGTTCTACCTGCTTTCTAGGCTGAGATGGGCAATCGCTGACTTTTGGAGTCGGCTGGTGACAAAATGTTCCAAACACACCCCATGCACAACTCCACCGGGGAAGGTGCCAGAAAGGAGTTCTGTTGGTAGTTCTTCCACTGCCCCGGTAGCCAGATGAAAGACACCACAAAAGTGGTTCTACCTGCTTTCTGGGCTGAGATGGGCAATCGCTGACTTTTGGAGTCGGCTGGTGACAAAATGTTCCAAACACACCCCATGCACAACTCCAACGGGGAAGGGTCCAGAAAGGAGTTCTGTTGCTTGTTCTTCCACTGCCCCGGTAGCCAGCTGAAAGACACCACAAAAGTGGTTCTACCTGCTTTCTAGGCTGAGATGGGGAATCGCTGACTTTTGGAGTCGGCTGGTGACAAAATGTTCCAAACACACCCCATGCACAACTCCACCGGGGAAGGTGCCAGAAAGGAGTTCTGTTGGTTGTTCTTACACTGCCCTGGTAGCCAGATGAAAGACACCACAAAAGTGGTTCTACCTGCTTTCTGGGCTGAGATGGGCAATCGCTGACTTTTGGAGTCGGCTGGTGACAAAATGTTCCAAACACACCCCATGCACAACTCCAACGGGGAAGGGTCCAGAAAGGAGTTCTGTTGGTTGTTCTTCCACTGCCCCGGTAGCCAGATGAAAGACACCACAAAAGTGGTTCTACCTGCTTTCTAGGCTGAGATGGGGAATCGCTGACTTTTGGAGTCGGCTGGTGACAAAATGTTCCAAACACACCCCATGCACAACTCCACCGGGGAAGGTGCCAGAAAGGAGTTCTGTTGGTAGTTCTTACACTGCCCCGGTAGCCAGATGAAAGACACCACAAAAGTGGTTCTACCTGCTTTCTGGGCTGAGATGGGGAATCGCTGACTTTTGGAGTCGGCTGGTGACAAAATGTTCCAAACACACCCCATGCACAACTCCACCGGGGAAGGTGCCAGAAAGGAGTTCTGTTGGTTGTTCTTACACTGCCCTGGTAGCCAGATGAAAGACACCACAAAAGTGGTTCTACCTGCTTTCTGGGCTGAGATGGGCAATCGCTGACTTTTGGAGTCGGCTGGTGACAAAATGTTCCAAACACACCCCATGCACAACTCCAACGGGGAAGGGTCCAGAAAGGAGTTCTGTTGGTTGTTCTTCCACTGCCCCGGTAGCCAGATGAAAGACACCACAAAAGTGGTTCTACCTGCTTTCTAGGCTGAGATGGGGAATCGCTGACTTTTGGAGTCGGCTGGTGACAAAATGTTCCAAACACACCCCATGCACAACTCCACCGGGGAAGGTGCCAGAAAGGAGTTCTGTTGGTAGTTCTTACACTGCCCCGGTAGCCAGATGAAAGACACCACAAAAGTGGTTCTACCTGCTTTCTGGGCTGAGATGGGGAATCGCTGACTTTTGGAGTCGGCTGGTGACAAAATGTTCCAAACACACCCCATGCACAAGTCCACCGGGGAAGGTGCCAGAAAGGAGTTCTGTTGGTTGTTCTTCCACTGCCCCGGTAGCCAGATGAAAGACACCACAAAAGTGGTTCTACCTGCTTTCTAGGCTGAGATGGGGAATCGCTGACTTTTGGAGTCGGCTGGTGACAAAATGTTCCAAACACACCCCATGCACAACTCCACCGGGGAAGGTGCCAGAAAGGAGTTCTGTTGGTTGTTCTTACACTGCCCCGGTAGCCAGATGAAAGAAACCACAAAAGTGGTTCTACCTGCTTTCTGGGCTGAGATGGGCAATCGCTGACTTTTGGAGTCGGCTGGTGACAAAATGTTCCAAACACACCCCATGCACAACTCCACCGGGGAAGGTGCCAGAAAGGAGTTCTGTTGGTTGTTCTTACACTGCCCCGGTAGCCAGCTGAAAGATACCACAAAAGTGGTTCTACCTGCTTGCTGGGCTGAGATGGGCAATCGCTGACTTTTGGAGTCGGCTGGTGAGAAAATGTTCCAAACACACCCCATGCACAACTCCACCGGGGAAGGTGCCAGAAAGGAATTCCGTTGCTTGTTCTTCCACTGCCCCGGTAGCCAGCTGAAAGACACCACAAAAGTGGTTCTACCTGCTTGCTGGGCTGAGATGGGCAATCGCTGACTTTTGGAGTCGGCTGGTGACAAAATGTTCCAAACACACCCCATGCACAACTCCACCGGGGAAGGTGCCAGAAAGGAGTTCTGTTGGTAGTTCTTCCACTGCCCCGGTAGCCAGCTGAAAGACACCACAAAAGTGGTTCTACCTGCTTGCTGGGCTGAGATGGGCAATCGCTGACTTTTGGAGTCGGCTGGTGACAAAATGTTCCAAACAGACCCCATGCACAACTCCACCGGGGAAGGTGCCAGAAAGGAGTTCTGTTGGTTGTTCTTACACTGCCCCGGTAGCCAGATGAAAGACACCACAAAAGTGGTTCTACCTGCTTTCTGGGCTGAGATGGGGAATCGCTGACTTTTGGAGTCGGCTGGTGACAAAATGTTCCAAAGACAGCCCATGCACAACTCCAGCGGGGAAGGTGCCAGAAAGGAGTTCTGTTGGTAGTTCTTCCACTGCCCCGGTAGCCAGCTGAAAGACACCACAAAAGTGGTTCTACCTGCTTGCTGGGCTGAGATGGGCAATCGCTGACTTTTGGAGTCGGCTGGTGACAAAATGTTCCAAACACACCCCATGCACAACTCCACCGGGGAAGGGTCCAGAAAGGAGTTCTGTTGGTTGTTCTTCCACTGCCCCGGTAGCCAGATGAAAGACACCACAAAAGTGGTTCTACCTGCTTTCTAGGCTGAGATGGGCAATCGCTGACTTTTGGAGTCGGCTGGTGACAAAATGTTCCAAACACACCCCATGCACAACTCCACCGAGGAAGGTGCCAGAAAGGAGTTCTGTTGGTTGTTCTTCCACTGCCCCGGTAGCCAGATGAAAGACACCACAAAAGTGGTTCTACCTGCTTTCTAGGCTGAGATGGGGAATCGCTGACTTTTGGAGTCGGCTGGTGACAAAATGTTCCAAACACACCCCATGCACAACTCCACCGGGGAAGGTGCCAGAAAGGAATTCCGTTGCTTGTTCTTCCACTGCCCCGGTAGCCAGCTGAAAGACACCACAAAAGTGGTTCTACCTGCTTGCTGGGCTGAGATGGGGAATCGCTGACTTTTGGAGTCGGCTGGTGACAAAATGTTCCAAACACACCCCATGCACAACTCCACCGGGGAAGGTGCCAGAAAGGAGTTCTGTTGGTTGTTCTTACACTGCCCCGGTAGCCAGATGAAAGACACCACAAAAGTGGTTCTACCTGCTTGCTGGGCTGAGATGGGCAATCGCTGACTTTTGGAGTCGGCTGGTGACAAAATGTTCCAAACACACCCCATGCACAACTCCACCGGGGAAGGTGCCAGAAAGGAGTTCTGTTGGTTGTTCTTACACTGCCCCGGTAGCCAGATGAAAGACACCACAAAAGTGGTTCTACCTGCTTGCTGGGCTGAGATGGGCAATCGCTGACTTTTGGAGTCGGCTGGTGACAAAATGTTCCAAAGACAGCCCATGCACAACTCCACCGGGGAAGGTGCCAGAAAGGAGTTCTCTTGGTAGTTCTTCCACTGCCCCGGTAGCCAGATGAAAGACACCACAAAAGTGGTTCTACCTGCTTGCTGGGCTGAGATGGGCAATCGCTGACTTTTGGAGTCGGCTGGTGACAAAATGTTCCAAACACACCCCATGCACAACTCCAGCGGGGAAGGTGCCAGAAAGGAGTTCTGTTGGTTGTTCTTACACTGCCCCGGTAGCCAGATGAAAGACACCACAAAAGTGGTTCTACCTGCTTTCTGGGCTGAGATGGGCAATCGCTGACTTTTGGAGTCGGCTGGTGACAAAATGTTCCAAACACACCCCATGCACAACTCCACCGGGGAAGGTGCCAGAAAGGAATTCCGTTGCTTGTTCTTACACTGCCCCGGTAGCCAGATGAAAGACACCACAAAAGTGGTTCTACCTGCTTGCTGGGCTGAGATGGGCAATCGCTGACTTTTGGAGTCGGCTGGTGACAAAATGTTCCAAACACACCCCATGCACAACTCCACCGGGGAAGGTGTCAGAAAGGAGTTCTCTTGGTAGTTCTTCCACTGCCCCGGTAGCCAGCTGAAAGACACCACAAAAGTGGTTCTACCTGCTTGCTGGGCTGAGATGGGGAATCGCTGACTTTTGGAGTCGGCTGGTGACAAAATGTTCCAAAGACAGCCCATGCACAACTCCACCGGGGAAGGTGCCAGAAAGGAGTTCTGTTGGTAGTTCTTCCACTGCCCCGGTAGCCAGATGAAAGACACCACAAAAGTGGTTCTACCTGCTTGCTGGGCTGAGATGGGCAATCGCTGACTTTTGGAGTCGGCTGGTGACAAAATGTTCCAAACACACCCCATGCACAACTCCACCGGGGAAGGTGCCAGAAAGGAGTTCTGTTGGTTGTTCTTACACTGCCCCGGTAGCCAGATGAAAGACACCACAAAAGTGGTTCTACCTGCTTTCTGGGCTGAGATGGGCAATCGCTGACTTTTGGAGTCGGCTGGTGACAAAATGTTCCAAACACACCCCATGCACAACTCCACCGGGGAAGGTGCCAGAAAGGAGTTCTGTTGGTAGTTCTTCCACTGCCCCGGTAGCCAGATGAAAGACACCACAAAAGTGGTTCTACCTGCTTTCTAGGCTGAGATGGGGAATCGCTGACTTTTGGAGTCGGCTGGTGACAAAATGTTCCAAACACACCCCATGCACAACTCCAACGGGGAAGGGTCCAGAAAGGAGTTCTGTTGGTTGTTCTTCCACTGCCCCGGTAGCCAGATGAAAGACACCACAAAAGTGGTTCTACCTGCTTTCTAGGCTGAGATGGGGAATCGCTGACTTTTGGAGTCGGCTGGTGACAAAATGTTCCAAACACACCCCATGCACAACTCCAACGGGGAAGGGTCCAGAAAGGAGTTCTGTTGGTTGTTCTTCCACTGCCCCGGTAGCCAGATGAAAGACACCACAAAAGTGGTTCTACCTGCTTTCTAGGCTGAGATGGGGAATCGCTGACTTTTGGAGTCGGCTGGTGACAAAATGTTCCAAACACACCCCATGCACAACTCCACCGGGGAAGGTGCCAGAAAGGAGTTCTGTTGGTAGTTCTTACACTGCCCCGGTAGCCAGATGAAAGACACCACAAAAGTGGTTCTACCTGCTTTCTGGGCTGAGATGGGGAATCGCTGACTTTTGGAGTCGGCTGGTGACAAAATGTTCCAAACACACCCCATGCACAACTCCACCGGGGAAGGTGCCAGAAAGGAGTTCTGTTGGTTGTTCTTCCACTGCCCCGGTAGCCAGATGAAAGACACCACAAAAGTGGTTCTACCTGCTTTCTAGGCTGAGATGGGGAATCGCTGACTTTTGCAGTCGGCTGGTGACAAAATGTTCCAAACACACCCCATGCACAACTCCACCGGGGAAGGTGCCAGAAAGGAGTTCTGTTGGTTGTTCTTCCACTGCCCCGGTAGCCAGATGAAAGAAACCACAAAAGTGGTTCTACCTGCTTGCTGGGCTGAGATGGGCAATCGCTGACTTTTGGAGTCGGCTGGTGACAAAATGTTCCAAACACACCCCATGCACAACTCCACCGGGGAAGGTGCCAGAAAGGAGTTCTGTTGGTTGTTCTTACACTGCCCCGGTAGCCAGCTGAAAGACACCACAAAAGTGGTTCTACCTGCTTGCTGGGCTGAGATGGGCAATCGCTGACTTTTGGAGTCGGCTGGTGACAAAATGTTCCAAACACACCCCATGCACAACTCCACCGGGGAAGGTGCCAGAAAGGAATTCCGTTGCTTGTTCTTCCACTGCCCCGGTAGCCAGCTGAAAGACACCACAAAAGTGGTTCTACCTGCTTGCTGGGCTGAGATGGGCAATCGCTGACTTTTGGAGTCGGCTGGTGACAAAATGTTCCAAACACACCCCATGCACAACTCCACCGGGGAAGGTGCCAGAAAGGAGTTCTGTTGGTAGTTCTTCCACTGCCCCGGTAGCCAGCTGAAAGACACCACAAAAGTGGTTCTACATGCTTTCTGGGCTGAGATGGGCAATCGCTGACTTTTTGAGTCGGCTGGTGACAAAATGTTCCAAACAGACCCCATGCACAACTCCACCGGGGAAGGTGCCAGAAAGGAGTTCTGTTGGTTGTTCTTACACTGCCCCGGTAGCCAGATGAAAGACACCACAAAAGTGGTTCTACCTGCTTTCTGGGCTGAGATGGGGAATCGCTGACTTTTGGAGTCGGCTGGTGACAAAATGTTCCAAAGACAGCCCATGCACAACTCCACCGGGGAAGGTGCCAGAAAGGAGTTCTGTTGGTAGTTCTTCCACTGCCCCGGTAGCCAGCTGAAAGACACCACAAAAGTGGTTCTACCTGCTTGCTGGGCTGAGATGGGCAATCGCTGACTTTTGGAGTCGGCTGGTGACAAAATGTTCCAAACACACCCCATGCACAACTCCACCGGGGAAGGGTCCAGAAAGGAGTTCTGTTGGTTGTTCTTCCACTGCCCCGGTAGCCAGATGAAAGACACCACAAAAGTGGTTCTACCTGCTTTCTAGGCTGAGATGGGCAATCGCTGACTTTTGGAGTCGGCTGGTGACAAAATGTTCCAAACACACCCCATGCACAACTCCACCGGGGAAGGTGCCAGAAAGGAGTTCTGTTGGTAGTTCTTCCACTGCCCCGGTAGCCAGATGAAAGACACCACAAAAGTGGTTCTACCTGCTTTCTGGGCTGAGATGGGCAATCGCTGACTTTTGGAGTCGGCTGGTGACAAAATGTTCCAAACACACCCCATGCACAACTCCACCGAGGAAGGTGCCAGAAAGGAGTTCTGTTGGTTGTTCTTCCACTGCCCCGGTAGCCAGATGAAAGACACCACAAAAGTGGTTCTACCTGCTTTCTAGGCTGAGATGGGCAATCGCTGACTTTTGGAGTCGGCTGGTGACAAAATGTTCCAAACACACCCCATGCACAACTCCACCGGGGAAGGTGCCAGAAAGGAGTTCTGTTGGTTGTTCTTACACTGCCCCGGTAGCCAGATGAAAGACACCACAAAAGTGGTTCTACCTGCTTGCTGGGCTGAGATGGGCAATCGCTGACTTTTGGAGTCGGCTGGTGACAAAATGTTCCAAACACACCCCATGCACAACTCCAGCGGGGAAGGTGCCAGAAAGGAGTTCTGTTGGTTGTTCTTACACTGCCCCGGTAGCCAGATGAAAGACACCACAAAAGTGGTTCTACCTGCTTGCTGGGCTGAGATGGGGAATCGCTGACTTTTGGAGTCGGCTGGTGACAAAATGTTCCAAACACACCCCATGCACAACTCCAGCGGGGAAGGTGCCAGAAAGGAGTTCTGTTGGTAGTTCTTACACTGCCCCGGTAGCCAGATGAAAGACACCACAAAAGTGGTTCTACCTGCTTTCTGGGCTGAGATGGGCAATCGCTGACTTTTGGAGTCGGCTGGTGACAAAATGTTCCAAACACACCCCATGCACAACTCCACCGGGGAAGGTGCCAGAAAGGAATTCCGTTGCTTGTTCTTCCACTGCCCCGGTAGCCAGCTGAAAGACACCACAAAAGTGGTTCTACCTGCTTGCTGGGCTGAGATGGGCAATCGCTGACTTTTGGAGTCGGCTGGTGACAAAATGTTCCAAACACACCCCATGCACAACTCCACCGGGGAAGGTGTCAGAAAGGAGTTCTCTTGGTAGTTCTTCCACTGCCCCGGTAGCCAGCTGAAAGACACCACAAAAGTGGTTCTACCTGCTTGCTGGGCTGAGATGGGCAATCGCTGACTTTTGGAGTCGGCTGGTGACAAAATGTTCCAAACACACCCCATGCACAACTCCACCGGGGAAGGTGCCAGAAAGGAGTTCTGTTGGTAGTTCTTCCACTGCCCCGGTAGCCAGATGAAAGACACCACAAAAGTGGTTCTACCTGCTTGCTGGGCTGAGATGGGCAATCGCTGACTTTTGGAGTCGGCTGGTGACAAAATGTTCCAAAGACAGCCCATGCACAACTCCAGCGGGGAAGGTGCCAGAAAGGAGTTCTCTTGGTAGTTCTTCCACTGCCCCGGTAGCCAGATGAAAGACACCACAAAAGTGGTTCTACCTGCTTGCTGGGCTGAGATGGGCAATCGCTGACTTTTGGAGTCGGCTGGTGACAAAATGTTCCAAACACACCCCATGCACAACTCCACCGGGGAAGGTGCCAGAAAGGAATTTTGTTGCTTGTTCTTCCACTGCCCCGGTAGCCAGATGAAAGACACCACAAAAGTGGTTCTACCTGCTTTCTGGGCTGAGATGGGCAATCGCTGACTTTTGGAGTCGGCTGGTGACAAAATGTTCCAAAGACAGCCCATGCACAACTCCACCGGGGAAGGTGCCAGAAAGGAGTTCTGTTGGTAGTTCTTCCACTGCCCCGGTAGCCAGATGAAAGACACCACAAAAGTGGTTCTACCTGCTTGCTGGGCTGAGATGGGCAATCGCTGACTTTTGGAGTCGGCTGGTGACAAAATGTTCCAAACACACCCCATGCACAACTCCACCGGGGAAGGTGCCAGAAAGGAGTTCTGTTGGTTGTTCTTACACTGCCCCGGTAGCCAGATGAAAGACACCACAAAAGTGGTTCTACCTGCTTTCTGGGCTGAGATGGGCAATCGCTGACTTTTGGAGTCGGCTGGTGACAAAATGTTCCAAACACACCCCATGCACAACTCCTGCGGGGAAGGTGCCAGAAAGGAGTTCTGTTGGTTGTTCTTCCACTGCCCCGGTAGCCAGATGAAAGACACCACAAAAGTGGTTCTACCTGCTTTCTAGGCTGAGATGGGGAATCGCTGACTTTTGGAGTCGGCTGGTGACAAAATGTTCCAAACACACCCCATGCACAACTCCAACGGGGAAGGGTCCAGAAAGGAGTTCTGTTGGTTGTTCTTCCACTGCCCCGGTAGCCAGATGAAAGACACCACAAAAGTGGTTCTACCTGCTTTCTAGGCTGAGATGGGGAATCGCTGACTTTTGGAGTCGGCTGGTGACAAAATGTTCCAAACACACCCCATGCACAACTCCACCGGGGAAGGTGCCAGAAAGGAGTTCTGTTGGTAGTTCTTACACTGCCCCGGTAGCCAGATGAAAGACACCACAAAAGTGGTTCTACCTGCTTTCTGGGCTGAGATGGGGAATCGCTGACTTTTGGAGTCGGCTGGTGACAAAATGTTCCAAACACACCCCATGCACAACTCCACCGGGGAAGGTGCCAGAAAGGAGTTCTGTTGGTTGTTCTTCCACTGCCCCGGTAGCCAGATGAAAGACACCACAAAAGTGGTTCTACCTGCTTTCTAGGCTGAGATGGGGAATCGCTGACTTTTGGAGTCGGCTGGTGACAAAATGTTCCAAACACACCCCATGCACAACTCCACCGGGGAAGGTGCCAGAAAGGAGTTCTGTTGGTTGTTCTTACACTGCCCCGGTAGCCAGATGAAAGAAACCACAAAAGTGGTTCTACCTGCTTTCTGGGCTGAGATGGGCAATCGCTGACTTTTGGAGTCGGCTGGTGACAAAATGTTCCAAACACACCCCATGCACAACTCCACCGGGGAAGGTGCCAGAAAGGAGTTCTGTTGGTTGTTCTTACACTGCCCCGGTAGCCAGCTGAAAGACACCACAAAAGTGGTTCTACCTGCTTGCTGGGCTGAGATGGGCAATCGCTGACTTTTGGAGTCGGCTGGTGACAAAATGTTCCAAACACACCCCATGCACAACTCCACCGGGGAAGGTGCCAGAAAGGAATTCCGTTGCTTGTTCTTCCACTGCCCCGGTAGCCAGCTGAAAGACACCACAAAAGTGGTTCTACCTGCTTGCTGGGCTGAGATGGGCAATCGCTGACTTTTGGAGTCGGCTGGTGACAAAATGTTCCAAACACACCCCATGCACAACTCCACCGGGGAAGGTGCCAGAAAGGAGTTCTGTTGGTAGTTCTTCCACTGCCCCGGTAGCCAGATGAAAGACACCACAAAAGTGGTTCTACCTGCTTGCTGGGCTGAGATGGGCAATCGCTGACTTTTGCAGTCGGCTGGTGACAAAATGTTCCAAACACACCCCATGCACAACTCCACCGGGGAAGGTGCCAGAAAGGAGTTCTCTTGGTAGTTCTTCCACTGCCCCGGTAGCCAGATGAAAGACACCACAAAAGTGGTTCTACCTGCTTTCTGGGCTGAGATGGGCAATCGCTGACTTTTGGAGTCGGCTGGTGACAAAATGTTCCAAAGACAGCCCATGCACAACTCCACCGGGGAAGGTGCCAGAAAGGAGTTCTGTTGGTAGTTCTTCCACTGCCCCGGTAGCCAGCTGAAAGACACCACAAAAGTGGTTCTACCTGCTTGCTGGGCTGAGATGGGCAATCGCTGACTTTTGGAGTCGGCTGGTGACAAAATGTTCCAAACACACGCCATGCACAACTCCACCGGGGAAGGGTCCAGAAAGGAGTTCTGTTGGTTGTTCTTCCACTGCCCCGGTAGCCAGCTGAAAGACACCACAAAAGTGGTTCTACCTGCTTTCTAGGCTGAGATGGGCAATCGCTGACTTTTGGAGTCGGCTGGTGACAAAATGTTCCAAACACACCCCATGCACAACTCCACCGGGGAAGGTGCCAGAAAGGAGTTCTGTTGGTAGTTCTTCCACTGCCCCGGTAGCCAGATGAAAGACACCACAAAAGTGGTTCTACCTGCTTTCTGGGCTGAGATGGGCAATCGCTGACTTTTGGAGTCGGCTGGTGACAAAATGTTCCAAACACACCCCATGCACAACTCCACCGAGGAAGGTGCCAGAAAGGAGTTCTGTTGGTTGTTCTTCCACTGCCCTGGTAGCCAGATGAAAGACACCACAAAAGTGGTTCTACCTGCTTTCTAGGCTGAGATGGGGAATCGCTGACTTTTGGAGTCGGCTGGTGACAAAATGTTCCAAACACACCCCATGCACAACTCCACCGGGGAAGGTGCCAGAAAGGAGTTCTGTTGGTTGTTCTTACACTGCCCCGGTAGCCAGATGAAAGACACCACAAAAGTGGTTCTACCTGCTTTCTGGGCTGAGATGGGCAATCGCTGACTTTTGGAGTCGGCTGGTGACAAAATGTTCCAAACACACCCCATGCACAACTCCACCGGGGAAGGTGCCAGAAAGGAGTTCTGTTGGTTGTTCTTACACTGCCCCGGTAGCCAGATGAAAGACACCACAAAAGTGGTTCTACCTGCTTGCTGGGCTGAGATGGGGAATCGCTGACTTTTGGAGTCGGCTGGTGACAAAATGTTCCAAACACACCCCATGCACAACTCCACCGGGGAAGGTGCCAGAAAGGAGTTCTCTTGGTAGTTCTTCCACTGCCCCGGTAGCCAGATGAAAGACACCACAAAAGTGGTTCTACCTGCTTTCTGGGCTGAGATGGGCAATCGCTGACTTTTGGAGTCGGCTGGTGACAAAATGTTCCAAACACACCCCATGCACAACTCCAGCGGGGAAGGTGCCAGAAAGGAGTTCTGTTGGTTGTTCTTACACTGCCCCGGTAGCCAGATGAAAGACACCACAAAAGTGGTTCTACCTGCTTTCTGGGCTGAGATGGGCAATCGCTGACTTTTGGAGTCGGCTGGTGACAAAATGTTCCAAACACACCCCATGCACAACTCCACCGGGGAAGGTGCCAGAAAGGAATTCCGTTGCTTGTTCTTCCACTGCCCCGGTAGCCAGCTGAAAGACACCACAAAAGTGGTTCTACCTGCTTGCTGGGCTGAGATGGGCAATCGCTGACTTTTGGAGTCGGCTGGTGACAAAATGTTCCAAACACACCCCATGCACAACTCCACCGGGGAAGGTGCCAGAAAGGAATTCCGTTGCTTGTTCTTCCACTGCCCCGGTAGCCAGCTGAAAGACACCACAAAAGTGGTTCTACCTGCTTGCTGGGCTGAGATGGGCAATCGCTGACTTTTGGAGTCGGCTGGTGACAAAATGTTCCAAACACACCCCATGCACAACTCCACCGGGGAAGGTGCCAGAAAGGAGTTCTCTTGGTAGTTCTTCCACTGCCCCGGTAGCCAGCTGAAAGACACCACAAAAGTGGTTCTACCTGCTTTCTGGGCTGAGATGGGCAATCGCTGACTTTTGGAGTCGGCTGGTGAAAAAATGTTCCAAACACACCCCATGCACAACTCCAGCGGGGAAGGTGCCAGAAAGGAGTTCTGTTGGTAGTTCTTCCACTGCCCCGGTAGCCAGATGAAAGACACCACAAAAGTGGTTCTACCTGCTTTCTGGGCTGAGATGGGCAATCGCTGACTTTTGGAGTCGGCTGGTGACAAAATGTTCCAAAGACAGCCCATGCACAACTCCACCGGGGAAGGTGCCAGAAAGGAGTTCTGTTGGTTGTTCTTACACTGCCCCGGTAGCCAGATGAAAGACACCACAAAAGTGGTTCTACCTGCTTGCTGGGCTGAGATGGGCAATCGCTGACTTTTGGAGTCGGCTGGTGACAAAATGTTCCAAACACACCCCATGCACAACTCCACCGGGGAAGGTGCCAGAAAGGAATTTTGTTGCTTGTTCTTCCACTGCCCCGGTAGCCAGATGAAAGACACCACAAAAATGGTTCTACCTGCTTTCTGGGCTGAGATGGGGAATCGCTGACTTTTGGAGTCGGCTGGTGACAAAATGTTCCAAAGACAGCCCATGCACAACTCCACCGGGGAAGGTGCCAGAAAGGAGTTCTGTTGGTAGTTCTTCCACTGCCCCGGTAGCCAGATGAAAGACACCACAAAAGTGGTTCTACCTGCTTGCTGGGCTGAGATGGGCAATCGCTGACTTTTGGAGTCGGCTGGTGACAAAATGTTCCAAACACACCCCATGCACAACTCCACCGGGGAAGGTGCCAGAAAGGAGTTCTGTTGGTTGTTCTTACACTGCCCCGGTAGCCAGATGAAAGACACCACAAAAGTGGTTCTACCTGCTTTCTGGGCTGAGATGGGCAATCGCTGACTTTTGGAGTCGGCTGGTGACGAAATGTTGCAAAGACACCCCATGCACAACTCCACCGGGGAAGGTGCCAGAAAGGAATTCCATTGCTTGTTCTTCCACTGCCCCGGTAGCCAGATGAAAGACACCACAAAAGTGGTTCTACCTGCTTTCTAGGCTGAGATGGGGAATCGCTGACTTTTGGAGTCGGCTGGTGACAAAATGATCCAAACACACCCCATGCACAACTCCACTGGGGAAGGTGCCAGAAAGGAGTTCTGTTGGTTGTTCTTACACTGCCCCGGTAGCCAGATGAAAGACACCACAAAAGTGGTTCTACCTGCTTTCTGGGCTGAGATGGGCAATCGCTGACTTTTGGAGTCGGCTGGTGACAAAATGTTCCAAACACACCCCATGCACAACTCCACCGGGGAAGGTGCCAGAAAGGAGTTCTGTTGGTAGTTCTTCCACTGCCCCGGTAGCCAGCTGAAAGACACCACAAAAGTGGTTCTACCTGCTTTCTGGGCTGAGATGGGCAATCGCTGACTTTTGGAGTCGGCTGGTGACAAAATGTTCCAAACACACCCCATGCACAACTCCACCGGGGAAGGTGCCAGAAAGGAATTCCGTTGCTTGTTCTTACACTGCCCCGGTAGCCAGATGAAAGACACCACAAAAGTGGTTCTACCTGCTTGCTGGGCTGAGATGGGCAATCGCTGACTTTTGGAGTCGGCTGGTGACAAAATGTTCCAAACACACCCCATGCACAACTCCAGCGGGGAAGGTGCCAGAAAGGAGTTCTGTTGGTTGTTCTTACACTGCCCCGGTAGCCAGCTGAAAGACACCACAAAAGTGGTTCTACCTGCTTTCTAGGCTGAGATGGGGAATCGCTGACTTTTGGAGTCTTGCTGGTGACAAAATGTTCCAAACACACCCCATGCACAACTCCAGCGGGGAAGGTGCCAGAAAGGAGTTCTGTTGGTTGTTCTTACACTGCCCCGGTAGCCAGCTGAAAGACACCACAAAAGTGGTTCTACCTGCTTGCTGGGCTGAGATGGGCAATCGCTGACTTTTGCAGTCGGCTGGTGACAAAATGTTCCAAACACACCCCATGCACAACTCCACCGGGGAAGGTGCCAGAAAGGAATTTTGTTGGTAGTTCTTACACTGCCCCGGTAGCCAGATGAAAGACACCACAAAAGTGGTTCTACCTGCTTGCTGGGCTGAGATGGGCAATCGCTGACTTTTGGAGTCGGCTGGTGACAAAATGTTCCAAACACACCCCATGCACAACTCCACCGGGGAAGGTGCCAGAAAGGAGTTCTGTTGGTAGTTCTTCCAGTGCCCCGGTAGCCAGCTGAAAGACACCACAAAAGTGGTTCTACCTGCTTTCTGGGCTGAGATGGGCAATCGCTGACTTTTGGAGTCGGCTGGTGACAAAATGTTCCAAACACACCCCATGCACAACTCCACCGGGGAAGGTGCCAGAAAGGAGTTCTGTAGGTAGTTCTTCCACTGCCCCGGTAGCCAGATGAAAGACACCACAAAAGTGGTTCTACCTGCTTTCTGGGCTGAGATGGGCAATCGCTGACTTTTGGAGTCGGCTGGTGACAAAATGTTGCAAAGACACCCCATGCACAACTCCACCGGGGAAGGTGCCAGAAAGGAGTTCCGTTGCTTGTTCTTCCACTGCCCCGGTAGCCAGCTGAAAGACACCACAAAAGTGGTTCTACCTGCTTTCTGGGCTGAGATGGGCAATCGCTGACTTTTGGAGTCGGCTGGTGACAAAATGTTCCAAACACACCCCATGCACAACTCCAACGGGGAAGGGTCCAGAAAGGAGTTCTGTTGGTTGTTCTTCCACTGCCCCGGTAGCCAGATGAAAGACACCACAAAAGTGGTTCTACCTGCTTTCTAGGCTGAGATGGGGAATCGCTGACTTTTGGAGTCGGCTGGTGACAAAATGTTCCAAACACACCCCATGCACAACTCCACCGGGGAAGGTGCCAGAAAGGAGTTCTCTTGGTAGTTCTTCCACTGCCCCGGTAGCCAGCTGAAAGACACCACAAAAGTGGTTCTACCTGCTTTCTGGGCTGAGATGGGCAATCGCTGACTTTTGGAGTCGGCTGGTGACAAAATGTTCCAAACACACCCCATGCACAACTCCAGCGGGGAAGGTGCCAGAAAGGAGTTCTGTTGGTTGTTCTTACACTGCCCCGGTAGCCAGATGAAAGACACCACAAAAGTGGTTCTACCTGCTTTCTAGGCTGAGATGGGGAATCGCTGACTTTTGGAGTCGGCTGGTGACAAAATGTTCCAAACACACCCCATGCACAACTCCCCCGGGGAAGGTGCCAGAAAGGAATTCCGTTGCTTGTTCTTACACTGCCCCGGTAGCCAGATGAAAGACACCACAAAAGTGGTTCTACCTGCTTTCTGGGCTGAGATGGGCAATCGCTGACTTTTGGAGTCGGCTGGTGACAAAATGTTCCAAACACACCCCATGCACAACTCCACCTGGGAAGGGTCCAGAAAGGAGTTCTGTTGGTAGTTCTTCCACTGCCCCGGTAGCCAGATGAAAGACACCACAAAAGTGGTTCTACCTGCTTTCTGGGCTGAGATGGGGAACCGCTGACTTTTGGAGTCGGCTGGTGACAAAATGTTCCAAACACACCCCATGCACAACTCCACCGGGGAAGGTGCCAGAAAGGAGTTCTGTTGGTAGTTCTTCCACTGCCCCGGTAGCCAGCTGAAAGACACCACAAAAGTGGTTCTACCTGCTTGCTGGGCTGAGATGGGCAATCGCTGACTTTTGGAGTCGGCTGGTGACAAAATGTTCCAAACACACCCCATGCACAACTCCACCGGGGAAGGTGTCAGAAAGGAGTTCTCTTGGTAGTTCTTCCACTGCCCCGGTAGCCAGATGAAAGACACCACAAAAGTGGTTCTACCTGCTTGCTGGGCTGAGATGGGCAATCGCTGACTTTTGGAGTCGGCTGGTGACAAAATGTTCCAAACACACCCCATGCACAACTCCAGCGGGGAAGGTGCCAGAAAGGAGTTCTGTTGGTAGTTCTTCCAGTGCCCCGGTAGCCAGCTGAAAGACACCACAAAAGTGGTTCTACCTGCTTGCTGGGCTGAGATGGGCAATCGCTGACTTTTGGAGTCGGCTGGTGACAAAATGTTCCAAAGACAGCCCATGCACAACTCCACCGGGGAAGGTGCCAGAAAGGAGTTCTGTTGGTTGTTCTTACACTGCCCCGGTAGCCAGCTGAAAGACACCACAAAAGTGGTTCTACCTGCTTTCTAGGCTGAGATGGGGAATCGCTGACTTTTGGAGTCGGCTGGTGACAAAATGTTCCAAACACACCCCATGCACAACTCCAGCGGGGAAGGTGCCAGAAAGGAGTTCTGTTGGTTGTTCTTACACTGCCCCGGTAGCCAGATGAAAGACACCACAAAAGTGGTTCTACCTGCTTTCTGGGCTGAGATGGGCAATCGCTGACTTTTGGAGTCGGCTGGTGACAAAATGTTCCAAAGACAGCCCATGCACAACTCCACCGGGGAAGGTGCCAGAAAGGAGTTCTCTTGGTAGTTCTTCCACTGCCCCGGTAGCCAGCTGAAAGACACCACAAAAGTGGTTCTACCTGCTTTCTGGGCTGAGATGGGCAATCGCTGACTTTTGGAGTCGGCTGGTGACAAAATGTTCCAAACACACCCCATGCACAACTCCAGCGGGGAAGGTGCCAGAAAGGAGTTCTGTTGGTTGTTCTTACACTGCCCCGGTAGCCAGATGAAAGACACCACAAAAGTGGTTCTACCTGCTTTCTGGGCTGAGATGGGCAATCGCTGACTTTTGGAGTCGGCTGGTGACAAAATGTTCCAAACACACCCCATGCACAACTCCACCGGGGAAGGTGCCAGAAAGGAGTTCTGTTGGTAGTTCTTCCACTGCCCCGGTAGCCAGCTGAAAGACACCACAAAAGTGGTTCTACCTGCTTTCTGGGATGAGATGGGCAATCGCTGACTTTTGGAGTCGGCTGGTGACAAAATGTTCCAAACACACCCCATGCACAACTCCACCGGGGAAGGTGCCAGAAAGGAGTTCTGTTGGTTGTTCTTACACTGCCCCGGTAGCCAGATGAAAGACACCACAAAAGTGGTTCTACCTGCTTTCTGGGCTGAGATGGGCAATCGCTGACTTTTGGAGTCGGCTGGTGACAAAATGTTCCAAACACACCCCATGCACAACTCCACCGGGGAAGGTGCCAGAAAGGAGTTCTGTTGGTTGTTCTTCCACTGCCCCGGTAGCCAGATGAAAGACACCACAAAAGTGGTTCTACCTGCTTTCTGGGCTGAGATGGGCAATCGCTGACTTTTGGAGTCGGCTGGTGACAAAATGTTCCAAACACACCCCATGCACAACTCCACCGGGGAAGGTGCCAGAAAGGAGTTCTGTTGGTTGTTCTTACACTGCCCCGGTAGCCAGATGAAAGACACCACAAAAGTGGTTCTACCTGCTTGCTGGGCTGAGATGGGCAATCGCTGACTTTTGGAGTCGGCTGGTGACAAAATGTTCCAAACACACCCCATGCACAACTCCACCGGGGAAGGTGCCAGAAAGGAGTTCTGTTGGTAGTTCTTCCAGTGCCCCGGTAGCCAGATGAAAGACACCACAAAAGTGGTTCTACCTGCTTTCTGGGCTGAGATGGGCAATCGCTGACTTTTGGAGTCGGCTGGTGACAAAATGTTCCAAACACACCCCATGCACAACTCCAGCGGGGAAGGTGCCAGAAAGGAGTTCTTTTGGTTGTTCTTACACTGCCCCGGTAGCCAGATGAAAGACACCACAAAAGTGGTTCTACCTGCTTGCTGGGCTGAGATGGGGAATCGCTGACTTTTGGAGTCGGCTGGTGACAAAATGTTCCAAACACACCCCATGCACAACTCCACCGGGGAAGGTGCCAGAAAGGAGTTCTGTAGGTAGTTCTTCCACTGCCCCGGTAGCCAGATGAAAGACACCACAAAAGTGGTTCTACCTGCTTTCTGGGCTGAGATGGGCAATCGCTGACTTTTGGAGTCGGCTGGTGACAAAATGTTGCAAAGACACCCCATGCACAACTCCACCGGGGAAGGTGCCAGAAAGGAGTTCCGTTGCTTGTTCTTCCACTGCCCCGGTAGCCAGCTGAAAGACACCACAAAAGTGGTTCTACCTGCTTTCTGGGCTGAGATGGGCAATCGCTGACTTTTGGAGTCGGCTGGTGACAAAATGTTCCAAACACACCCCATGCACAACTCCAACGGGGAAGGGTCCAGAAAGGAGTTCTGTTGGTTGTTCTTCCACTGCCCCGGTAGCCAGATGAAAGACACCACAAAAGTGGTTCTACCTGCTTTCTAGGCTGAGATGGGGAATCGCTGACTTTTGGAGTCGGCTGGTGACAAAATGTTCCAAACACACCCCATGCACAACTCCACCGGGGAAGGTGCCAGAAAGGAGTTCTGTTGGTTGTTCTTACACTGCCCCGGTAGCCAGATGAAAGACACCACAAAAGTGGTTCTACCTGCTTTCTGGGCTGAGATGGGCAATCGCTGACTTTTGGAGTCGGCTGGTGACAAAATGTTCCAAACACACCCCATGCACAACTCCACCTGGGAAGGGTCCAGAAAGGAGTTCTGTTGGTAGTTCATACACTGCCCCGGTAGCCAGATGAAAGACACCACAAAAGTGGTTCTACCTGCTTTCTGGGCTGAGATGGGGAACCGCTGACTTTTGGAGTCGGCTGGTGACAAAATGTTCCAAACACACCCCATGCACAACTCCAGCGGGGAAGGTTCCAGAAAGGAGTTCTGTTGGTAGTTCTTCCACTGCCCCGGTAGCCAGCTGAAAGACACCACAAAAGTGGTTCTACCTGCTTGCTGGGCTGAGATGGGCAATCGCTGACTTTTGGAGTCGGCTGGTGACAAAATGTTCCAAACACACCCCATGCACAACTCCACCGGGGAAGGTGTCAGAAAGGAGTTCTCTTGGTAGTTCTTCCACTGCCCCGGTAGCCAGCTGAAAGACACCACAAAAGTGGTTCTACCTGCTTGCTGGGCTGAGATGGGCAATCGCTGACTTTTGGAGTCGGCTGGTGACAAAATGTTCCAAACACACCCCATGCACAACTCCAGCGGGGAAGGTGCCAGAAAGGAGTTCTGTTGGTAGTTCTTCCAGTGCCCCGGTAGCCAGCTGAAAGACACCACAAAAGTGGTTCTACCTGCTTTCTGGGCTGAGATGGGCAATCGCTGACTTTTGGAGTCGGCTGGTGACAAAATGTTCCAAACACACCCCATGCACAACTCCAGCGGGGAAGGTGCCAGAAAGGAGTTCTGTTGGTAGTTCTTCCACTGCCCCGGTAGCCAGCTGAAAGACACCACAAAAGTGGTTCTACCTGCTTTCTGGGATGAGATGGGCAATCGCTGACTTTTGGAGTCGGCTGGTGACAAAATGTTCCAAACACACCCCATGCACAACTCCACCGGGGAAGGTGCCAGAAAGGAGTTCTGTTGGTTGTTCTTACACTGCCCCGGTAGCCAGATGAAAGACACCACAAAAGTGGTTCTACCTGCTTTCTGGGCTGAGATGGGCAATCGCTGACTTTTGGAGTCGGCTGGTGACAAAATGTTCCAAACACACCCCATGCACAACTCCACCGGGGAAGGTGCCAGAAAGGAGTTCTGTTGGTTGTTCTTCCACTGCCCCGGTAGCCAGATGAAAGACACCACAAAAGTGGTTCTACCTGCTTTCTGGGCTGAGATGGGCAATCGCTGACTTTTGGAGTCGGCTGGTGACAAAATGTTCCAAACACACCCCATGCACAACTCCACCGGGGAAGGTGCCAGAAAGGAGTTCTGTTGGTTGTTCTTACACTGCCCCGGTAGCCAGATGAAAGACACCACAAAAGTGGTTCTACCTGCTTGCTGGGCTGAGATGGGCAATCGCTGACTTTTGGAGTCGGCTGGTGACAAAATGTTCCAAACACACCCCATGCACAACTCCACCGGGGAAGGTGCCAGAAAGGAGTTCTGTTGGTAGTTCTTCCAGTGCCCCGGTAGCCAGCTGAAAGACACCACAAAAGTGGTTCTACCTGCTTTCTGGGCTGAGATGGGCAATCGCTGACTTTTGGAGTCGGCTGGTGACAAAATGTTCCAAACACACCCCATGCACAACTCCAGCGGGGAAGGTGCCAGAAAGGAGTTCTTTTGGTTGTTCTTACACTGCCCCGGTAGCCAGATGAAAGACACCACAAAAGTGGTTCTACCTGCTTGCTGGGCTGAGATGGGGAATCGCTGACTTTTGGAGTCGGCTGGTGACAAAATGTTCCAAACACACCCCATGCACAACTCCACCGGGGAAGGTGCCAGAAAGGAGTTCTGTAGGTAGTTCTTCCACTGCCCCGGTAGCCAGATGAAAGACACCACAAAAGTGGTTCTACCTGCTTTCTGGGCTGAGATGGGCAATCGCTGACTTTTGGAGTCGGCTGGTGACAAAATGTTGCAAAGACACCCCATGCACAACTCCACCGGGGAAGGTGCCAGAAAGGAGTTCCGTTGCTTGTTCTTCCACTGCCCCGGTAGCCAGCTGAAAGACACCACAAAAGTGGTTCTACCTGCTTTCTGGGCTGAGATGGGCAATCGCTGACTTTTGGAGTCGGCTGGTGACAAAATGTTCCAAACACACCCCATGCACAACTCCAACGGGGAAGGGTCCAGAAAGGAGTTCTGTTGGTTGTTCTTACACTGCCCCGGTAGCCAGATGAAAGACACCACAAAAGTGGTTCTACCTGCTTTCTAGGCTGAGATGGGGAATCGCTGACTTTTGGAGTCGGCTGGTGACAAAATGTTCCAAACACACCCCATGCACAACTCCACCGGGGAAGGTGCCAGAAAGGAGTTCTCTTGGTAGTTCTTCCACTGCCCCGGTAGCCAGCTGAAAGACACCACAAAAGTGGTTCTACCTGCTTTCTGGGCTGAGATGGGCAATCGCTGACTTTTGGAGTCGGCTGGTGACAAAATGTTCCAAACACACCCCATGCACAACTCCAGCGGGGAAGGTGCCAGAAAGGAGTTCTGTTGGTTGTTCTTACACTGCCCCGGTAGCCAGATGAAAGACACCACAAAAGTGGTTCTACCTGCTTTCTAGGCTGAGATGGGGAATCGCTGACTTTTGGAGTCGGCTGGTGACAAAATGTTCCAAACACACCCCATGCACAACTCCACCGGGGAAGGTGCCAGAAAGGAATTCCGTTGCTTGTTCTTACACTGCCCCGGTAGCCAGATGAAAGACACCACAAAAGTGGTTCTACCTGCTTTCTGGGCTGAGATGGGCAATCGCTGACTTTTGGAGTCGGCTGGTGACAAAATGTTCCAAACACACCCCATGCACAACTCCACCTGGGAAGGGTCCAGAAAGGAGTTCTGTTGGTAGTTCATACACTGCCCCGGTAGCCAGATGAAAGACACCACAAAAGTGGTTCTACCTGCTTTCTGGGCTGAGATGGGGAACCGCTGACTTTTGGAGTCGGCTGGTGACAAAATGTTCCAAACACACCCCATGCACAACTCCAGCGGGGAAGGTTCCAGAAAGGAGTTCTGTTGGTAGTTCTTCCACTGCCCCGGTAGCCAGCTGAAAGACACCACAAAAGTGGTTCTACCTGCTTGCTGGGCTGAGATGGGCAATCGCTGACTTTTGGAGTCGGCTGGTGACAAAATGTTCCAAACACACCCCATGCACAACTCCACCGGGGAAGGTGTCAGAAAGGAGTTCTCTTGGTAGTTCTTCCACTGCCCCGGTAGCCAGATGAAAGACACCACAAAAGTGGTTCTACCTGCTTGCTGGGCTGAGATGGGCAATCGCTGACTTTTGGAGTCGGCTGGTGACAAAATGTTCCAAACACACCCCATGCACAACTCCAGCGGGGAAGGTGCCAGAAAGGAGTTCTGTTGGTAGTTCTTCCAGTGCCCCGGTAGCCAGCTGAAAGACACCACAAAAGTGGTTCTACCTGCTTTCTGGGCTGAGATGGGCAATCGCTGACTTTTGGAGTCGGCTGGTGACAAAATGTTCCAAACACACCCCATGCACAACTCCAGCGGGGAAGGTGCCAGAAAGGAGTTCTGTTGGTTGTTCTTACACTGCCCCGGTAGCCAGATGAAAGACACCACAAAAGTGGTTCTACCTGCTTTCTAGGCTGAGATGGGGAATCGCTGACTTTTGGAGTCGGCTGGTGACAAAATGTTCCAAACACACCCCATGCACAACTCCAGCGGGGAAGGTGCCAGAAAGGAGTTCTGTTGGTTGTTCTTACACTGCCCCGGTAGCCAGATGAAAGACACCACAAAAGTGGTTCTACCTGCTTTCTGGGCTGAGATGGGCAATCGCTGACTTTTGGAGTCGGCTGGTGACAAAATGTTCCAAAGACAGCCCATGCACAACTCCACCGGGGAAGGTGCCAGAAAGGAGTTCTCTTGGTAGTTCTTCCACTGCCCCGGTAGCCAGCTGAAAGACACCACAAAAGTGGTTCTACCTGCTTTCTGGGCTGAGATGGGCAATCGCTGACTTTTGGAGTCGGCTGGTGACAAAATGTTCCAAACACACCCCATGCACAACTCCAGCGGGGAAGGTGCCAGAAAGGAGTTCTGTTGGTTGTTCTTACACTGCCCCGGTAGCCAGATGAAAGACACCACAAAAGTGGTTCTACCTGCTTGCTGGGCTGAGATGGGCAATCGCTGACTTTTGGAGTCGGCTGGTGACAAAATGTTCCAAACACACCCCATGCACAACTCCACCGGGGAAGGTGTCAGAAAGGAGTTCTGTTGGTAGTTCTTCCACTGCCCCGGTAGCCAGCTGAAAGACACCGCAAAAGTGGTTCTACCTGCTTTCTGGGCTGAGATGGGCAATCGCTGACTTTTGGAGTCGGCTGGTGACAAAATGTTCCAAACACACCCCATGCACAACTCCAGCGGGGAAGGTGCCAGAAAGGAGTTCTGTTGGTAGTTCTTCCAGTGCCCCGGTAGCCAGCTGAAAGACACCACAAAAGTGGTTCTACCTGCTTTCTGGGCTGAGATGGGCAATCGCTGACTTTTGGACTCGGCTGGTGACAAAATGTTCCAAACACACCCCATGCACAACTCCACCGGGGAAGGTGCCAGAAAGGAGTTCTGTTGGTTGTTCTTACACTGCCCCGGTAGCCAGATGAAAGACACCACAAAAGTGGTTCTACCTGCTTTCTGGGCTGAGATGGGCAATCGCTGACTTTTGGAGTCGGCTGGTGACAAAATGTTCCAAACACACCCCATGCACAACTCCACCGGGGAAGGTGCCAGAAAGGAGTTCTGTTGGTTGTTCTTACACTGCCCCGGTAGCCAGATGAAAGACACCACAAAAGTGGTTCTACCTGCTTGCTGGGCTGAGATGGGCAATCGCTGACTTTTGGAGTCGGCTGGTGACAAAATGTTCCAAACACACCCCATGCACAACTCCACCGGGGAAGGTGCCAGAAAGGAGTTCTGTTGGTTGTTCTTACACTGCCCCGGTAGCCAGCTGAAAGACACCACAAAAGTGGTTCTACCTGCTTTCTGGGCTGAGATGGGCAATCGCTGACTTTTGGAGTCGGCTGGTGACAAAATGTTCCAAACACACCCCATGCACAACTCCACCGGGGAAGGTGCCAGAAAGGAATTCCGTTGCTTGTTCTTCCACTGCCCCGGTAGCCAGCTGAAAGACACCACAAAAGTGGTTCTACCTGCTTGCTGGGCTGAGATGGGCAATTGCTGACTTTTGGAGTCGGCTGGTGACAAAATGTTCCAAACACACCCCATGCACAACTCCACCGGGGAAGGTGTCAGAAAGGAGTTCTCTTGGTAGTTCTTCCACTGCCCCGGTAGCCAGATGAAAGACACCGCAAAAGTGGTTCTACCTGCTTGCTGGGCTGAGATGGGCAATCGCTGACTTTTGGAGTCGGCTGGTGACAAAATGTTCCAAACACACCCCATGCACAACTCCACCGGGGAAGGTGCCAGAAAGGAGTTCTGTTGCTTGTTCTTCCACTGCCCCGGTAGCCAGCTGAAAGACACCACAAAAGTGGTTCTACCTGCTTGCTGGGCTGAGATGGGCAATCGCTGACTTTTGGAGTCGGCTGGTGACAAAATGTTCCAAACACACCCCATGCACAACTCCACCGGGGAAGGTGCCAGAAAGGAGTTCTGTTGGTAGTTCTTACACTGCCCCGGTAGCCAGATGAAAGACACCACAAAAGTGGTTCTACCTGCTTGCTGGGCTGAGATGGGCAATCGCTGACTTTTGGAGTCGGCTGGTGACAAAATGTTCCAAACACACCCCATGCACAACTCCACCGGGGAAGGTGCCAGAAAGGAATTCCGTTGCTTGTTCTTCCACTGCCCCGGTAGCCAGATGAAAGACACCACAAAAGTGGTTCTACCTGCTTGCTGGGCTGAGATGGGCAATCGCTGACTTTTGGAGTCGGCTGGTGACAAAATGTTCCAAACACACCCCATGCACAACTCCAGCGGGGAAGGTGCCAGAAAGGAGTTCTGTTGGTAGTTCTTCCAGTGCCCCGGTAGCCAGCTGAAAGACACCACAAAAGTGGTTCTACCTGCTTTCTGGGCTGAGATGGGGAATCGCTGACTTTTGGAGTCGGCTGGTGACAAAATGTTCCAAACACACCCCATGCACAACTCCAGCGGGGAAGGTGCCAGAAAGGAGTTCTGTTGGTTGTTCTTACACTGCCCCGGTAGCCAGATGAAAGACACCACAAAAGTGGTTCTACCTGCTTTCTAGGCTGAGATGGGGAATCGCTGACTTTTGGAGTCGGCTGGTGACAAAATGTTCCAAACACACCCCATGCACAACTCCACCGGGGAAGGTGCCAGAAAGGAGTTCTGTTGGTTGTTCTTACACTGCCCCGGTAGCCAGATGAAAGACACCACAAAAGTGGTTCTACCTGCTTTCTGGGCTGAGATGGGCAATCGCTGACTTTTGGAGTCGGCTGGTGACAAAATGTTCCAAAGACAGCCCATGCACAACTCCACCGGGGAAGGTGCCAGAAAGGAGTTCTGTTGGTAGTTCTTCCACTGCCCCGGTAGCCAGATGAAAGACACCACAAAAGTGGTTCTACCTGCTTTCTGGGCTGAGATGGGCAATCGCTGACTTTTGGAGTCGGCTGGTGACAAAATGTTCCAAACACACCCCATGCACAACTCCAGCGGGGAAGGTGCCAGAAAGGAGTTCTGTTGGTTGTTCTTACACTGCCCCGGTAGCCAGATGAAAGACACCACAAAAGTGGTTCTACCTGCTTGCTGGGCTGAGATGGGCAATCGCTGACTTTTGGAGTCGGCTGGTGACAAAATGTTCCAAACACACCCCATGCACAACTCCACCGGGGAAGGTGTCAGAAAGGAGTTCTCTTGGTAGTTCTTCCACTGCCCCGGTAGCCAGCTGAAAGACACCGCAAAAGTGGTTCTACCTGCTTTCTGGGCTGAGATGGGCAATCGCTGACTTTTGGAGTCGGCTGGTGACAAAATGTTCCAAACACACCCCATGCACAACTCCAGCGGGGAAGGTGCCAGAAAGGAGTTCTGTTGGTAGTTCTTCCAGTGCCCCGGTAGCCAGCTGAAAGACACCACAAAAGTGGTTCTACCTGCTTTCTGGGCTGAGATGGGCAATCGCTGACTTTTGGACTCGGCTGGTGACAAAATGTTCCAAACACACCCCATGCACAACTCCACCGGGGAAGGTGCCAGAAAGGAGTTCTGTTGGTTGTTCTTACACTGCCCCGGTAGCCAGATGAAAGACACCACAAAAGTGGTTCTACCTGCTTTCTGGGCTGAGATGGGCAATCGCTGACTTTTGGAGTCGGCTGGTGACAAAATGTTCCAAACACACCCCATGCACAACTCCACCGGGGAAGGTGCCAGAAAGGAGTTCTGTTGGTTGTTCTTCCACTGCCCCGGTAGCCAGATGAAAGACACCACAAAAGTGGTTCTACCTGCTTTCTGGGCTGAGATGGGCAATCGCTGACTTTTGGAGTCGGCTGGTGAAAAAATGTTCCAAACACACCCCATGCACAACTCCACCGGGGAAGGTGCCAGAAAGGAGTTCTGTTGGTTGTTCTTACACTGCCCCGGTAGCCAGATGAAAGACACCACAAAAGTGGTTCTACCTGCTTTCTGGGCTGAGATGGGCAATCGCTGACTTTTGGAGTCGGCTGGTGACAAAATGTTCCAAACACACCCCATGCACAACTCCACCGGGGAAGGTGCCAGAAAGGAATTCCGTTGCTTGTTCTTCCACTGCCCCGGTAGCCAGCTGAAAGACACCACAAAAGTGGTTCTACCTGCTTGCTGGGCTGAGATGGGCAATTGCTGACTTTTGGAGTCGGCTGGTGACAAAATGTTCCAAACACACCCCATGCACAACTCCACCGGGGAAGGTGTCAGAAAGGAGTTCTCTTGGTAGTTCTTCCACTGCCCCGGTAGCCAGATGAAAGACACCGCAAAAGTGGTTCTACCTGCTTGCTGGGCTGAGATGGGCAATCGCTGACTTTTGGAGTCGGCTGGTGACAAAATGTTCCAAACACACCCCATGCACAACTCCACCGGGGAAGGTGCCAGAAAGGAGTTCTGTTGCTTGTTCTTCCACTGCCCCGGTAGCCAGCTGAAAGACACCACAAAAGTGGTTCTACCTGCTTGCTGGGCTGAGATGGGCAATCGCTGACTTTTGGAGTCGGCTGGTGACAAAATGTTCCAAACACACCCCATGCACAACTCCACCGGGGAAGGTGCCAGAAAGGAGTTCTGTTGGTAGTTCTTACACTGCCCCGGTAGCCAGCTGAAAGACACCACAAAAGTGGTTCTACCTGCTTTCTAGGCTGAGATGGGGAATCGCTGACTTTTGGAGTCGGCTGGTGACAAAATGTTCCAAACACACCCCATGCACAACTCCACCGGGGAAGGTGCCAGAAAGGAATTCCGTTGCTTGTTCTTACACTGCCCCGGTAGCCAGATGAAAGACACCACAAAAGTGGTTCTACCTGCTTTCTGGGCTGAGATGGGCAATCGCTGACTTTTGGAGTCGGCTGGTGACAAAATGTTCCAAACACACCCCATGCACAACTCCACCTGGGAAGGGTCCAGAAAGGAGTTCTGTTGGTAGTTCATACACTGCCCCGGTAGCCAGATGAAAGACACCACAAAAGTGGTTCTACCTGCTTTCTGGGCTGAGATGGGGAACCGCTGACTTTTGGAGTCGGCTGGTGACAAAATGTTCCAAACACACCCCATGCACAACTCCAGCGGGGAAGGTTCCAGAAAGGAGTTCTGTTGGTAGTTCTTCCACTGCCCCGGTAGCCAGCTGAAAGACACCACAAAAGTGGTTCTACCTGCTTGCTGGGCTGAGATGGGCAATCGCTGACTTTTGGAGTCGGCTGGTGACAAAATGTTCCAAACACACCCCATGCACAACTCCACCGGGGAAGGTGTCAGAAAGGAGTTCTCTTGGTAGTTCTTCCACTGCCCCGGTAGCCAGATGAAAGACACCACAAAAGTGGTTCTACCTGCTTGCTGGGCTGAGATGGGCAATCGCTGACTTTTGGAGTCGGCTGGTGACAAAATGTTCCAAACACACCCCATGCACAACTCCAGCGGGGAAGGTGCCAGAAAGGAGTTCTGTTGGTAGTTCTTCCACTGCCCCGGTAGCCAGCTGAAAGACACCACAAAAGTGGTTCTACCTGCTTTCTGGGCTGAGATGGGCAATCGCTGACTTTTGGAGTCGGCTGGTGACAAAATGTTCCAAACACACCCCATGCACAACTCCAGCGGGGAAGGTGCCAGAAAGGAGTTCTGTTGGTTGTTCTTACACTGCCCCGGTAGCCAGATGAAAGACACCACAAAAGTGGTTCTACCTGCTTTCTAGGCTGAGATGGGGAATCGCTGACTTTTGGAGTCGGCTGGTGACAAAATGTTCCAAACACACCCCATGCACAACTCCAGCGGGGAAGGTGCCAGAAAGGAGTTCTGTTGGTTGTTCTTACACTGCCCCGGTAGCCAGATGAAAGACACCACAAAAGTGGTTCTACCTGCTTTCTGGGCTGAGATGGGCAATCGCTGACTTTTGGAGTCGGCTGGTGACAAAATGTTCCAAAGACAGCCCATGCACAACTCCACCGGGGAAGGTGCCAGAAAGGAGTTCTGTAGGTAGTTCTTCCACTGCCCCGGTAGCCAGATGAAAGACACCACAAAAGTGGTTCTACCTGCTTTCTGGGCTGAGATGGGCAATCGCTGACTTTTGGAGTCGGCTGGTGACAAAATGTTCCAAACACACCCCATGCACAACTCCAGCGGGGAAGGTGCCAGAAAGGAGTTCTGTTGGTTGTTCTTACACTGCCCCGGTAGCCAGATGAAAGACACCACAAAAGTGGTTCTACCTGCTTGCTGGGCTGAGATGGGCAATCGCTGACTTTTGGAGTCGGCTGGTGACAAAATGTTCCAAACACACCCCATGCACAACTCCACCGGGGAAGGTGTCAGAAAGGAGTTCTCTTGGTAGTTCTTCCACTGCCCCGGTAGCCAGCTGAAAGACACCGCAAAAGTGGTTCTACCTGCTTTCTGGGCTGAGATGGGCAATCGCTGACTTTTGGAGTCGGCTGGTGACAAAATGTTCCAAACACACCCCATGCACAACTCCACCGGGGAAGGTGCCAGAAAGGAGTTCTGTTGGTAGTTCTTCCAGTGCCCCGGTAGCCAGCTGAAAGACACCACAAAAGTGGTTCTACCTGCTTTCTGGGCTGAGATGGGCAATCGCTGACTTTTGGACTCGGCTGGTGACAAAATGTTCCAAACACACCCCATGCACAACTCCACCGGGGAAGGTGCCAGAAAGGAGTTCTGTTGGTTGTTCTTACACTGCCCCGGTAGCCAGATGAAAGACACCACAAAAGTGGTTCTACCTGCTTTCTGGGCTGAGATGGGCAATCGCTGACTTTTGGAGTCGGCTGGTGACAAAATGTTCCAAACACACCCCATGCACAACTCCACCGGGGAAGGTGCCAGAAAGGAGTTCTGTTGGTTGTTCTTCCACTGCCCCGGTAGCCAGATGAAAGACACCACAAAAGTGGTTCTACCTGCTTTCTGGGCTGAGATGGGCAATCGCTGACTTTTGGAGTCGGCTGGTGACAAAATGTTCCAAACACACCCCATGCACAACTCCACCGGGGAAGGTGCCAGAAAGGAGTTCTGTTGGTTGTTCTTACACTGCCCCGGTAGCCAGATGAAAGACACCACAAAAGTGGTTCTACCTGCTTTCTGGGCTGAGATGGGCAATCGCTGACTTTTGGAGTCGGCTGGTGACAAAATGTTCCAAACACACCCCATGCACAACTCCACCGGGGAAGGTGCCAGAAAGGAATTCCGTTGCTTGTTCTTCCACTGCCCCGGTAGCCAGCTGAAAGACACCACAAAAGTGGTTCTACCTGCTTGCTGGGCTGAGATGGGCAATTGCTGACTTTTGGAGTCGGCTGGTGACAAAATGTTCCAAACACACCCCATGCACAACTCCACCGGGGAAGGTGTCAGAAAGGAGTTCTCTTGGTAGTTCTTCCACTGCCCCGGTAGCCAGATGAAAGACACCGCAAAAGTGGTTCTACCTGCTTGCTGGGCTGAGATGGGCAATCGCTGACTTTTGGAGTCGGCTGGTGACAAAATGTTCCAAACACACCCCATGCACAACTCCACCGGGGAAGGTGCCAGAAAGGAGTTCTGTTGCTTGTTCTTCCACTGCCCCGGTAGCCAGCTGAAAGACACCACAAAAGTGGTTCTACCTGCTTGCTGGGCTGAGATGGGCAATCGCTGACTTTTGGAGTCGGCTGGTGACAAAATGTTCCAAACACACCCCATGCACAACTCCACCGGGGAAGGTGCCAGAAAGGAGTTCTGTTGGTAGTTCTTACACTGCCCCGGTAGCCAGATGAAAGACACCACAAAAGTGGTTCTACCTGCTTGCTGGGCTGAGATGGGCAATCGCTGACTTTTGGAGTCGGCTGGTGACAAAATGTTCCAAACACACCCCATGCACAACTCCACCGGGGAAGGTGCCAGAAAGGAGTTCTGTTGGTAGTTCTTCCACTGCCCCGGTAGCCAGATGAAAGACACCACAAAAGTGGTTCTACCTGCTTGCTGGGCTGAGATGGGCAATCGCTGACTTTTGGAGTCGGCTGGTGACAAAATGTTCCAAACACACCCCATGCACAACTCCACCGGGGAAGGTGCCAGAAAGGAGTTCTGTTGGTAGTTCTTCCACTGCCCCGGTAGCCAGATGAAAGACACCACAAAAGTGGTTCTACCTGCTTGCTGGGCTGAGATGGGCAATCGCTGACTTTTGGAGTCGGCTGGTGACAAAATGTTCCAAACACACCCCATGCACAACTCCACCGGGGAAGGTGCCAGAAAGGAGTTCTGTTGGTTGTTCTTACACTGCCCCGGTAGCCAGATGAAAGACACCACAAAAGTGGTTCTACCTGCTTGCTGGGCTGAGATGGGCAATCGCTGACTTTTGGAGTCGGCTGGTGACAAAATGTTCCAAACACACCCCATGCACAACTCCAGCGGGGAAGGTGCCAGAAAGGAGTTCTGTTGGTTGTTCTTACACTGCCCCGGTAGCCAGATGAAAGACACCACAAAAGTGGTTCTACCTGCTTTCTGGGCTGAGATGGGCAATCGCTGACTTTTGGAGTCGGCTGGTGACAAAATGTTCCAAACACACCCCATGCACAACTCCAACGGGGAAGGGTCCAGAAAGGAGTTCTGTTGGTTGTTCTTACACTGCCCCGGTAGCCAGATGAAAGACACCACAAAAGTGGTTCTACCTGCTTTCTGGGCTGAGATGGGCAATCGCTGACTTTTGGAGTCGGCTGGTGACAAAATGTTCCAAACACACCCCATGCACAACTCCACCGGGGAAGGTGCCAGAAAGGAGTTCTGTTGGTAGTTCTTCCAGTGCCCCGGTAGCCAGCTGAAAGACACCACAAAAGTGGTTCTACCTGCTTGCTGGGCTGAGATGGGCAATCACTGACTTTTGGAGTCGGCTGGTGACAAAATGTTCCAAACACACCCCATGCACAACTCCAGCGGGGAAGGTGCCAGAAAGGAGTTCTGTTGGTTGTTCTTACACTGCCCCGGTAGCCAGATGAAAGACACCACAAAAGTGGTTCTACCTGCTTTCTAGGCTGAGATGGGCAATCGCTGACTTTTGGAGTCGGCTGGTGACAAAATGTTCCAAACACACCCCATGCACAACTCCACCGGGGAAGGTGCCAGAAAGGAGTTCTGTTGGTTGTTCTTACACTGCCCCGGTAGCCAGATGAAAGACACCACAAAAGTGGTTCTACCTGCTTTCTGGGCTGAGATGGGCAATCGCTGACTTTTGGAGTCGGCTGGTGACAAAATGTTCCAAAGACAGCCCATGCACAACTCCACCGGGGAAGGTGCCAGAAAGGAGTTCTCTTGGTAGTTCTTCCACTGCCCCGGTAGCCAGATGAAAGACACCACAAAAGTGGTTCTACCTGCTTTCTGGGCTGAGATGGGCAATCGCTGACTTTTGGAGTCGGCTGGTGACAAAATGTTCCAAACACACCCCATGCACAACTCCAGCGGGGAAGGTGCCAGAAAGGAGTTCTGTTGGTTGTTCTTACACTGCCCCGGTAGCCAGATGAAAGACACCACAAAAGTGGTTCTACCTGCTTTCTGGGCTGAGATGGGCAATCGCTGACTTTTGGAGTCGGCTGGTGACAAAATGTTCCAAACACACCCCATGCACAACTCCACCGGGGAAGGTGTCAGAAAGGAGTTCTCTTGGTAGTTCTTCCACTGCCCCGGTAGCCAGCTGAAAGACACCGCAAAAGTGGTTCTACCTGCTTTCTGGGCTGAGATGGGCAATCGCTGACTTTTGGAGTCGGCTGGTGACAAAATGTTCCAAACACACCCCATGCACAACTCCAGCGGGGAAGGTGCCAGAAAGGAGTTCTGTTGGTAGTTCTTCCAGTGCCCCGGTAGCCAGCTGAAAGACACCACAAAAGTGGTTCTACCTGCTTTCTGGGCTGAGATGGGCAATCGCTGACTTTTGGAGTCGGCTGGTGACAAAATGTTCCAAACACACCCCATGCACAACTCCTGCGGGGAAGGTGCCAGAAAGGAGTTCTGTTGGTTGTTCTTCCACTGCCCCGGTAGCCAGATGAAAGACACCACAAAAGTGGTTCTACCTGCTTGCTGGGCTGAGATGGGCAATCGCTGACTTTTGGAGTCGGCTGGTGACAAAATGTTCCAAACACACCCCATGCACAACTCCACCGGGGAAGGTGCCAGAAAGGAGTTCTGTTGGTTGTTCTTCCACTGCCCCGGTAGCCAGATGAAAGACACCACAAAAGTGGTTCTACCTGCTTTCTGGGCTGAGATGGGCAATCGCTGACTTTTGGAGTCGGCTGGTGACAAAATGTTCCAAACACACCCCATGCACAACTCCACCGGGGAAGGTGCCAGAAAGGAGTTCTGTTGGTTGTTCTTACACTGCCCCGGTAGCCAGATGAAAGACACCACAAAAGTGGTTCTACCTGCTTTCTGGGCTGAGATGGGCAATCGCTGACTTTTGGAGTCGGCTGGTGACAAAATGTTCCAAACACACCCCATGCACAACTCCTGCGGGGAAGGTGCCAGAAAGGAGTTCTGTTGGTTGTTCTTCCACTGCCCCGGTAGCCAGCTGAAAGACACCACAAAAGTGGTTCTACCTGCTTGCTGGGCTGAGATGGGCAATCGCTGACTTTTGGAGTCGGCTGGTGACAAAATGTTCCAAACACACCCCATGCACAACTCCACCGGGGAAGGTGTCAGAAAGGAGTTCTCTTGGTAGTTCTTCCACTGCCCCGGTAGCCAGCTGAAAGACACCACAAAAGTGGTTCTACCTGCTTGCTGGGCTGAGATGGGCAATCGCTGACTTTTGGAGTCGGCTGGTGACAAAATGTTCCAAACACACCCCATGCACAACTCCACCGGGGAAGGTGTCAGAAAAGAGTTCTCTTGGTAGTTCTTCCACTGCCCCGGTAGCCAGCTGAAAGACACCACAAAAGTGGTTCTACCTGCTTGCTGGGCTGAGATGGGCAATCGCTGACTTTTGGAGTCGGCTGGTGACAAAATGTTCCAAACACACCCCATGCACAACTCCAACGGGGAAGGTGCCAGAAAGGAGTTCTGTTGGTAGTTCTTCCACTGCCCCGGTAGCCAGATGAAAGACACCACAAAAGTGGTTCTACCTGCTTGCTGGGCTGAGATGGGCAATCGCTGACTTTTGGAGTCGGCTGGTGACAAAATGTTCCAAACACACCCCATGCACAACTCCACCGGGGAAGGTGCCAGAAAGGAGTTCTGTTGGTAGTTCTTCCACTGCCCCGGTAGCCAGATGAAAGACACCACAAAAGTGGTTCTACCTGCTTGCTGGGCTGAGATGGGCAATCGCTGACTTTTGGAGTCGGCTGGTGACAAAATGTTCCAAACACACCCCATGCACAACTCCACCGGGGAAGGTGCCAGAAAGGAGTTCTGTTGGTAGTTCTTCCACTGCCCCGGTAGCCAGATGAAAGACACCACAAAAGTGGTTCTACCTGCTTGCTGGGCTGAGATGGGCAATCGCTGACTTTTGGAGTCGGCTGGTGACAAAATGTTCCAAACACACCCCATGCACAACTCCACCGGGGAAGGTGCCAGAAAGGAGTTCTGTTGCTTGTTCTTACACTGCCCCGGTAGCCAGATGAAAGACACCACAAAAGTGGTTCTACCTGCTTGCTGGGCTGAGATGGGGAATCGCTGACTTTTGGAGTCGGCTGGTGACAAAATGTTCCAAACACACCCCATGCACAACTCCACCGGGGAAGGTGCCAGAAAGGAGTTCTGTTGGTTGTTCTTACACTGCCCCGGTAGCCAGATGAAAGACACCACAAAAGTGGTTCTACCTGCTTGCTGGGCTGAGATGGGCAATCGCTGACTTTTGGAGTCGGCTGGTGACAAAATGTTCCAAACACACCCCATGCACAACTCCAACGGGGAAGGGTCCAGAAAGGAGTTCTGTTGGTTGTTCTTCCACTGCCCCGGTAGCCAGATGAAAGACACCACAAAAGTGGTTCTACCTGCTTGCTGGGCTGAGATGGGCAATCGCTGACTTTTGGAGTCGGCTGGTGACAAAATGTTCCAAACACACCCCATGCACAACTCCACCGGGGAAGGTGCCAGAAAGGAGTTCTGTTGGTAGTTCTTCCACTACCCCGGTAGCCAGATGAAAGACACCACAAAAGTGGTTCTACCTGCTTGCTGGGCTGAGATGGGCAATCGCTGACTTTTGGAGTCGGCTGGTGACAAAATGTTCCAAACACACCCCATGCACAACTCCACCGGGGAAGGTGCCAGAAAGGAGTTCTGTTGGTTGTTCTTCCACTGCCCCGGTAGCCAGATGAAAGACACCACAAAAGTGGTTCTACCTGCTTTCTAGGCTGAGATGGGGAATCGCTGACTTTTGGAGTCGGCTGGTGACAAAATGTTCCAAACACACCCCATGCACAACTCCACCGGGGAAGGTGCCAGAAAGGAGTTCTGTTGGTTGTTCTTACACTGCCCCGGTAGCCAGATGAAAGACACCACAAAAGTGGTTCTACCTGCTTTCTGGGCTGAGATGGGCAATCGCTGACTTTTGGAGTCGGCTGGTGACAAAATGTTCCAAACACACCCCATGCACAACTCCACCGGGGAAGGTGCCAGAAAGGAGTTCTGTTGGTTGTTCTTCCACTGCCCCGGTAGCCAGCTGAAAGACACCACAAAAGTGGTTCTACCTGCTTGCTGGGCTGAGATGGGCAATCGCTGACTTTTGGAGTCGGCTGGTGACAAAATGTTCCAAACACACCCCATGCACAACTCCACCGGGGAAGGTGCCAGAAAGGAGTTCTGTTGGTAGTTCTTCCACTGCCCCGGTAGCCAGCTGAAAGACACCACAAAAGTGGTTCTACATGCTTTCTGGGCTGAGATGGGCAATCGCTGACTTTTGGAGTCGGCTGGTGACAAAATGTTCCAAACACACCCCATGCACAACTCCACCGGGGAAGGTGCCAGAAAGGAGTTCTGTTGGTTGTTCTTACACTGCCCCGGTAGCCAGATGAAAGACACCACAAAAGTGGTTCTACCTGCTTGCTGGGCTGAGATGGGGAATCGCTGACTTTTGGAGTCGGCTGGTGACAAAATGTTCCAAACACACCCCATGCACAACTCCACCGGGGAAGGTGCCAGAAAGGAGTTCTCTTGGTAGTTCTTCCACTGCCCCGGTAGCCAGATGAAAGACACCACAAAAGTGGTTCTACCTGCTTGCTGGGCTGAGATGGGCAATCGCTGACTTTTGGAGTCGGCTGGTGACAAAATGTTCCAAACACACCCCATGCACAACTCCACCGGGGAAGGTGCCAGAAAGGAGTTCTGTTGGTTGTTCTTACACTGCCCCGGTAGCCAGATGAAAGACACCACAAAAGTGGTTCTGCCTGCTTGCTGGGCTGAGATGGGCAATCGCTGACTTTTGCAGTCGGCTGGTGACAAAATGTTCCAAACACACCCCATGCACAACTCCACCGGGGAAGGTGCCAGAAAGGAATTCCGTTGCTTGTTCTTCCACTGCCCCGGTAGCCAGCTGAAAGACACCATAAAAGTGGTTCTACCTGCTTGCTGGGCTGAGATGGGCAATCGCTGACTTTTGGAGTCGGCTGGTGACAAAATGTTCCAAACACACCCCATGCACAACTCCACCGGGGAAGGTGTCAGAAAGGAGTTCTCTTGGTAGTTCTTCCACTGCCCCGGTAGCCAGCTGAAAGACACCACAAAAGTGGTTCTACCTGCTTTCTGGGCTGAGATGGGCAATCGCTGACTTTTGGAGTCGGCTGGTGACAAAATGTTCCAAACACACCCCATGCACAACTCCACCGGGGAAGGTGCCAGAAAGGAGTTCTGTTGGTAGTTCTTCCACTGCCCCGGTAGCCAGATGAAAGACACCACAAAAGTGGTTCTACCTGCTTTCTGGGCTGAGATGGGCAATCGCTGACTTTTGGAGTCGGCTGGTGAAAAAATGTTCCAAACACACCCCATGCACAACTCCACCGGGGAAGGTGCCAGAAAGGAGTTCTGTTGGTAGTTCTTACACTGCCCCGGTAGCCAGATGAAAGACACCACAAAAGTGGTTCTACCTGCTTGCTGGGCTGAGATGGGGAATCGCTGACTTTTGGAGTCGGCTGGTGACAAAATGTTCCAAACACACCCCATGCACAACTCCACCGGGGAAGGTGCCAGAAAGGAGTTCTGTTGGTTGTTCTTACACTGCCCCGGTAGCCAGATGAAAGACACCACAAAAGTGGTTCTACCTGCTTGCTGGGCTGAGATGGGCAATCGCTGACTTTTGGAGTCGGCTGGTGACAAAATGTTCCAAACACACCCCATGCACAACTCCACCGGGGAAGGTGCCAGAAAGGAGTTCTGTTGGTTGTTCTTACACTGCCCCGGTAGCCAGCTGAAAGACACCACAAAAGTGGTTCTACCTGCTTTCTGGGCTGAGATGGGGAATCGCTGACTTTTGGAGTCGGCTGGTGACAAAATGTTCCAAAGACAGCCCATGCACAACTCCACCGGGGAAGGTGCCAGAAAGGAGTTCTGTTGGTAGTTCTTCCACTGCCCCGGTAGCCAGATGAAAGACACCACAAAAGTGGTTCTACCTGCTTGCTGGGCTGAGATGGGCAATCGCTGACTTTTGGAGTCGGCTGGTGACAAAATGTTCCAAACACACCCCATGCACAACTCCACCGGGGAAGGTGCCAGAAAGGAATTCCATTGCTTGTTCTTCCACTGCCCCGGTAGCCAGATGAAAGACACCACAAAAGTGGTTCTACCTGCTTGCTGGGCTGAGATGGGCAATCGCTGACTTTTGGAGTCGGCTGGTGACAAAATGTTCCAAAGACAGCCCATGCACAACTCCACCGGGGAAGGTGCCAGAAAGGAGTTCTCTTGGTAGTTCTTCCACTGCCCCGGTAGCCAGATGAAAGACACCACAAAAGTGGTTCTACCTGCTTGCTGGGCTGAGATGGGCAATCGCTGACTTTTGGAGTCGGCTGGTGACAAAATGTTCCAAACACACCCCATGCACAACTCCACCGGGGAAGGTGCCAGAAAGGAGTTCTGTTGGTAGTTCTTCCACTGCCCCGGTAGCCAGATGAAAGACACCACAAAAGTGGTTCTACCTGCTTTCTGGGCTGAGATGGGGAATCGCTGACTTTTGGAGTCGGCTGGTGACAAAATGTTCCAAAGACAGCCCATGCACAACTCCAGCGGGGAAGGTGCCAGAAAGGAATTCCGTTGCTTGTTCTTACACTGCCCCGGTAGCCAGATGAAAGACACCACAAAAGTGGTTCTACCTGCTTTCTGGGCTGAGATGGGCAATCGCTGACTTTTGGAGTCGGCTGGTGACAAAATGTTCCAAAGACAGCCCATGCACAACTCCACCGGGGAAGGTGCCAGAAAGGAGTTCTGTTGGTTGTTCTTACACTGCCCCGGTAGCCAGCTGAAAGACACCACAAAAGTGGTTCTACCTGCTTTCTAGGCTGAGATGGGGAATCGCTGACTTTTGGAGTCTTGCTGGTGACAAAATGTTCCAAACACACCCCATGCACAACTCCACCGGGGAAGGTGCCAGAAAGGAGTTCTGTTGGTTGTTCTTACACTGCCCCGGTAGCCAGATGAAAGACACCACAAAAGTGGTTCTACCTGCTTGCTGGGCTGAGATGGGGAATCGCTGACTTTTGCAGTCGGCTGGTGACAAAATGTTCCAAACACACCCCATGCACAACTCCTGCGGGGAAGGTGCCAGAAAGGAATTTTGTTGCTTGTTCTTCCACTGCCCCGGTAGCCAGATGAAAGACACCACAAAAGTGGTTCTACCTGCTTTCTGGGCTGAGATGGGCAATCGCTGACTTTTGGAGTCGGCTGGTGACAAAATGTTCCAAACACACCCCATGCACAACTCCACCGGGGAAGGTGCCAGAAAGGAGTTCTGTTGGTAGTTCTTCCACTGCCCCGGTAGCCAGATGAAAGACACCACAAAAGTGGTTCTACCTGCTTGCTGGGCTGAGATGGGCAATCACTGACTTTTGGAGTCGGCTGGTGACAAAATGTTCCAAACACACCCCATGCACAACTCCACCGGGGAAGGTGCCAGAAAGGAGTTCTCTTGGTAGTTCTTCCACTGCCCCGGTAGCCAGCTGAAAGACACCACAAAAGTGGTTCTACCTGCTTTCTGGGCTGAGATGGGCAATCGCTGACTTTTGGACTCGGCTGGTGACAAAATGTTCCAAACACACCCCATGCACAACTCCACCGGGGAAGGTGCCAGAAAGGAGTTCTGTTGGTTGTTCTTACACTGCCCCGGTAGCCAGCTGAAAGACACCACAAAAGTGGTTCTACCTGCTTTCTGGGCTGAGATGGGGAATCGCTGACTTTTGTAGTCGGCTGGTGACAAAATGTTCCAAACACACCCCATGCACAACTCCACCGGGGAAGGTGCCAGAAAGGAGTTCTGTAGGTAGTTCTTCCACTGCCCCGGTAGCCAGATGAAAGACACCACAAAAGTGGTTCTACATGCTTTCTGGGCTGAGATGGGGAATCGCTGACTTTTGGAGTCGGCTGGTGACAAAATGTTGCAAAGACACCCCATGCACAACTCCACCGGGGAAGGTGCCAGAAAGGAGTTCCGTTGCTTGTTCTTCCACTGCCCCGGTAGCCAGCTGAAAGACACCACAAAAGTGGTTCTACCTGCTTGCTGGGCTGAGATGGGCAATCGCTGACTTTTGGAGTCGGCTGGTGACAAAATGTTCCAAACACACCCCATGCACAACTCCACCGGGGAAGGTGCCAGAAAGGAGTTCTGTTGGTAGTTCTTCCACTGCCCCGGTATCCAGATGAAAGACACCACAAAAGTGGTTCTACCTGCTTTCTGGGCTGAGATGGGCAATCGCTGACTTTTGGAGTCGGCTGGTGCAAAATGTTCCAAACACACCCCATGCACAACTCCACCGGGGAAGGTGCCAGAAAGGAGTTCTTTTGGTTGTTCTTCCACTGCCCCGGTAGCCAGATGAAAGACACCACAAAAGTGGTTCTACCTGCTTTCTGGGCTGAGATGGGCAATCGCTGACTTTTGGAGTCGGCTGGTGCAAAATGTTCCAAACACACCCCATGCACAACTCCACCGGGGAAGGTGCCAGAAAGGAGTTCTTTTGGTTGTTCTTACACTGCCCCGGTAGCCAGCTGAAAGACACCACAAAAGTGGTTCTACCTGCTTTCTGGGCTGAGATGGGCAATCGCTGACTTTTGGAGTCGGCTGGTGACAAAATGTTCCAAACACACCCCATGCACAACTCCAGCGGGGAAGGTGCCAGAAAGGAGTTCTGTTGGTTGTTCTTACACTGCCCCGGTAGCCAGATGAAAGACACCACAAAAGTGGTTCTACCTGCTTGCTGGGCTGAGATGGGGAATCGCTGACTTTTGCAGTCGGCTGGTGACAAAATGTTCCAAACACACCCCATGCACAACTCCACCGGGGAAGGTGCCAGAAAGGAGTTCTTTTGGTTGTTCTTACACTGCCCTGGTAGCCAGATGAAAGACACCACAAAACTGGTTCTACCTGCTTGCTGGGCTGAGATGGGGAATCGCTGACTTTTGGAGTCGGCTGGTGACAAAATGTTCCAAACACACCCCATGCACAACTCCACCGGGGAAGGTGCCAGAAAGGAGTTCTGTAGGTAGTTCTTCCACTGCCCCGGTAGCCAGATGAAAGACACCACAAAAGTGGTTCTACATGCTTTCTGGGCTGAGATGGGGAATCGCTGACTTTTGGAGTCGGCTGGTGACAAAATGTTGCAAAGACACCCCATGCACAACTCCACCGGGGAAGGTGCCAGAAAGGAGTTCCGTTGCTTGTTCTTCCACTGCCCCGGTAGCCAGCTGAAAGACACCACAAAAGTGGTTCTACCTGCTTTCTAGGCTGAGATGGGGAATCGCTGACTTTTGGAGTCGGCTGGTGACAAAATGTTCCAAACACACCCCATGCACAACTCCACCGGGGAAGGTGCCAGAAAGGAATTCCGTTGCTTGTTCTTCCACTGCCCCGGTAGCCAGCTGAAAGACACCACAAAAGTGGTTCTACCTGCTTTCTGGGCTGAGATGGGCAATCGCTGACTTTTGGAGTCGGCTGGTGACAAAATGTTCCAAACACACCCCATGCACAACTCCAGCGGGGAAGGTGCCAGAAAGGAGTTCTGTTGGTTGTTCTTACACTGCCCCGGTAGCCAGATGAAAGACACCACAAAAGTGGTTCTACCTGCTTGCTGGGCTGAGATGGGGAATCGCTGACTTTTGCAGTCGGCTGGTGACAAAATGTTCCAAACACACCCCATGCACAACTCCACCGGGGAAGGTGCCAGAAAGGAGTTCTTTTGGTTGTTCTTACACTGCCCTGGTAGCCAGATGAAAGACACCACAAAACTGGTTCTACCTGCTTGCTGGGCTGAGATGGGGAATCGCTGACTTTTGGAGTCGGCTGGTGACAAAATGTTCCAAACACACCCCATGCACAACTCCACCGGGGAAGGTGCCAGAAAGGAGTTCTGTAGGTAGTTCTTCCACTGCCCCGGTAGCCAGATGAAAGACACCACAAAAGTGGTTCTACATGCTTTCTGGGCTGAGATGGGGAATCGCTGACTTTTGGAGTCGGCTGGTGACAAAATGTTGCAAAGACACCCCATGCACAACTCCACCGGGGAAGGTGCCAGAAAGGAGTTCCGTTGCTTGTTCTTCCACTGCCCCGGTAGCCAGCTGAAAGACACCACAAAAGTGGTTCTACCTGCTTGCTGGGCTGAGATGGGCAATCGCTGACTTTTGGAGTCGGCTGGTGACAAAATGTTCCAAACACACCCCATGCACAACTCCACCGGGGAAGGTGCCAGAAAGGAGTTCTGTTGGTAGTTCTTCCAGTGCCCCGGTAGCCAGATGAAAGACACCACAAAAGTGGTTCTACCTGCTTTCTGGGCTGAGATGGGCAATCGCTGACTTTTGGAGTCGGCTGGTGACAAAATGTTCCAAACACACCCCATGCACAACTCCCCCGGGGAAGGTGCCAGAAAGGAATTCCGTTGCTTGTTCTTACACTGCCCCGGTAGCCAGATGAAAGACACCACAAAAGTGGTTCTACCTGCTTTCTGGGCTGAGATGGGCAATCGCTGACTTTTGGACTCGGCTGGTGACAAAATGTTCCAAACACACCCCATGCACAACTCCACCGGGGAAGGTGCCAGAAAGGAGTTCTTTTGGTTGTTCTTACACTGCCCTGGTAGCCAGATGAAAGACACCACAAAACTGGTTCTACCTGCTTGCTGGGCTGAGATGGGGAATCGCTGACTTTTGTAGTCGGCTGGTGACAAAATGTTCCAAACACACCCCATGCACAACTCCACCGGGGAAGGTGCCAGAAAGGAGTTCTCTTGGTAGTTCTTCCACTGCCCCGGTAGCCAGATGAAAGACACCACAAAAGTGGTTCTACATGCTTTCTGGGCTGAGATGGGGAATCGCTGACTTTTGGAGTCGGCTGGTGACAAAATGTTGCAAAGACACCCCATGCACAACTCCACCGGGGAAGGTGCCAGAAAGGAGTTCCGTTGCTTGTTCTTCCACTGCCCCGGTAGCCAGCTGAAAGACACCACAAAAGTGGTTCTACCTGCTTTCTGGGCTGAGATGGGCAATCGCTGACTTTTGGAGTCGGCTGGTGACAAAATGCTCCAAACACACCCCATGCACAACTCCAGCGGGGAAGGTGCCAGAAAGGAGTTCTGTTGGTTGTTCTTACACTGCCCCGGTAGCCAGATGAAAGACACCACAAAAGTGGTTCTACCTGCTTGCTGGGCTGAGATGGGCAATCGCTGACTTTTGCAGTCGGCTGGTGACAAAATGTTCCAAACACACCCCATGCACAACTCCACCGGGGAAGGTGCCAGAAAGGAGTTCTTTTGGTTGTTCTTACACTGCCCTGGTAGCCAGATGAAAGACACCACAAAACTGGTTCTACCTGCTTGCTGGGCTGAGATGGGGAATCGCTGACTTTTGTAGTCGGCTGGTGACAAAATGTTCCAAACACACCCCATGCACAACTCCACCGGGGAAGGTGCCAGAAAGGAGTTCTGTAGGTAGTTCTTCCACTGCCCCGGTAGCCAGATGAAAGACACCACAAAAGTGGTTCTACATGCTTTCTGGGCTGAGATGGGGAATCGCTGACTTTTGGAGTCGGCTGGTGACAAAATGTTGCAAAGACACCCCATGCACAACTCCACCGGGGAAGGTGCCAGAAAGGAGTTCCGTTGCTTGTTCTTCCACTGCCCCGGTAGCCAGCTGAAAGACACCACAAAAGTGGTTCTACCTGCTTTCTGGGCTGAGATGGGCAATCGCTGACTTTTGGAGTCGGCTGGTGACAAAATGTTCCAAACACACCCCATGCACAACTCCACCGGGGAAGGTGCCAGAAAGGAGTTCTGTTGGTAGTTCTTACACTGCCCCGGTAGCCAGCTGAAAGACACCACAAAAGTGGTTCTACCTGCTTTCTGGGCTGAGATGGGCAATCGCTGACTTTTGGAGTCGGCTGGTGACAAAATGTTCCAAACACACCCCATGCACAACTCCACCGGGGAAGGTGCCAGAAAGGAGTTCTTTTGGTTGTTCTTACACTGCCCTGGTAGCCAGATGAAAGACACCACAAAACTGGTTCTACCTGCTTGCTGGGCTGAGATGGGCAATCGCTGACTTTTGGAGTCGGCTGGTGACAAAATGTTCCAAACACACCCCATGCACAACTCCACCGGGGAAGGTGCCAGAAAGGAGTTCCGTTGCTTGTTCTTCCACTGCCCCGGTAGCCAGCTGAAAGACACCACAAAAGTGGTTCTACCTGCTTTCTGGGCTGAGATGGGCAATCGCTGACTTTTGGAGTCGGCTGGTGACAAAATGTTCCAAACACACCCCATGCACAACTCCAACGGGGAAGGGTCCAGAAAGGAGTTCTGTTGGTTGTTCTTCCACTGCCCCGGTAGCCAGATGAAAGACACCACAAAAGTGGTTCTACCTGCTTTCTGGGCTGAGATGGGCAATCGCTGACTTTTGGAGTCGGCTGGTGACAAAATGTTCCAAACACACCCCATGCACAACTCCACCGGGGAAGGTGCCAGAAAGGAGTTCTGTTGGTAGTTCTTCCACTGCCCCGGTAGCCAGCTGAAAGACACCACAAAAGTGGTTCTACCTGCTTTCTGGGCTGAGATGGGCAATCGCTGACTTTTGGAGTCGGCTGGTGACAAAATGTTCCAAAGACAGCCCATGCACAACTCCACCGGGGAAGGTGCCAGAAAGGAGTTCTGTTGGTTGTTCTTACACTGCCCCGGTAGCCAGCTGAAAGACACCACAAAAGTGGTTCTACCTGCTTGCTGGGCTGAGATGGGGAATCGCTGACTTTTGGAGTCGGCTGGTGACAAAATGTTCCAAACACACCCCATGCACAACTCCACCGGGGAAGGTGCCAGAAAGGAATTCCGTTGCTTGTTCTTCCACTGCCCCGGTAGCCAGCTGAAAGACACCACAAAAGTGGTTCTAACTGCTTTCTGGGCTGAGATGGGCAATCGCTGACTTTTGGAGTCGGCTGGTGACAAAATGTTCCAAACACACCCCATGCACAACTCCAGCGGGGAAGGTGCCAGAAAGGAGTTCTGTTGGTTGTTCTTACACTGCCCCGGTAGCCAGATGAAAGACACCACAAAAGTGGTTCTACCTGCTTGCTGGGCTGAGATGGGGAATCGCTGACTTTTGCAGTCGGCTGGTGACAAAATGTTCCAAACACACCCCATGCACAACTCCACCGGGGAAGGTGCCAGAAAGGAGTTCTGTAGGTAGTTCTTCCACTGCCCCGGTAGCCAGATGAAAGACACCACAAAAGTGGTTCTACATGCTTTCTGGGCTGAGATGGGGAATCGCTGACTTTTGGACTCGGCTGGTGACAAAATGTTCCAAACACACCCCATGCACAACTCCACCGGGGAAGGTGCCAGAAAGGAGTTCCGTTGCTTGTTCTTCCACTGCCCTGGTAGCCAGCTGAAAGACACCACAAAAGTGGTTCTACCTGCTTTCTGGGCTGAGATGGGCAATCGCTGACTTTTGGAGTCGGCTGGTGACAAAATATTCCAAACACACCCCATGCACAACTCCACCGGGGAAGGTGCCAGAAAGGAGTTCTGTTGGTAGTTCTTCCACTGCCCCGGTAGCCAGATGAAAGACACCACAAAAGTGGTTCTACCTGCTTGCTGGGCTGAGATGGGCAATCGCTGACTTTTGCAGTCGGCTGGTGACAAAATGTTCCAAACACACCCCATGCACAACTCCACCGGGGAAGGTGCCAGAAAGGAGTTCTGTTGGTAGTTCTTACACTGCCCCGGTAGCCAGATGAAAGACACCACAAAAGTGGTTCTACCTGCTTTCTGGGCTGAGATGGGCAATCGCTGACTTTTGGAGTCGGCTGGTGACAAAATGTTCCAAACACACCCCATGCACAACTCCACCGGGGAAGGTGCCAGAAAGGAGTTCTTTTGGTTGTTCTTACACTGCCCTGGTAGCCAGATGAAAGACACCACAAAAGTGGTTCTACCTGCTTGCTGGGCTGAGATGGGCAATCGCTGACTTTTGGACTCGGCTCGTGACAAAATGTTCCAAACACACCCCATGCACAACTCCACCGGGGAAGGTGCCAGAAAGGAATTCCGTTGCTTGTTCTTCCACTGCCCCGGTAGCCAGATGAAAGACACCACAAAAGTGGTTCTACCTGCTTTCTGGGCTGAGATGGGCAATCGCTGACTTTTGGAGTCGGCTGGTGACAAAATGTTCCAAACACACCCCATGCACAACTCCACCGGGGAAGGTGCCAGAAAGGAGTTCTGTTGGTTGTTCTTACACTGCCCCGGTAGCCAGATGAAAGACACCACAAAAGTGGTTCTACCTGCTTGCTGGGCTGAGATGGGCAATCGCTGACTTTTGGAGTCGGCTGGTGACAAAATGTTCCAAACACACCCCATGCACAACTCCACCGGGGAAGGTGCCAGAAAGGAGTTCTTTTGGTTGTTCTTCCACTGCCCCGGTAGCCAGCTGAAAGACACCACAAAAGTGGTTCTACCTGCTTGCTGGGCTGAGATGGGCAATCGCTGACTTTTGGAGTCGGCTGGTGACAAAATATTCCAAAGACAGCCCATGCACAACTCCACCGGGGAAGGTGCCATAAAGGAGTTCTCTTGGTAGTTCTTCCACTGCCCCGGTAGCCAGCTGAAAGACACCACAAAAGTGGTTCTACCTGCTTTCTGGGCTGAGATGGGCAATCGCTGACTTTTGGAGTCGGCTGGTGACAAAATGTTCCAAACACACCCCATGCACAACTCCACCGGGGAAGGTGCCAGAAAGGAGTTCTGTTGGTAGTTCTTCCACTGCCCCGGTAGCCAGATGAAAGACACCACAAAAGTGGTTCTACCTGCTTTCTGGGCTGAGATGGGCAATCGCTGACTTTTGGAGTCGGCTGGTGACAAAATGTTCCAAACACACCCCATGCACAACTCCACCGGGGAAGGTGCCAGAAAGGAGTTCTGTTGGTTGTTCTTACACTGCCCCGGTAGCCAGATGAAAGACACCACAAAAGTGGTTCTACCTGCTTTCTAGGCTGAGATGGGGAATCGCTGACTTTTGGAGTCGGCTGGTGACAAAATGTTCCAAACACACCCCATGCACAACTCCCCCGGGGAAGGTGCCAGAAAGGAATTCCGTTGCTTGTTCTTCCACTGCCCCGGTAGCCAGATGAAAGACACCACAAAAGTGGTTCTACCTGCTTTCTGGGCTGAGATGGGCAATCGCTGACTTTTGGAGTCGGCTGGTGACAAAATGTTCCAAACACACCCCATGCACAACTCCACCGGGGAAGGTGCCAGAAAGGAGTTCTTTTGGTTGTTCTTACACTGCCCTGGTAGCCAGATGAAAGACACCACAAAACTGGTTCTACCTGCTTGCTGGGCTGAGATGGGGAATCGCTGACTTTTGTAGTCGGCTGGTGACAAAATGTTCCAAACACACCCCATGCACAACTCCACCGGGGAAGGTGCCAGAAAGGAGTTCTCTTGGTAGTTCTTCCACTGCCCCGGTAGCCAGATGAAAGACACCACAAAAGTGGTTCTACATGCTTTCTGGGCTGAGATGGGGAATCGCTGACTTTTGGAGTCGGCTGGTGACAAAATGTTGCAAAGACACCCCATGCACAACTCCACCGGGGAAGGTGCCAGAAAGGAGTTCCGTTGCTTGTTCTTCCACTGCCCCGGTAGCCAGCTGAAAGACACCACAAAAGTGGTTCTACCTGCTTTCTGGGCTGAGATGGGCAATCGCTGACTTTTGGAGTCGGCTGGTGACAAAATGCTCCAAACACACCCCATGCACAACTCCAGCGGGGAAGGTGCCAGAAAGGAGTTCTGTTGGTTGTTCTTACACTGCCCCGGTAGCCAGATGAAAGACACCACAAAAGTGGTTCTACCTGCTTGCTGGGCTGAGATGGGCAATCGCTGACTTTTGCAGTCGGCTGGTGACAAAATGTTCCAAACACACCCCATGCACAACTCCACCGGGGAAGGTGCCAGAAAGGAGTTCTTTTGGTTGTTCTTACACTGCCCTGGTAGCCAGATGAAAGACACCACAAAACTGGTTCTACCTGCTTGCTGGGCTGAGATGGGGAATCGCTGACTTTTGTAGTCGGCTGGTGACAAAATGTTCCAAACACACCCCATGCACAACTCCACCGGGGAAGGTGCCAGAAAGGAGTTCTGTAGGTAGTTCTTCCACTGCCCCGGTAGCCAGATGAAAGACACCACAAAAGTGGTTCTACATGCTTTCTGGGCTGAGATGGGGAATCGCTGACTTTTGGAGTCGGCTGGTGACAAAATGTTGCAAAGACACCCCATGCACAACTCCACCGGGGAAGGTGCCAGAAAGGAGTTCCGTTGCTTGTTCTTCCACTGCCCCGGTAGCCAGCTGAAAGACACCACAAAAGTGGTTCTACCTGCTTTCTGGGCTGAGATGGGCAATCGCTGACTTTTGGAGTCGGCTGGTGACAAAATGTTCCAAACACACCCCATGCACAACTCCACCGGGGAAGGTGCCAGAAAGGAGTTCTGTTGGTAGTTCTTACACTGCCCCGGTAGCCAGATGAAAGACACCACAAAAGTGGTTCTACCTGCTTTCTGGGCTGAGATGGGCAATCGCTGACTTTTGGAGTCGGCTGGTGACAAAATGTTCCAAACACACCCCATGCACAACTCCACCGGGGAAGGTGCCAGAAAGGAGTTCTTTTGGTTGTTCTTACACTGCCCTGGTAGCCAGATGAAAGACACCACAAAACTGGTTCTACCTGCTTGCTGGGCTGAGATGGGCAATCGCTGACTTTTGGAGTCGGCTGGTGACAAAATGTTCCAAACACACCCCATGCACAACTCCACCGGGGAAGGTGCCAGAAAGGAGTTCTGTAGGTAGTTCTTCCACTGCCCCGGTAGCCAGATGAAAGACACCACAAAAGTGGTTCTACATGCTTTCTGGGCTGAGATGGGGAATCGCTGACTTTTGGAGTCGGCTGGTGACAAAATGTTGCAAAGACACCCCATGCACAACTCCACCGGGGAAGGTGCCAGAAAGGAGTTCCGTTGCTTGTTCTTCCACTGCCCCGGTAGCCAGCTGAAAGACACCACAAAAGTGGTTCTACCTGCTTTCTGGGCTGAGATGGGCAATCGCTGACTTTTGGAGTCGGCTGGTGACAAAATGTTCCAAACACACCCCATGCACAACTCCAACGGGGAAGGGTCCAGAAAGGAGTTCTGTTGGTTGTTCTTCCACTGCCCCGGTAGCCAGATGAAAGACACCACAAAAGTGGTTCTACCTGCTTTCTGGGCTGAGATGGGCAATCGCTGACTTTTGGAGTCGGCTGGTGACAAAATGTTCCAAACACACCCCATGCACAACTCCACCGGGGAAGGTGCCAGAAAGGAGTTCTGTTGGTAGTTCTTCCACTGCCCCGGTAGCCAGCTGAAAGACACCACAAAAGTGGTTCTACCTGCTTTCTGGGCTGAGATGGGCAATCGCTGACTTTTGGAGTCGGCTGGTGACAAAATGTTCCAAAGACAGCCCATGCACAACTCCACCGGGGAAGGTGCCAGAAAGGAGTTCTGTTGGTTGTTCTTACACTGCCCCGGTAGCCAGCTGAAAGACACCACAAAAGTGGTTCTACCTGCTTGCTGGGCTGAGATGGGGAATCGCTGACTTTTGGAGTCGGCTGGTGACAAAATGTTCCAAACACACCCCATGCACAACTCCACCGGGGAAGGTGCCAGAAAGGAATTCCGTTGCTTGTTCTTCCACTGCCCCGGTAGCCAGCTGAAAGACACCACAAAAGTGGTTCTACCTGCTTTCTGGGCTGAGATGGGCAATCGCTGACTTTTGGAGTCGGCTGGTGACAAAATGTTCCAAACACACCCCATGCACAACTCCAGCGGGGAAGGTGCCAGAAAGGAGTTCTGTTGGTTGTTCTTACACTGCCCCGGTAGCCAGATGAAAGACACCACAAAAGTGGTTCTACCTGCTTGCTGGGCTGAGATGGGGAATCGCTGACTTTTGCAGTCGGCTGGTGACAAAATGTTCCAAACACACCCCATGCACAACTCCACCGGGGAAGGTGCCAGAAAGGAGTTCTGTAGGTAGTTCTTCCACTGCCCCGGTAGCCAGATGAAAGACACCACAAAAGTGGTTCTACATGCTTTCTGGGCTGAGATGGGGAATCGCTGACTTTTGGACTCGGCTGGTGACAAAATGTTCCAAACACACCCCATGCACAACTCCACCGGGGAAGGTGCCAGAAAGGAGTTCCGTTGCTTGTTCTTCCACTGCCCTGGTAGCCAGCTGAAAGACACCACAAAAGTGGTTCTACCTGCTTTCTGGGCTGAGATGGGCAATCGCTGACTTTTGGAGTCGGCTGGTGACAAAATATTCCAAACACACCCCATGCACAACTCCACCGGGGAAGGTGCCAGAAAGGAGTTCTGTTGGTAGTTCTTCCACTGCCCCGGTAGCCAGATGAAAGACACCACAAAAGTGGTTCTACCTGCTTGCTGGGCTGAGATGGGCAATCGCTGACTTTTGCAGTCGGCTGGTGACAAAATGTTCCAAACACACCCCATGCACAACTCCACCGGGGAAGGTGCCAGAAAGGAGTTCTGTTGGTAGTTCTTACACTGCCCCGGTAGCCAGATGAAAGACACCACAAAAGTGGTTCTACCTGCTTTCTGGGCTGAGATGGGCAATCGCTGACTTTTTGAGTCGGCTGGTGACAAAATGTTCCAAACACACCCCATGCACAACTCCACCGGGGAAGGTGCCAGAAAGGAGTTCTTTTGGTTGTTCTTACACTGCCCTGGTAGCCAGATGAAAGACACCACAAAAGTGGTTCTACCTGCTTGCTGGGCTGAGATGGGCAATCGCTGACTTTTGGACTCGGCTCGTGACAAAATGTTCCAAACACACCCCATGCACAACTCCACCGGGGAAGGTGCCAGAAAGGAATTCCGTTGCTTGTTCTTCCACTGCCCCGGTAGCCAGATGAAAGACACCACAAAAGTGGTTCTACCTGCTTTCTGGGCTGAGATGGGCAATCGCTGACTTTTGGAGTCGGCTGGTGACAAAATGTTCCAAACACACCCCATGCACAACTCCACCGGGGAAGGTGCCAGAAAGGAGTTCTGTTGGTTGTTCTTACACTGCCCCGGTAGCCAGATGAAAGACACCACAAAAGTGGTTCTACCTGCTTGCTGGGCTGAGATGGGCAATCGCTGACTTTTGGAGTCGGCTGGTGACAAAATGTTCCAAACACACCCCATGCACAACTCCACCGGGGAAGGTGCCAGAAAGGAGTTCTTTTGGTTGTTCTTCCACTGCCCCGGTAGCCAGCTGAAAGACACCACAAAAGTGGTTCTACCTGCTTGCTGGGCTGAGATGGGCAATCGCTGACTTTTGGAGTCGGCTGGTGACAAAATATTCCAAAGACAGCCCATGCACAACTCCACCGGGGAAGGTGCCATAAAGGAGTTCTCTTGGTAGTTCTTCCACTGCCCCGGTAGCCAGCTGAAAGACACCACAAAAGTGGTTCTACCTGCTTTCTGGGCTGAGATGGGCAATCGCTGACTTTTGGAGTCGGCTGGTGACAAAATGTTCCAAACACACCCCATGCACAACTCCACCGGGGAAGGTGCCAGAAAGGAGTTCTGTTGGTAGTTCTTCCACTGCCCCGGTAGCCAGATGAAAGACACCACAAAAGTGGTTCTACCTGCTTTCTGGGCTGAGATGGGCAATCGCTGACTTTTGGAGTCGGCTGGTGACAAAATGTTCCAAACACACCCCATGCACAACTCCACCGGGGAAGGTGCCAGAAAGGAGTTCTGTTGGTTGTTCTTACACTGCCCCGGTAGCCAGATGAAAGACACCACAAAAGTGGTTCTACCTGCTTTCTAGGCTGAGATGGGGAATCGCTGACTTTTGGAGTCGGCTGGTGACAAAATGTTCCAAACACACCCCATGCACAACTCCAGCGGGGAAGGTGCCAGAAAGGAGTTCTGTTGGTAGTTCTTCCACTGCCCCGGTAGCCAGATGAAAGACACCACAAAAGTGGTTCTACATGCTTTCTGGGCTGAGATGGGGAATCACTGACTTTTGGAGTCGGCTGGTGACAAAATGTTGCAAAGACACCCCATGCACAACTCCACCGGGGAAGGTGCCAGAAAGGAGTTCCGTTGCTTGTTCTTCCACTGCCCCGGTAGCCAGCTGAAAGACACCACAAAAGTGGTTCTACCTGCTTTCTGGGCTGAGATGGGCAATCGCTGACTTTTGGAGTCGGCTGGTGACAAAATGTTCCAAACACACCCCATGCACAACTCCACCGGGGAAGGTGCCAGAAAGGAGTTCTGTTGGTTGTTCTTACACTGCCCCGGTAGCCAGATGAAAGACACCACAAAAGTGGTTCTACCTGCTTGCTGGGCTGAGATGGGGAATCGCTGACTTTTGCAGTCGGCTGGTGACAAAATGTTCCAAACACACCCCATGCACAACTCCACCGGGGAAGGTGCCAGAAAGGAGTTCTGTTGGTTGTTCTTACACTGCCCTGGTAGCCAGATGAAAGACACCACAAAACTGGTTCTACCTGCTTGCTGGGCTGAGATGGGCAATCGCTGACTTTTGGAGTCGGCTGGTGACAAAATGTTCCAAACACACCCCATGCACAACTCCACCGGGGAAGGTGCCAGAAAGGAGTTCTGTTGGTAGTTCTTCCACTGCCCCGGTAGCCAGATGAAAGACACCACAAAAGTGGTTCTACCTGCTTTCTGGGCTGAGATGGGCAATCGCTGACTTTTGGAGTCGGCTGGTGACAAAATGTTCCAAACACACCCCATGCACAACTCCAGCGGGGAAGGTGCCAGAAAGGAATTCCGTTGCTTGTTCTTACACTGCCCCGGTAGCCAGATGAAAGACACCACAAAAGTGGTTCTACCTGCTTTCTGGGCTGAGATGGGCAATCGCTGACTTTTGGACTCGGCTGGTGACAAAATGTTCCAAACACACCCCATGCACAACTCCACCGGGGAAGGTGCCAGAAAGGAGTTCTTTTGGTTGTTCTTACACTGCCCTGGTAGCCAGATGAAAGACACCACAAAACTGGTTCTACCTGCTTGCTGGGCTGAGATGGGGAATCGCTGACTTTTGTAGTCGGCTGGTGACAAAATGTTCCAAACACACCCCATGCACAACTCCACCGGGGAAGGTGCCAGAAAGGAGTTCTGTAGGTAGTTCTTCCACTGCCCCGGTAGCCAGATGAAAGACACCACAAAAGTGGTTCTACATGCTTTCTGGGCTGAGATGGGGAATCGCTGACTTTTGGAGTCGGCTGGTGACAAAATGTTCCAAACACACCCCATGCACAACTCCACCGGGGAAGGCGCCAGAAAGGAGTTCTTTTGGTTGTTCTTACACTGCCCTGGTAGCCAGATGAAAGACACCACAAAACTGGTTCTACCTGCTTGCTGGGCTGAGATGGGGAATCGCTGACTTTTGTAGTCGGCTGGTGACAAAATGTTCCAAACACACCCCATGCACAACTCCACCGGGGAAGGTGCCAGAAAGGAGTTCTGTAGGTAGTTCTTCCACTGCCCCGGTAGCCAGATGAAAGACACCACAAAAGTGGTTCTACCTGCTTTCTGGGCTGAGATGGGGAATCGCTGACTTTTGGAGTCGGCTGGTGACAAAATGTTCCAAACACACCCCATGCACAACTCCACCGGGGAAGGTGCCAGAAAGGAGTTCTCTTGGTAGTTCTTCCACTGCCCCGGTAGCCAGCTGAAAGACACCACAAAAGTGGTTCTACCTGCTTTCTGGGCTGAGATGGGCAATCGCTGACTTTTGGAGTCGGCTGGTGACAAAATGTTCCAAACACACCCCATGCACAACTCCACCGGGGAAGGTGCCAGAAAGGAGTTCTGTTGGTAGTTCTTCCACTGCCCCGGTAGCCAGATGAAAGACACCACAAAAGTGGTTCTACCTGCTTGCTGGGCTGAGATGGGCAATCGCTGACTTTTGGAGTCGGCTGGTGACAAAATGTTCCAAACACACCCCATGCACAACTCCAGCGGGGAAGGTGCCAGAAAGGAATTCCGTTGCTTGTTCTTACACTGCCCCGGTAGCCAGCTGAAAGACACCACAAAAGTGGTTCTACCTGCTTTCTGGGCTGAGATGGGCAATCGCTGACTTTTGGAGTCGGCTGGTGACAAAATGTTCCAAACACACCCCATGCACAACTCCAGCGGGGAAGGTGCCAGAAAGGAGTTCTGTTGGTAGTTCTTCCACTGCCCCGGTAGCCAGATGAAAGACACCACAAAAGTGGTTCTACCTGCTTGCTGGGCTGAGATGGGCAATCGCTGACTTTTGGAGTCGGCTGGTGACAAAATGTTCCAAACACACCCCATGCACAACTCCAGCGGGGAAGGTGCCAGAAAGGAATTCCGTTGCTTGTTCTTACACTGCCCCGGTAGCCAGATGAAAGACACCACAAAAGTGGTTCTACCTGCTTTCTGGGCTGAGATGGGCAATCGCTGACTTTTGGAGTCGGCTGGTGACAAAATGTTCCAAACACACCCCATGCACAACTCCACCGGGGAAGGTGCCAGAAAGGAGTTCTTTTGGTTGTTCTTACACTGCCCTGGTAGCCAGATGAAAGACACCACAAAACTGGTTCTACCTGCTTGCTGGGCCGAGATGGGCAATCGCTGACTTTTGGAGTCGACTCGTGACAAAATGTTCCAAACACACCCCATGCACAACTCCACCGGGGAAGGTGCCAGAAAGGAGTTCTGTAGGTAGTTCTTCCACTGCCCCGGTAGCCAGATGAAAGACACCACAAAAGTGGTTCTACCTGCTTGCTGGGCTGAGATGGGCAATCGCTGACTTTTGGAGTCGGCTGGTGACAAAATGTTCCAAACACACCCCATGCACAACTCCAGCGGGGAAGGTGCCAGAAAGGAATTCCGTTGCTTGTTCTTACACTGCCCCGGTAGCCAGCTGAAAGACACCACAAAAGTGGTTCTACCTGCTTTCTGGGCTGAGATGGGCAATCGCTGACTTTTGGAGTCGGCTGGTGACAAAATGTTCCAAACACACCCCATGCACAACTCCACCGGGGAAGGTGCCAGAAAGGAGTTCTGTTGGTAGTTCTTCCACTGCCCCGGTAGCCAGATGAAAGACACCACAAAAGTGGTTCTACCTGCTTGCTGGGCTGAGATGGGCAATCGCTGACTTTTGGAGTCGGCTGGTGACAAAATGTTCCAAACACACCCCATGCACAACTCCAGCGGGGAAGGTGCCAGAAAGGAATTCCGTTGCTTGTTCTTACACTGCCCCGGTAGCCAGATGAAAGACACCACAAAAGTGGTTCTACCTGCTTTCTGGGCTGAGATGGGCAATCGCTGACTTTTGGAGTCGGCTGGTGACAAAATGTTCCAAACACACCCCATGCACAACTCCACCGGGGAAGGTGCCAGAAATGAGTTCTTTTGGTTGTTCTTACACTGCCCTGGTAGCCAGATGAAAGACACCACAAAACTGGTTCTACCTGCTTGCTGGGCCGAGATGGGCAATCGCTGACTTTTGGAGTCGACTCGTGACAAAATGTTCCAAACACACCCCATGCACAACTCCACCGGGGAAGGTGCCAGAAAGGAGTTCTGTAGGTAGTTCTTCCACTGCCCCGGTAGCCAGATGAAAGACACCACAAAAGTGGTTCTACATGCTTTCTGGGCTGAGATGGGCAATCGCTGACTTTTGGAGTCGGCTGGTGACAAAATGTTGCAAAGACACCCCATGCACAACTCCACTGGGGAAGGTGCCAGAAAGGAGTTCCGTTGCTTGTTCTTCCACTGCCCCGGTAGCCAGCTGAAAGACACCACAAAAGTGGTTCTACCTGCTTTCTGGGCTGAGATGGGGAATCGCTGACTTTTGGAGTCGGCTGGTGACAAAATGTTCCAAACACACCCCATGCACAACTCCAACGGGGAAGGGTCCAGAAAGGAGTTCTGTTGGTTGTTCTTCCACTGCCCCGGTAGCCAGATGAAAGACACCACAAAAGTGGTTCTACCTGCTTTCTAGGCTGAGATGGGGAATCGCTGACTTTTGGAATCGGCTGGTGACAAAATGTTCCAAACACACCCCATGCACAACTCCACCGGGGAAGGTGCCAGAAAGGAGTTCTGTTGGTTGTTCTTACACTGCCCCGGTAGCCAGATGAAAGACACCACAAAAGTGGTTCTACCTGCTTGCTGGGCTGAGATGGGCAATCGCTGACTTTTGGAGTCGGCTGGTGACAAAATGTTCCAAACACACCCCATGCACAACTCCACCGGGGAAGGTGCCAGAAAGGAGTTCTGTTGGTTGTTCTTACACTGCCCCGGTAGCCAGCTGAAAGACACCACAAAAGTGGTTCTACCTGCTTTCTGGGCTGAGATGGGGAATCGCTGACTTTTGGAGTCGGCTGGTGACAAAATGTTCCAAACACACCCCATGCACAACTCCACCGGGGAAGGTGCCAGAAAGGAATTCCGTTGCTTGTTCTTACACTGCCCCGGTAGCCAGCTGAAAGACACCACAAAAGTGGTTCTACCTGCTTTCTGGGCTGAGATGGGCAATCGCTGACTTTTGGAGTCGGCTGGTGACAAAATGTTCCAAACACACCCCATGCACAACTCCACCGGGGAAGGTGCCAGAAAGGAGTTCTGTTGGTTGTTCTTACACTGCCCCGGTAGCCAGATGAAAGACACCACAAAAGTGGTTCTACCTGCTTTCTGGGCTGAGATGGGCAATCGCTGACTTTTGGAGTCGGCTGGTGACAAAATGTTCCAAACACACCCCATGCACAACTCCACCGGGGAAGGTGCCAGAAAGGAGTTCTTTTGGTTGTTCTTCCACTGCCCCGGTAGCCAGCTGAAAGACACCACAAAAGTGGTTCTACCTGCTTGCTGGGCTGAGATGGGCAATCGCTGACTTTTGGAGTCGGCTGGTGACAAAATGTTCCAAACACACCCCATGCACAACTCCTCCGGGGAAGGTGCCATAAAGGAGTTCTCTTGGTAGTTCTTCCACTGCCCCGGTAGCCAGCTGAAAGACACCACAAAAGTGGTTCTACCTGCTTTCTGGGCTGAGATGGGCAATCGCTGACTTTTGGAGTCGGCTGGTGACAAAATGTTCCAAACACACCCCATGCACAACTCCACCGGGGAAGGTGCCAGAAAGGAGTTCTGTTGGTAGTTCTTCCAGTGCCCCGGTAGCCAGATGAAAGACACCACAAAAGTGGTTCTACCTGCTTTCTGGGCTGAGATGGGCAATCGCTGACTTTTGGAGTCGGCTGGTGACAAAATGTTCCAAACACACCCCATGCACAACTCCCCCGGGGAAGGTGCCAGAAAGGAATTCCGTTGCTTGTTCTTACACTGCCCCGGTAGCCAGATGAAAGACACCACAAAAGTGGTTCTACCTGCTTTCTGGGCTGAGATGGGCAATCGCTGACTTTTGGACTCGGCTGGTGACAAAATGTTCCAAACACACCCCATGCACAACTCCACCGGGGAAGGTGCCAGAAAGGAGTTCTTTTGGTTGTTCTTACACTGCCCTGGTAGCCAGATGAAAGACACCACAAAACTGGTTCTACCTGCTTGCTGGGCTGAGATGGGGAATCGCTGACTTTTGTAGTCGGCTGGTGACAAAATGTTCCAAACACACCCCATGCACAACTCCACCGGGGAAGGTGCCAGAAAGGAGTTCTCTTGGTAGTTCTTCCACTGCCCCGGTAGCCAGATGAAAGACACCACAAAAGTGGTTCTACATGCTTTCTGGGCTGAGATGGGGAATCGCTGACTTTTGGAGTCGGCTGGTGACAAAATGTTGCAAAGACACCCCATGCACAACTCCACCGGGGAAGGTGCCAGAAAGGAGTTCCGTTGCTTGTTCTTCCACTGCCCCGGTAGCCAGCTGAAAGACACCACAAAAGTGGTTCTACCTGCTTTCTGGGCTGAGATGGGCAATCGCTGACTTTTGGAGTCGGCTGGTGACAAAATGCTCCAAACACACCCCATGCACAACTCCAGCGGGGAAGGTGCCAGAAAGGAGTTCTGTTGGTTGTTCTTACACTGCCCCGGTAGCCAGATGAAAGACACCACAAAAGTGGTTCTACCTGCTTGCTGGGCTGAGATGGGCAATCGCTGACTTTTGCAGTCGGCTGGTGACAAAATGTTCCAAACACACCCCATGCACAACTCCACCGGGGAAGGTGCCAGAAAGGAGTTCTTTTGGTTGTTCTTACACTGCCCTGGTAGCCAGATGAAAGACACCACAAAACTGGTTCTACCTGCTTGCTGGGCTGAGATGGGGAATCGCTGACTTTTGTAGTCGGCTGGTGACAAAATGTTCCAAACACACCCCATGCACAACTCCACCGGGGAAGGTGCCAGAAAGGAGTTCTGTAGGTAGTTCTTCCACTGCCCCGGTAGCCAGATGAAAGACACCACAAAAGTGGTTCTACATGCTTTCTGGGCTGAGATGGGGAATCGCTGACTTTTGGAGTCGGCTGGTGACAAAATGTTCCAAACACACCCCATGCACAACTCCACCGGGGAAGGTGCCAGAAAGGAGTTCCGTTGCTTGTTCTTCCACTGCCCCGGTAGCCAGCTGAAAGACACCACAAAAGTGGTTCTACCTGCTTTCTGGGCTGAGATGGGCAATCGCTGACTTTTGGAGTCGGCTGGTGACAAAATGTTCCAAACACACCCCATGCACAACTCCACCGGGGAAGGTGCCAGAAAGGAGTTCTGTTGGTAGTTCTTACACTGCCCCGGTAGCCAGATGAAAGACACCACAAAAGTGGTTCTACCTGCTTTCTGGGCTGAGATGGGCAATCGCTGACTTTTGGAGTCGGCTGGTGACAAAATGTTCCAAACACACCCCATGCACAACTCCACCGGGGAAGGTGCCAGAAAGGAGTTCTTTTGGTTGTTCTTACACTGCCCTGGTAGCCAGATGAAAGACACCACAAAACTGGTTCTACCTGCTTGCTGGGCTGAGATGGGCAATCGCTGACTTTTGGAGTCGGCTGGTGACAAAATGTTCCAAACACACCCCATGCACAACTCCACCGGGGAAGGTGCCAGAAAGGAGTTCTGTAGGTAGTTCTTCCACTGCCCCGGTAGCCAGATGAAAGACACCACAAAAGTGGTTCTACATGCTTTCTGGGCTGAGATGGGGAATCGCTGACTTTTGGAGTCGGCTGGTGACAAAATGTTGCAAAGACACCCCATGCACAACTCCACCGGGGAAGGTGCCAGAAAGGAGTTCCGTTGCTTGTTCTTCCACTGCCCCGGTAGCCAGCTGAAAGACACCACAAAAGTGGTTCTACCTGCTTTCTGGGCTGAGATGGGCAATCGCTGACTTTTGGAGTCGGCTGGTGACAAAATGTTCCAAACACACCCCATGCACAACTCCAACGGGGAAGGGTCCAGAAAGGAGTTCTGTTGGTTGTTCTTCCACTGCCCCGGTAGCCAGATGAAAGACACCACAAAAGTGGTTCTACCTGCTTTCTGGGCTGAGATGGGCAATCGCTGACTTTTGGAGTCGGCTGGTGACAAAATGTTCCAAACACACCCCATGCACAACTCCACCGGGGAAGGTGCCAGAAAGGAGTTCTGTTGGTAGTTCTTCCACTGCCCCGGTAGCCAGCTGAAAGACACCACAAAAGTGGTTCTACCTGCTTTCTGGGCTGAGATGGGCAATCGCTGACTTTTGGAGTCGGCTGGTGACAAAATGTTCCAAAGACAGCCCATGCACAACTCCACCGGGGAAGGTGCCAGAAAGGAGTTCTGTTGGTTGTTCTTACACTGCCCCGGTAGCCAGCTGAAAGACACCACAAAAGTGGTTCTACCTGCTTGCTGGGCTGAGATGGGGAATCGCTGACTTTTGGAGTCGGCTGGTGACAAAATGTTCCAAACACACCCCATGCACAACTCCACCGGGGAAGGTGCCAGAAAGGAATTCCGTTGCTTGTTCTTCCACTGCCCCGGTAGCCAGCTGAAAGACACCACAAAAGTGGTTCTAACTGCTTTCTGGGCTGAGATGGGCAATCGCTGACTTTTGGAGTCGGCTGGTGACAAAATGTTCCAAACACACCCCATGCACAACTCCAGCGGGGAAGGTGCCAGAAAGGAGTTCTGTTGGTTGTTCTTACACTGCCCCGGTAGCCAGATGAAAGACACCACAAAAGTGGTTCTACCTGCTTGCTGGGCTGAGATGGGGAATCGCTGACTTTTGCAGTCGGCTGGTGACAAAATGTTCCAAACACACCCCATGCACAACTCCACCGGGGAAGGTGCCAGAAAGGAGTTCTGTAGGTAGTTCTTCCACTGCCCCGGTAGCCAGATGAAAGACACCACAAAAGTGGTTCTACATGCTTTCTGGGCTGAGATGGGGAATCGCTGACTTTTGGACTCGGCTGGTGACAAAATGTTCCAAACACACCCCATGCACAACTCCACCGGGGAAGGTGCCAGAAAGGAGTTCCGTTGCTTGTTCTTCCACTGCCCTGGTAGCCAGCTGAAAGACACCACAAAAGTGGTTCTACCTGCTTTCTGGGCTGAGATGGGCAATCGCTGACTTTTGGAGTCGGCTGGTGACAAAATATTCCAAACACACCCCATGCACAACTCCACCGGGGAAGGTGCCAGAAAGGAGTTCTGTTGGTAGTTCTTCCACTGCCCCGGTAGCCAGATGAAAGACACCACAAAAGTGGTTCTACCTGCTTGCTGGGCTGAGATGGGCAATCGCTGACTTTTGCAGTCGGCTGGTGACAAAATGTTCCAAACACACCCCATGCACAACTCCACCGGGGAAGGTGCCAGAAAGGAATTCCGTTGCTTGTTCTTCCACTGCCCCGGTAGCCAGATGAAAGACACCACAAAAGTGGTTCTACCTGCTTTCTGGGCTGAGATGGGCAATCGCTGACTTTTGGAGTCGGCTGGTGACAAAATGTTCCAAACACACCCCATGCACAACTCCACCGGGGAAGGTGCCAGAAAGGAGTTCTTTTGGTTGTTCTTACACTGCCCTGGTAGCCAGATGAAAGACACCACAAAAGTGGTTCTACCTGCTTGCTGGGCTGAGATGGGCAATCGCTGACTTTTGGAGTCGGCTCGTGACAAAATGTTCCAAACACACCCCATGCACAACTCCACCGGGGAAGGTGCCAGAAAGGAATTCCGTTGCTTGTTCTTCCACTGCCCCGGTAGCCAGATGAAAGACACCACAAAAGTGGTTCTACCTGCTTTCTGGGCTGAGATGGGCAATCGCTGACTTTTGGAGTCGGCTGGTGACAAAATGTTCCAAACACACCCCATGCACAACTCCACCGGGGAAGGTGCCAGAAAGGAGTTCTGTTGGTTGTTCTTACACTGCCCCGGTAGCCAGATGAAAGACACCACAAAAGTGGTTCTACCTGCTTTCTGGGCTGAGATGGGCAATCGCTGACTTTTGGAGTCGGCTGGTGACAAAATGTTCCAAACACACCCCATGCACAACTCCACCGGGGAAGGTGCCAGAAAGGAGTTCTTTTGGTTGTTCTTCCACTGCCCCGGTAGCCAGCTGAAAGACACCACAAAAGTGGTTCTACCTGCTTGCTGGGCTGAGATGGGCAATCGCTGACTTTTGGAGTCGGCTGGTGACAAAATATTCCAAAGACAGCCCATGCACAACTCCACCGGGGAAGGTGCCATAAAGGAGTTCTCTTGGTAGTTCTTCCACTGCCCCGGTAGCCAGCTGAAAGACACCACAAAAGTGGTTCTACCTGCTTTCTGGGCTGAGATGGGCAATCGCTGACTTTTGGAGTCGGCTGGTGACAAAATGTTCCAAACACACCCCATGCACAACTCCACCGGGGAAGGTGCCAGAAAGGAGTTCTGTTGGTAGTTCTTCCACTGCCCCGGTAGCCAGATGAAAGACACCACAAAAGTGGTTCTACCTGCTTTCTGGGCTGAGATGGGCAATCGCTGACTTTTGGAGTCGGCTGGTGACAAAATGTTCCAAACACACCCCATGCACAACTCCACCGGGGAAGGTGCCAGAAAGGAGTTCTGTTGGTTGTTCTTACACTGCCCCGGTAGCCAGATGAAAGACACCACAAAAGTGGTTCTACCTGCTTTCTAGGCTGAGATGGGGAATCGCTGACTTTTGGAGTCGGCTGGTGACAAAATGTTCCAAACACACCCCATGCACAACTCCAGCGGGGAAGGTGCCAGAAAGGAGTTCTGTTGGTAGTTCTTCCACTGCCCCGGTAGCCAGATGAAAGACACCACAAAAGTGGTTCTACATGCTTTCTGGGCTGAGATGGGGAATCACTGACTTTTGGAGTCGGCTGGTGACAAAATGTTGCAAAGACACCCCATGCACAACTCCACCGGGGAAGGTGCCAGAAAGGAGTTCCGTTGCTTGTTCTTCCACTGCCCCGGTAGCCAGCTGAAAGACACCACAAAAGTGGTTCTACCTGCTTTCTGGGCTGAGATGGGCAATCGCTGACTTTTGGAGTCGGCTGGTGACAAAATGTTCCAAACACACCCCATGCACAACTCCACCGGGGAAGGTGCCAGAAAGGAGTTCTGTTGGTTGTTCTTACACTGCCCCGGTAGCCAGATGAAAGACACCACAAAAGTGGTTCTACCTGCTTGCTGGGCTGAGATGGGGAATCGCTGACTTTTGCAGTCGGCTGGTGACAAAATGTTCCAAACACACCCCATGCACAACTCCACCGGGGAAGGTGCCAGAAAGGAGTTCTGTTGGTTGTTCTTACACTGCCCTGGTAGCCAGATGAAAGACACCACAAAACTGGTTCTACCTGCTTGCTGGGCTGAGATGGGCAATCGCTGACTTTTGGAGTCGGCTGGTGACAAAATGTTCCAAACACACCCCATGCACAACTCCACCGGGGAAGGTGCCAGAAAGGAGTTCTGTAGGTAGTTCTTCCACTGCCCCGGTAGCCAGATGAAAGACACCACAAAAGTGGTTCTACATGCTTTCTGGGCTGAGATGGGGAATCGCTGACTTTTGGAGTCGGCTGGTGACAAAATGTTGCAAAGACACCCCATGCACAACTCCACCGGGGAAGGTGCCAGAAAGGAGTTCCGTTGCTTGTTCTTCCACTGCCCCGGTAGCCAGATGAAAGACACCACAAAAGTGGTTCTACCTGCTTTCTGGGCTGAGATGGGCAATCGCTGACTTTTGGAGTCGGCTGGTGACAAAATGTTCCAAACACACCCCATGCACAACTCCACCGGGGAAGGTGCCAGAAAGGAGTTCTGTTGGTAGTTCTTCCACTGCCCCGGTAGCCAGATGAAAGACACCACAAAAGTGGTTCTACCTGCTTTCTGGGCTGAGATGGGCAATCGCTGACTTTTGGAGTCGGCTGGTGACAAAATGTTCCAAACACACCCCATGCACAACTCCAGCGGGGAAGGTGCCAGAAAGGAATTCCGTTGCTTGTTCTTACACTGCCCCGGTAGCCAGATGAAAGACACCACAAAAGTGGTTCTACCTGCTTTCTGGGCTGAGATGGGCAATCGCTGACTTTTGGACTCGGCTGGTGACAAAATGTTCCAAACACACCCCATGCACAACTCCACCGGGGAAGGTGCCAGAAAGGAGTTCTGTTGGTTGTTCTTACACTGCCCTGGTAGCCAGATGAAAGACACCACAAAACTGGTTCTACCTGCTTGCTGGGCTGAGATGGGGAATCGCTGACTTTTGTAGTCGGCTGGTGACAAAATGTTCCAAACACACCCCATGCACAACTCCACCGGGGAAGGTGCCAGAAAGGAGTTCTGTAGGTAGTTCTTCCACTGCCCCGGTAGCCAGATGAAAGACACCACAAAAGTGGTTCTACATGCTTTCTGGGCTGAGATGGGGAATCGCTGACTTTTGGAGTCGGCTGGTGACAAAATGTTCCAAACACACCCCATGCACAACTCCACCGGGGAAGGCGCCAGAAAGGAGTTCTTTTGGTTGTTCTTACACTGCCCCGGTAGCCAGATGAAAGACACCACAAAACTGGTTCTACCTGCTTGCTGGGCTGAGATGGGGAATCGCTGACTTTTGTAGTCGGCTGGTGACAAAATGTTCCAAACACACCCCATGCACAACTCCACCGGGGAAGGTGCCAGAAAGGAGTTCTGTAGGTAGTTCTTCCACTGCCCCGGTAGCCAGATGAAAGACACCACAAAAGTGGTTCTACCTGCTTTCTGGGCTGAGATGGGGAATCGCTGACTTTTGGAGTCGGCTGGTGACAAAATGTTCCAAACACACCCCATGCACAACTCCACCGGGGAAGGTGCCAGAAAGGAGTTCTCTTGGTAGTTCTTCCACTGCCCCGGTAGCCAGCTGAAAGACACCACAAAAGTGGTTCTACCTGCTTTCTGGGCTGAGATGGGCAATCGCTGACTTTTGGAGTCGGCTGGTGACAAAATGTTCCAAACACACCCCATGCACAACTCCACCGGGGAAGGTGCCAGAAAGGAGTTCTGTTGGTAGTTCTTCCACTGCCCCGGTAGCCAGATGAAAGACACCACAAAAGTGGTTCTACCTGCTTGCTGGGCTGAGATGGGCAATCGCTGACTTTTGGAGTCGGCTGGTGACAAAATGTTCCAAACACACCCCATGCACAACTCCAGCGGGGAAGGTGCCAGAAAGGAATTCCGTTGCTTGTTCTTACACTGCCCCGGTAGCCAGCTGAAAGACACCACAAAAGTGGTTCTACCTGCTTTCTGGGCTGAGATGGGCAATCGCTGACTTTTGGAGTCGGCTGGTGACAAAATGTTCCAAACACACCCCATGCACAACTCCACCGGGGAAGGTGCCAGAAAGGAGTTCTGTTGGTAGTTCTTCCACTGCCCCGGTAGCCAGATGAAAGACACCACAAAAGTGGTTCTACCTGCTTGCTGGGCTGAGATGGGCAATCGCTGACTTTTGGAGTCGGCTGGTGACAAAATGTTCCAAACACACCCCATGCACAACTCCAGCGGGGAAGGTGCCAGAAAGGAATTCCGTTGCTTGTTCTTACACTGCCCCGGTAGCCAGATGAAAGACACCACAAAAGTGGTTCTACCTGCTTTCTGGGCTGAGATGGGCAATCGCTGACTTTTGGAGTCGGCTGGTGACAAAATGTTCCAAACACACCCCATGCACAACTCCACCGGGGAAGGTGCCAGAAAGGAGTTCTTTTGGTTGTTCTTACACTGCCCTGGTAGCCAGATGAAAGACACCACAAAACTGGTTCTACCTGCTTGCTGGGCCGAGATGGGCAATCGCTGACTTTTGGAGTCGACTCGTGACAAAATGTTCCAAACACACCCCATGCACAACTCCACCGGGGAAGGTGCCAGAAAGGAGTTCTGTAGGTAGTTCTTCCACTGCCCCGGTAGCCAGATGAAAGACACCACAAAAGTGGTTCTACATGCTTTCTGGGCTGAGATGGGGAATCGCTGACTTTTGGAGTCGGCTGGTGACAAAATGTTGCAAAGACACCCCATGCACAACTCCACCGGGGAAGGTGCCAGAAAGGAGTTCCGTTGCTTGTTCTTCCACTGCCCCGGTAGCCAGCTGAAAGACACCACAAAAGTGGTTCTACCTGCTTTCTGGGCTGAGATGGGGAATCGCTGACTTTTGGAGTCGGCTGGTGACAAAATGTTCCAAACACACCCCATGCACAACTCCAACGGGGAAGGGTCCAGAAAGGAGTTCTGTTGGTTGTTCTTCCACTGCCCCGGTAGCCAGATGAAAGACACCACAAAAGTGGTTCTACCTGCTTTCTAGGCTGAGATGGGGAATCGCTGACTTTTGGAATCGGCTGGTGACAAAATGTTCCAAACACACCCCATGCACAACTCCACCGGGGAAGGTGCCAGAAAGGAGTTCTGTTGGTTGTTCTTACACTGCCCCGGTAGCCAGATGAAAGACACCACAAAAGTGGTTCTACCTGCTTGCTGGGCTGAGATGGGCAATCGCTGACTTTTGGAGTCGGCTGGTGACAAAATGTTCCAAACACACCCCATGCACAACTCCACCGGGGAAGGTGCCAGAAAGGAGTTCTGTTGGTTGTTCTTACACTGCCCCGGTAGCCAGCTGAAAGACACCACAAAAGTGGTTCTACCTGCTTTCTGGGCTGAGATGGGGAATCGCTGACTTTTGGAGTCGGCTGGTGACAAAATGTTCCAAACACACCCCATGCACAACTCCACCGGGGAAGGTGCCAGAAAGGAATTCCGTTGCTTGTTCTTCCACTGCCCCGGTAGCCAGATGAAAGACACCACAAAAGTGGTTCTACCTGCTTTCTGGGCTGAGATGGGCAATCGCTGACTTTTGGAGTCGGCTGGTGACAAAATGTTCCAAACACACCCCATGCACAACTCCACCGGGGAAGGTGCCAGAAAGGAGTTCTGTTGGTTGTTCTTACACTGCCCCGGTAGCCAGATGAAAGACACCACAAAAGTGGTTCTACCTGCTTTCTGGGCTGAGATGGGCAATCGCTGACTTTTGGAGTCGGCTGGTGACAAAATGTTCCAAACACACCCCATGCACAACTCCACCGGGGAAGGTGCCAGAAAGGAGTTCTTTTGGTTGTTCTTCCACTGCCCCGGTAGCCAGCTGAAAGACACCACAAAAGTGGTTCTACCTGCTTGCTGGGCTGAGATGGGCAATCGCTGACTTTTGGAGTCGGCTGGTGACAAAATGTTCCAAACACACCCCATGCACAACTCCTCCGGGGAAGGTGCCATAAAGGAGTTCTCTTGGTAGTTCTTCCACTGCCCCGGTAGCCAGCTGAAAGACACCACAAAAGTGGTTCTACCTGCTTTCTGGGCTGAGATGGGCAATCGCTGACTTTTGGAGTCGGCTGGTGACAAAATGTTCCAAACACACCCCATGCACAACTCCACCGGGGAAGGTGCCAGAAAGGAGTTCTGTTGGTAGTTCTTCCAGTGCCCCGGTAGCCAGCTGAAAGACACCACAAAAGTGGTTCTACCTGCTTTCTGGGCTGAGATGGGGAATCGCTGACTTTTGGAGTCGGCTGGTGACAAAATGTTCCAAACACACCCCATGCACAACTCCAACGGGGAAGGGTCCAGAAAGGAGTTCTGTTGGTTGTTCTTCCACTGCCCCGGTAGCCAGATGAAAGACACCACAAAAGTGGTTCTACCTGCTTTCTAGGCTGAGATGGGGAATCGCTGACTTTTGGAATCGGCTGGTGACAAAATGTTCCAAACACACCCCATGCACAACTCCACCGGGGAAGGTGCCAGAAAGGAGTTCTGTTGGTTGTTCTTACACTGCCCCGGTAGCCAGATGAAAGACACCACAAAAGTGGTTCTACCTGCTTGCTGGGCTGAGATGGGCAATCGCTGACTTTTGGAGTCGGCTGGTGACAAAATGTTCCAAACACACCCCATGCACAACTCCACCGGGGAAGGTGCCAGAAAGGAGTTCTGTTGGTTGTTCTTACACTGCCCCGGTAGCCAGATGAAAGACACCACAAAAGTGGTTCTACCTGCTTTCTGGGCTGAGATGGGGAATCGCTGACTTTTGGAGTCGGCTGGTGACAAAATGTTCCAAACACACCCCATGCACAACTCCACCGGGGAAGGTGCCAGAAAGGAATTCCGTTGCTTGTTCTTACACTGCCCCGGTAGCCAGATGAAAGACACCACAAAAGTGGTTCTACCTGCTTTCTGGGCTGAGATGGGCAATCGCTGACTTTTGGAGTCGGCTGGTGACAAAATGTTCCAAACACACCCCATGCACAACTCCACCGGGGAAGGTGCCAGAAAGGAGTTCTGTTGGTTGTTCTTACACTGCCCCGGTAGCCAGATGAAAGACACCACAAAAGTGGTTCTACCTGCTTTCTGGGCTGAGATGGGCAATCGCTGACTTTTGGAGTCGGCTGGTGACAAAATGTTCCAAACACACCCCATGCACAACTCCACCGGGGAAGGTGCCAGAAAGGAGTTCTTTTGGTTGTTCTTCCACTGCCCCGGTAGCCAGCTGAAAGACACCACAAAAGTGGTTCTACCTGCTTGCTGGGCTGAGATGGGCAATCGCTGACTTTTGGAGTCGGCTGGTGACAAAATGTTCCAAACACACCCCATGCACAACTCCTCCGGGGAAGGTGCCATAAAGGAGTTCTCTTTGTAGTTCTTCCACTGCCCCGGTAGCCAGCTGAAAGACACCACAAAAGTGGTTCTACCTGCTTTCTGGGCTGAGATGGGCAATCGCTGACTTTTGGAGTCGGCTGGTGACAAAATGTTCCAAACACACCCCATGCACAACTCCACCGGGGAAGGTGCCAGAAAGGAGTTCTGTTGGTAGTTCTTCCAGTGCCCCGGTAGCCAGATGAAAGACACCACAAAAGTGGTTCTACCTGCTTTCTGGGCTGAGATGGGCAATCGCTGACTTTTGGAGTCGGCTGGTGACAAAATGTTCCAAACACACCCCATGCACAACTCCCCCGGGGAAGGTGCCAGAAAGGAGTTCTGTTGGTTGTTCTTACACTGCCCCGGTAGCCAGATGAAAGACACCACAAAAGTGGTTCTACCTGCTTTCTGGGCTGAGATGGGGAATCGCTGACTTTTGGAGTCGGCTGGTGACAAAATGTTCCAAACACACCCCATGCACAACTCCAGCGGGGAAGGTGCCAGAAAGGAGTTCTGTTGGTTGTTCTTACACTGCCCCGGTAGCCAGATGAAAGACACCACAAAAGTGGTTCTACCTGCTTGCTGGGCTGAGATGGGCAATCGCTGACTTTTGGAGTCGGCTGGTGACAAAATGTTCCAAACACACCCCATGCACAACTCCACCGGGGAAGGTGCCAGAAAGGAGTTCTCTTGGTAGTTCTTCCACTGCCCCGGTAGCCAGCTGAAAGACACCACAAAAGTGGTTCTACCTGCTTGCTGGGCTGAGATGGGGAATCGCTGACTTTTGGAGTCGGCTGGTGACAAAATGTTCCAAACACACCCCATGCACAACTCCAGCGGGGAAGGTGCCAGAAAGGAGTTCTCTTGGTAGTTCTTCCACTGCCCCGGTAGCCAGCTGAAAGACACCACAAAAGTGGTTCTACCTGCTTGCTGGGCTGAGATGGGGAATCGCTGACTTTTGGAGTCGGCTGGTGACAAAATGTTCCAAACACACCCCATGCACAACTCCACCGGGGAAGGTGCCAGAAAGGAGTTCTGTTGGTAGTTCTTCCACTGCCCCGGTAGCGAGCTGAAAGACACCACAAAAGTGGTTCTACCTGCTTGCTGGGCTGAGATGGGCAATCGCTGACTTTTGGAGTCGGCTGGTGACAAAATGTTCCAAACACACCCCATGCACAACTCCACCGGGGAAGGTGCCAGAAAGGAGTTCTGTTGGTAGTTCTTCCACTGCCCCGGTAGCCAGCTGAAAGACACCACAAAAGTGGTTCTACCTGCTTTCTAGGCTGAGATGGGGAATCGCTGACTTTTGGAGTCGGCTGGTGACAAAATGTTCCAAACACACCCCATGCACAACTCCACCGGGGAAGGTGCCAGAAAGGAATTCCGTTGCTTGTTCTTCCACTGCCCCGGTAGCCAGCTGAAAGACACCACAAAAGTGGTTCTACCTGCTTTCTGGGCTGAGATGGGCAATCGCTGACTTTTGGAGTCGGCTGGTGACAAAATGTTCCAAACACACCCCATGCACAACTCCACCGGGGAAGGTGCCAGAAAGGAGTTCTGTTGGTTGTTCTTCCACTGCCCCGGTAGCCAGATGAAAGACACCACAAAAGTGGTTCTACCTGCTTTCTGGGCTGAGATGGGGAATCGCTGACTTTTGTAGTCGGCTGGTGACAAAATGTTCCAAACACACCCCATGCACAACTCCACCGGGGAAGGTGCCAGAAAGGAGTTCTTTTGGTTGTTCTTCCACTGCCCCGGTAGCCAGCTGAAAGACACCACAAAAGTGGTTCTACCTGCTTGCTGGGCTGAGATGGGCAATCGCTGACTTTTGGAGTCGGCTGGTGACAAAATATTCCAAAGACAGCCCATGCACAACTCCACCGGGGAAGGTGCCATAAAGGAGTTCTCTTGGTAGTTCTTCCACTGCCCCGGTAGCCAGATGAAAGACACCACAAAAGTGGTTCTACCTGCTTGCTGGGCTGAGATGGGCAATCGCTGACTTTTGGAGTCGGCTGGTGACAAAATGTTCCAAACACACCCCATGCACAACTCCACCGGGGAAGGTGCCAGAAAGGAGTTCTGTTGGTAGTTCTTCCACTGCCCCGGTAGCCAGATGAAAGACACCACAAAAGTGGTTCTACCTGCTTGCTGGGCTGAGATGGGCGATCGCTGACTTTTGGAGTCGGCTGGTGACAAAATGTTCCAAACACACCCCATGCACAACTCCACCGGGGAAGGTGCCAGAAAGGAGTTCTGTTGGTAGTTCTTACACTGCCCCGGTAGCCAGCTGAAAGACACCACAAAAGTGGTTCTACCTGCTTGCTGGGCTGAGATGGGGAATCGCTGACTTTTGGAGTCGGCTGGTGACAAAATGTTCCAAACACACCCCATGCACAACTCCACCGGGGAAGGTGCCAGAAAGGAGTTCTGTTGGTTGTTCTTACACTGCCCCGGTAGCCAGATGAAAGACACCACAAAAGTGGTTCTACCTGCTTGCTGGGCTGAGATGGGGAATCGCTGACTTTTGCAGTCGGCTGGTGACAAAATGTTCCAAACACACCCCATGCACAACTCCACCGGGGAAGGTGCCAGAAAGGAGTTCTCTTGGTAGTTCTTCCACTGCCCCGGTAGCCAGCTGAAAGACACCACAAAAGTGGTTCTACCTGCTTGCTGGGCTGAGATGGGGAATCGCTGACTTTTGGAGTCGGCTGGTGACAAAATGTTCCAAACACACCCCATGCACAACTCCACCGGGGAAGGTGTCAGAAAGGAGTTCTCTTGGTAGTTCTTCCACTGCCCCGGTAGCCAGCTGAAAGACACCACAAAAGTGGTTCTACCTGCTTGCTGGGCTGAGATGGGGAATCGCTGACTTTTGGAGTCGGCTGGTGACAAAATGTTCCAAACACACCCCATGCACAACTCCACCGGGGAAGGTGCCAGAAAGGAGTTCTGTTGGTTGTTCTTACACTGCCCCGGTAGCCAGATGAAAGACACCACAAAAGTGGTTCTACCTGCTTTCTGGGCTGAGATGGGCAATCGCTGACTTTTGGAGTCGGCTGGTGACAAAATGTTCCAAACACACCCCATGCACAACTCCACCGGGGAAGGTGCCAGAAAGGAGTTCTGTTGGTTGTTCTTACACTGCCCCGGTAGCCAGATGAAAGACACCACAAAACTGGTTCTACCTGCTTGCTGGGCTGAGATGGGCAATCGCTGACTTTTGGAGTCGGCTGGTGACAAAATGTTCCAAACACACCCCATGCACAACTCCACCGGGGAAGGTGCCAGAAAGGAGTTCTGTTGGTTGTTCTTACACTGCCCCGGTAGCCAGCTGAAAGACACCACAAAAGTGGTTCTACCTGCTTTCTGGGCTGAGATGGGGAATCGCTGACTTTTGGAGTCGGCTGGTGACAAAATGTTCCAAAGACAGCCCATGCACAACTCCAGCGGGGAAGGTGCCAGAAAGGAGTTCTGTTGGTAGTTCTTACACTGCCCCGGTAGCCAGATGAAAGACACCACAAAAGTGGTTCTACCTGCTTGCTGGGCTGAGATGGGCAATCGCTGACTTTTGGAGTCGGCTGGTGACAAAATGTTCCAAACACACCCCATGCACAACTCCACCGGGGAAGGTGCCAGAAAGGAGTTCTGTTGGTAGTTCTTCCACTGCCCCGGTAGCCAGCTGAAAGACACCACAAAAGTGGTTCTACCTGCTTTGTGGGCTGAGATGGGGAATCGCTGACTTGTGGAGTCGGCTGGTGACAAAATGTTCCAAACACACCCCATGCACAACTCCACCGGGGAAGGTGCCAGAAAGGAGTTCTGTTGGTAGTTCTTCCACTGCCCCGGTAGCCAGCTGAAAGACACCACAAAAGTGGTTCTACCTGCTTTCTAGGCTGAGATGGGCAATCGCTGACTTTTGGAGTCGGCTGGTGACAAAATGTTCCAAACACACCCCATGCACAACTCCACCGGGGAAGGTGCCAGAAAGGAATTCCGTTGCTTGTTCTTACACTGCCCCGGTAGCCAGATGAAAGACACCACAAAAGTGGTTCTACCTGCTTTCTGGGCTGAGATGGGCAATCGCTGACTTTTGGAGTCGGCTGGTGACAAAATGTTCCAAACACACCCCATGCACAACTCCAGCGGGGAAGGTGCCAGAAAGGAGTTCTGTTGGTTGTTCTTCCACTGCCCCGGTAGCCAGAAGAAAGACACCACAAAAGTGGTTCTACCTGCTTTCTGGGCTGAGATGGGCAATCGCTGACTTTTGGAGTCGGCTGGTGACAAAATGTTCCAAACACACCCCATGCACAACTCCACCGGGGAAGGTGCCAGAAAGGTGTTCTGTTGGTAGTTCTTCCACTGCCCCGGTAGCAAGCTGAAAGACACCACAAAAGTGGTTCTACCTGCTTGCTGGGCTGAGATGGGGAATCGCTGACTTTTGGAGTCGGCTGGTGACAAAATGTTCCAAACACACCCCATGCACAACTCCACCGGGGAAGGTGCCAGAAAGGAATTCTGTTGGTTGTTCTTACACTGCCCCGGTAGCCAGATGAAAGATACCACAAAAGTGGTTCTACCTGCTTGCTGGGCTGAGATGGGCAATCGCTGACTTTTGGAGTCGGCTGGTGACAAAATGTTCCAAACACACCCCATGCACAACTCCACCGGGGAAGGTGCCAGAAAGGAGTTCTGTTGGTTGTTCTTACACTGCCCCGGTAGCCAGATGAAAGACACCACAAAAGTGGTTCTACCTGCTTTCTGGGCTGAGATGGGGAATCGCTGACTTTTGGAGTCGGCTGGTGACAAAATGTTCCAAAGACAGCCCATGCACAACTCCACCGGGGAAGGTGCCAGAAAGGAGTTCTGTTGGTAGTTCTTACACTGCCCCGGTAGCCAGATGAAAGACACCACAAAAGTGGTTCTACCTGCTTGCTGGGCTGAGATGGGCAATCGCTGACTTTTGGAGTCGGCTGGTGACAAAATGTTCCAAACACACCCCATGCACAACTCCACCGGGGAAGGTGCCAGAAAGGAGTTCTGTTGGTTGTTCTTACACTGCCCCGGTAGCCAGATGAAAGACACCACAAAAGTGGTTCTACCTGCTTGCTGGGCTGAGATGGGGAATCGCTGACTTTTGGAGTCGGCTGGTGACAAAATGTTCCAAAGACAGCCCATGCACAACTCCAGCGGGGAAGGTGCCAGAAAGGAGTTCTGTTGGTAGTTCTTCCACTGCCCCGGTAGCCAGATGAAAGACACCACAAAAGTGGTTCTACCTGCTTGCTGGGCTGAGATGGGCAATCGCTGACTTTTGGAGTCGGCTGGTGACAAAATGTTCCAAACACACCCCATGCACAACTCCACCTGGGAAGGGTCCAGAAAGGAGTTCTGTTGGTAGTTCATACACTGCCCTGGTAGCCAGATGAAAGACACCACAAAAGTGGTTCTACCTGCTTGCTGGGCTGAGATGGGCAATCGCTGACTTTTGGAGTCGGCTGGTGACAAAATGTTCCAAACACACCCCATGCACAACTCCACCGGGGAAGGTGCCAGAAAGGAGTTCTGTTGGTAGTTCTTCCACTGCCTTGTTAGCCAGATGAAAGACACCACAAAAGTGGTTCTACCTGCTTTCTAGGCTGAGATGGGGAATCGCTGACTTTTGGAGTCAGCTGGTGACAAAATGTTCCAAACACACCCCATGCACAACTCCACCGGGGAAGGTGCCAGAAAGGAGTTCTCTTGGTAGTTCTTCCACTGCCCCGGTAGCCAGCTGAAAGACACCACAAAAGTGGTTCTACCTGCTTGCTGGGCTGAGATGGGGAATCGCTGACTTTTGGAGTCGGCTGGTGACAAAATGTTCCAAACACACCCCATGCACAACTCCACCGGGGAAGGTGCCAGAAAGGAGTTCTGTTGGTAGTTCTTCCACTGCCCCGGTAGCCAGCTGAAAGACACCACAAAAGTGGTTCTACCTGCTTTCTAGGCTGAGATGGGCAATCGCTGACTTTTGGAGTCGGCTGGTGACAAAATGTTCCAAACACACCCCATGCACAACTCCACCGGGGAAGGTGCCAGAAAGGAGTTCTGTTGGTAGTTCTTACACTGCCCCGGTAGCCAGCTGAAAGACACCACAAAAGTGGTTCTACCTGCTTGCTGGGCTGAGATGGGCAATCGCTGACTTTTGGAGTCGGCTGGTGACAAAATGTTCCAAACACACCCCATGCACAACTCCAGCGGGGAAGGTGCCAGAAAGGAGTTCTGTTGGTTGTTCTTCCACTGCCCCGGTAGCCAGATGAAAGACACCACAAAAGTGGTTCTACCTGCTTGCTGGGCTGAGATGGGCAATCGCTGACTTTTGGAGTCGGCTGGTGACAAAATGTTCCAAACACACCCCATGCACAACTCCACCGGGGAAGGTGCCAGAAAGGAGTTCTGTTGGTAGTTCTTCCACTGCCCCGGTAGCCAGCTGAAAGACACCACAAAAGTGGTTCTACCTGCTTTCTAGGCTGAGATGGGGAATCGCTGACTTTTGGAGTCGGCTGGTGACAAAATGTTCCAAACACACCCCATGCACAACTCCACCGGGGAAGGTGCCAGAAAGGAATTCCGTTGCTTGTTCTTACACTGCCCCGGTAGCCAGATGAAAGACACCACAAAAGTGGTTCTACCTGCTTTCTGGGCTGAGATGGGCAATCGCTGACTTTTGGAGTCGGCTGGTGACAAAATGTTCCAAACACACCCCATGCACAACTCCACCGGGGAAGGTGCCAGAAAGGAGTTCTGTTGGTTGTTCTTACACTGCCCCGGTAGCCAGATGAAAGACACCACAAAAGTGGTTCTACCTGCTTTCTGGGCTGAGATGGGGAATCGCTGACTTTTGGAGTCGGCTGGTGACAAAATGTTCCAAACACACCCCATGCACAACTCCACCGGGGAAGGTGCCAGAAAGGAGTTCTTTTGGTTGTTCTTCCACTGCCCCGGTAGCCAGCTGAAAGACACCACAAAAGTGGTTCTACCTGCTTGCTGGGCTGAGATGGGCAATCGCTGACTTTTGGAGTCGGCTGGTGACAAAATATTCCAAAGACAGCCCATGCACAACTCCACCGGGGAAGGTGCCATAAAGGAGTTCTCTTGGTAGTTCTTCCACTGCCCCGGTAGCCAGCTGAAAGACACCACAAAAGTGGTTCTACCTGCTTTCTGGGCTGAGATGGGCAATCGCTGACTTTTGGAGTCGGCTGGTGACAAAATGTTCCAAACACACCCCATGCACAACTCCACCGGGGAAGGTGCCAGAAAGGAGTTCTGTTGGTAGTTCTTCCACTGCCCCGGTAGCCAGATGAAAGACACCACAAAAGTGGTTCTACCTGCTTGCTGGGCTGAGATGGGCAATCGCTGACTTTTGGAGTCGGCTGGTGACAAAATGTTCCAAACACACCCCATGCACAACTCCACCGGGGAAGGTGCCAGAAAGGAGTTCTGTTGGTAGTTCTTACACTGCCCCGGTAGCCAGCTGAAAGACACCACAAAAGTGGTTCTACCTGCTTGCTGGGCTGAGATGGGGAATCGCTGACTTTTGGAGTCGGCTGGTGACAAAATGTTCCAAACACACCCCATGCACAACTCCACCGGGGAAGGTGCCAGAAAGGAGTTCTCTTGGTAGTTCTTCCACTGCCCCGGTAGCCAGCTGAAAGACACCACAAAAGTGGTTCTACCTGCTTGCTGGGCTGAGATGGGCAATCGCTGACTTTTGGAGTCGGCTGGTGACAAAATGTTCCAAACACACCCCATGCACAACTCCACCGGGGAAGGTGTCAGAAAGGAGTTCTCTTGGTAGTTCTTCCACTGCCCCGGTAGCCAGCTGAAAGACACCACAAAAGTGGTTCTACCTGCTTGCTGGGCTGAGATGGGGAATCGCTGACTTTTGGAGTCGGCTGGTGACAAAATGTTCCAAACACACCCCATGCACAACTCCACCGGGGAAGGTGCCAGAAAGGAGTTCTGTTGGTTGTTCTTACACTGCCCCGGTAGCCAGATGAAAGACACCACAAAAGTGGTTCTACCTGCTTGCTGGGCTGAGATGGGCAATCGCTGACTTTTGGAGTCGGCTGGTGACAAAATGTTCCAAACACACCCCATGCACAACTCCACCGGGGAAGGTGCCAGAAAGGAGTTCTGTTGGTTGTTCTTACACTGCCCCGGTAGCCAGATGAAAGACACCACAAAAGTGGTTCTACCTGCTTGCTGGGCTGAGATGGGGAATCGCTGACTTTTGCAGTCGGCTGGTGACAAAATGTTCCAAACACACCCCATGCACAACTCCACCGGGGAAGGTGCCAGAAAGGAGTTCTGTTGGTTGTTCTTACACTGCCCCGGTAGCCAGCTGAAAGACACCACAAAAGTGGTTCTACCTGCTTTCTGGGCTGAGATGGGGAATCGCTGACTTTTGGAGTCGGCTGGTGACAAAATGTTCCAAACACACCCCATGCACAACTCCACCTGGGAAGGGTCCAGAAAGGAGTTCTGTTGGTAGTTCATACACTGCCCTGGTAGCCAGATGAAAGACACCACAAAAGTGGTTCTACCTGCTTGCTGGGCTGAGATGGGGAATCGCTGACTTTTGGAGTCGGCTGGTGACAAAATGTTCCAAACACACCCCATGCACAACTCCACCGGGGAAGGTGCCAGAAAGGAGTTCTGTTGGTAGTTCTTCCACTGCCTTGTTAGCCAGATGAAAGACACCACAAAAGTGGTTCTACCTGCTTTCTAGGCTGAGATGGGGAATCGCTGACTTTTGGAGTCAGCTGGTGACAAAATGTTCCAAACACACCCCATGCACAACTCCACCGGGGAAGGTGCCAGAAAGGAGTTCTCTTGGTAGTTCTTCCACTGCCCCGGTAGCCAGCTGAAAGACACCACAAAAGTGGTTCTACCTGCTTGCTGGGCTGAGATGGGGAATCGCTGACTTTTGGAGTCGGCTGGTGACAAAATGTTCCAAACACACCCCATGCACAACTCCACCGGGGAAGGTGCCAGAAAGGAGTTCTGTTGGTAGTTCTTCCACTGCCCCGGTAGCCAGCTGAAAGACACCACAAAAGTGGTTCTACCTGCTTTCTAGGCTGAGATGGGCAATCGCTGACTTTTGGAGTCGGCTGGTGACAAAATGTTCCAAACACACCCCATGCACAACTCCACCGGGGAAGGTGCCAGAAAGGAGTTCTGTTGGTAGTTCTTCCACTGCCCCGGTAGCCAGCTGAAAGACACCACAAAAGTGGTTCTACCTGCTTGCTGGGCTGAGATGGGCAATCGCTGACTTTTGGAGTCGGCTGGTGACAAAATGTTCCAAACACACCCCATGCACAACTCCACCGGGGAAGGTGCCAGAAAGGAGTTCTGTTGGTTGTTCTTACACTGCCCCGGTAGCCAGATGAAAGACACCACAAAAGTGGTTCTACCTGCTTGCTGGGCTGAGATGGGCAATCGCTGACTTTTGGAGTCGGCTGGTGACAAAATGTTCCAAACACACCCCATGCACAACTCCACCGGGGAAGGTGCCAGAAAGGAGTTCTGTTGGTAGTTCTTCCACTGCCCCGGTAGCCAGCTGAAAGACACCACAAAAGTGGTTCTACCTGCTTTCTAGGCTGAGATGGGGAATCGCTGACTTTTGGAGTCGGCTGGTGACAAAATGTTCCAAACACACCCCATGCACAACTCCACCGGGGAAGGTGCCAGAAAGGAATTCCGTTGCTTGTTCTTACACTGCCCCGGTAGCCAGATGAAAGACACCACAAAAGTGGTTCTACCTGCTTTCTGGGCTGAGATGGGCAATCGCTGACTTTTGGAGTCGGCTGGTGACAAAATGTTCCAAACACACCCCATGCACAACTCCACCGGGGAAGGTGCCAGAAAGGAGTTCTGTTGGTTGTTCTTACACTGCCCCGGTAGCCAGATGAAAGACACCACAAAAGTGGTTCTACCTGCTTTCTGGGCTGAGATGGGGAATCGCTGACTTTTGGAGTCGGCTGGTGACAAAATGTTCCAAACACACCCCATGCACAACTCCACCGGGGAAGGTGCCAGAAAGGAGTTCTTTTGGTTGTTCTTCCACTGCCCCGGTAGCCAGCTGAAAGACACCACAAAAGTGGTTCTACCTGCTTGCTGGGCTGAGATGGGCAATCGCTGACTTTTGGAGTCGGCTGGTGACAAAATATTCCAAAGACAGCCCATGCACAACTCCACCGGGGAAGGTGCCATAAAGGAGTTCTCTTGGTAGTTCTTCCACTGCCCCGGTAGCCAGCTGAAAGACACCACAAAAGTGGTTCTACCTGCTTTCTGGGCTGAGATGGGCAATCGCTGACTTTTGGAGTCGGCTGGTGACAAAATGTTCCAAACACACCCCATGCACAACTCCACCGGGGAAGGTGCCAGAAAGGAGTTCTGTTGGTAGTTCTTCCACTGCCCCGGTAGCCAGATGAAAGACACCACAAAAGTGGTTCTACCTGCTTGCTGGGCTGAGATGGGCAATCGCTGACTTTTGGAGTCGGCTGGTGACAAAATGTTCCAAACACACCCCATGCACAACTCCACCGGGGAAGGTGCCAGAAAGGAGTTCTGTTGGTAGTTCTTCCACTGCCCCGGTAGCCAGCTGAAAGACACCACAAAAGTGGTTCTACCTGCTTGCTGGGCTGAGATGGGGAATCGCTGACTTTTGGAGTCGGCTGGTGACAAAATGTTCCAAACACACCCCATGCACAACTCCACCGGGGAAGGTGCCAGAAAGGAGTTCTGTTGGTTGTTCTTACACTGCCCCGGTAGCCAGATGAAAGACACCACAAAAGTGGTTCTACCTGCTTGATGGGCTGAGATGGGCAATCGCTGACTTTTGGAGTCGGCTGGTGACAAAATGTTCCAAACACACCCCATGCACAACTCCACCGGGGAAGGTGTCAGAAAGGAGTTCTCTTGGTAGTTCTTCCACTGCCCCGGTAGCCAGCTGAAAGACACCACAAAAGTGGTTCTACCTGCTTGCTGGGCTGAGATGGGGAATCGCTGACTTTTGGAGTCGGCTGGTGACAAAATGTTCCAAACACACCCCATGCACAACTCCACCGGGGAAGGTGCCAGAAAGGAGTTCTGTTGGTTGTTCTTACACTGCCCCGGTAGCCAGATGAAAGACACCACAAAAGTGGTTCTACCTGCTTGCTGGGCTGAGATGGGCAATCGCTGACTTTTGGAGTCGGCTGGTGACAAAATGTTCCAAACACACCCCATGCACAACTCCACCGGGGAAGGTGCCAGAAAGGAGTTCTGTTGGTTGTTCTTACACTGCCCCGGTAGCCAGATGAAAGACACCACAAAAGTGGTTCTACCTGCTTGCTGGGCTGAGATGGGGAATCGCTGACTTTTGCAGTCGGCTGGTGACAAAATGTTCCAAACACACCCCATGCACAACTCCACCGGGGAAGGTGCCAGAAAGGAGTTCTGTTGGTTGTTCTTACACTGCCCCGGTAGCCAGCTGAAAGACACCACAAAAGTGGTTCTACCTGCTTTCTGGGCTGAGATGGGGAATCGCTGACTTTTGGAGTCGGCTGGTGACAAAATGTTCCAAAGACAGCCCATGCACAACTCCAGCGGGGAAGGTGCCAGAAAGGAGTTCTGTTGGTAGTTCTTACACTGCCCCGGTAGCCAGATGAAAGACACCACAAAAGTGGTTCTACCTGCTTGCTGGGCTGAGATGGGCAATCGCTGACTTTTGGAGTCGGCTGGTGACAAAATGTTCCAAACACACCCCATGCACAACTCCACCGGGGAAGGTGCCAGAAAGGAGTTCTGTTGGTTGTTCTTACACTGCCCCGGTAGCCAGCTGAAAGACACCACAAAAGTGGTTCTACCTGCTTTGTGGGCTGAGATGGGGAATCGCTGACTTGTGGACTCGGCTGGTGACAAAATGTTCCAAACACACCCCATGCACAACTCCACCGGGGAAGGTGCCAGAAAGGAGTTCTGTTGGTAGTTCTTCCACTGCCCCGGTAGCCAGCTGAAAGACACCACAAAAGTGGTTCTACCTGCTTGCTGGGCTGAGATGGGCAATCGCTGACTTTTGGAGTCGGCTGGTGACAAAATGTTCCAAACACACCCCATGCACAACTCCACCGGGGAAGGTGCCAGAAAGGAATTCCGTTGCTTGTTCTTACACTGCCCCGGTAGCCAGCTGAAAGACACCACAAAAGTGGTTCTACCTGCTTGCTGGGCTGAGATGGGCAATCGCTGACTTTTGGAGTCGGCTGGTGACAAAATGTTCCAAACACACCCCATGCACAACTCCACCGGGGAAGGTGCCAGAAAGGAGTTCTGTTGGTTGTTCTTACACTGCCCCGGTAGCCAGATGAAAGACACCACAAAAGTGGTTCTACCTGCTTGCTGGGCTGAGATGGGCAATCGCTGACTTTTGGAGTCGGCTGGTGACAAAATGTTCCAAACACACCCCATGCACAACTCCACCGGGGAAGGTGCCAGAAAGGAGTTCTGTTGGTAGTTCTTCCACTGCCCCGGTAGCCAGCTGAAAGACACCACAAAAGTGGTTCTACCTGCTTTCTAGGCTGAGATGGGGAATCGCTGACTTTTGGAGTCGGCTGGTGACAAAATGTTCCAAACACACCCCATGCACAACTCCACCGGGGAAGGTGCCAGAAAGGAATTCCGTTGCTTGTTCTTACACTGCCCCGGTAGCCAGATGAAAGACACCACAAAAGTGGTTCTACCTGCTTTCTGGGCTGAGATGGGCAATCGCTGACTTTTGGAGTCGGCTGGTGACAAAATGTTCCAAACACACCCCATGCACAACTCCACCGGGGAAGGTGCCAGAAAGGAGTTCTGTTGGTTGTTCTTACACTGCCCCGGTAGCCAGATGAAAGACACCACAAAAGTGGTTCTACCTGCTTTCTGGGCTGAGATGGGGAATCGCTGACTTTTGGAGTCGGCTGGTGACAAAATGTTCCAAACACACCCCATGCACAACTCCACCGGGGAAGGTGCCAGAAAGGAGTTCTTTTGGTTGTTCTTCCACTGCCCCGGTAGCCAGCTGAAAGACACCACAAAAGTGGTTCTACCTGCTTGCTGGGCTGAGATGGGCAATCGCTGACTTTTGGAGTCGGCTGGTGACAAAATATTCCAAAGACAGCCCATGCACAACTCCACCGGGGAAGGTGCCATAAAGGAGTTCTCTTGGTAGTTCTTCCACTGCCCCGGTAGCCAGCTGAAAGACACCACAAAAGTGGTTCTACCTGCTTTCTGGGCTGAGATGGGCAATCGCTGACTTTTGGAGTCGGCTGGTGACAAAATGTTCCAAACACACCCCATGCACAACTCCACCGGGGAAGGTGCCAGAAAGGAGTTCTGTTGGTAGTTCTTACACTGCCCCGGTAGCCAGCTGAAAGACACCACAAAAGTGGTTCTACCTGCTTGCTGGGCTGAGATGGGGAATCGCTGACTTTTGGAGTCGGCTGGTGACAAAATGTTCCAAACACACCCCATGCACAACTCCACCGGGGAAGGTGCCAGAAAGGAATTCCGTTGCTTGTTCTTACACTGCCCCGGTAGCCAGATGAAAGACACCACAAAAGTGGTTCTACCTGCTTTCTGGGCTGAGATGGGCAATCGCTGACTTTTGGAGTCGGCTGGTGACAAAATGTTCCAAACACACCCCATGCACAACTCCACCGGGGAAGGTGCCAGAAAGGAGTTCTGTTGGTTGTTCTTACACTGCCCCGGTAGCCAGATGAAAGACACCACAAAAGTGGTTCTACCTGCTTTCTGGGCTGAGATGGGGAATCGCTGACTTTTGGAGTCGGCTGGTGACAAAATGTTCCAAACACACCCCATGCACAACTCCACCGGGGAAGGTGCCAGAAAGGAGTTCTTTTGGTTGTTCTTCCACTGCCCCGGTAGCCAGCTGAAAGACACCACAAAAGTGGTTCTACCTGCTTGCTGGGCTGAGATGGGCAATCGCTGACTTTTGGAGTCGGCTGGTGACAAAATATTCCAAAGACAGCCCATGCACAACTCCACCGGGGAAGGTGCCATAAAGGAGTTCTCTTGGTAGTTCTTCCACTGCCCCGGTAGCCAGCTGAAAGACACCACAAAAGTGGTTCTACCTGCTTTCTGGGCTGAGATGGGCAATCGCTGACTTTTGGAGTCGGCTGGTGACAAAATGTTCCAAACACACCCCATGCACAACTCCACCGGGGAAGGTGCCAGAAAGGAGTTCTGTTGGTAGTTCTTCCACTGCCCCGGTAGCCAGATGAAAGACACCACAAAAGTGGTTCTACCTGCTTTCTAGGCTGAGATGGGCAATCGCTGACTTTTGGAGTCGGCTGGTGACAAAATGTTCCAAACACACCCCATGCACAACTCCACCGGGGAAGGTGCCAGAAAGGAGTTCTGTTGGTAGTTCTTACACTGCCCCGGTAGCCAGCTGAAAGACACCACAAAAGTGGTTCTACCTGCTTGCTGGGCTGAGATGGGGAATCGCTGACTTTTGGAGTCGGCTGGTGACAAAATGTTCCAAACACACCCCATGCACAACTCCACCGGGGAAGGTGCCAGAAAGGAGTTCTGTTGGTTGTTCTTACACTGCCCCGGTAGCCAGATGAAAGACACCACAAAAGTGGTTCTACCTGCTTGCTGGGCTGAGATGGGGAATCGCTGACTTTTGCAGTCGGCTGGTGACAAAATGTTCCAAACACACCCCATGCACAACTCCACCGGGGAAGGTGCCAGAAAGGAGTTCTCTTGGTAGTTCTTCCACTGCCCCAGTAGCCAGCTGAAAGACACCACAAAAGTGGTTCTACCTGCTTGCTGGGCTGAGATGGGGAATCGCTGACTTTTGGAGTCGGCTGGTGACAAAATGTTCCAAACACACCCCATGCACAACTCCACCGGGGAAGGTGTCAGAAAGGAGTTCTCTTGGTAGTTCTTCCACTGCCCCGGTAGCCAGCTGAAAGACACCACAAAAGTGGTTCTACCTGCTTTCTGGGCTGAGATGGGCAATCGCTGACTTTTGGAGTCGGCTGGTGACAAAATGTTCCAAACACACCCCATGCACAACTCCACCGGGGAAGGTGCCAGAAAGGAGTTCTGTTGGTTGTTCTTACACTGCCCCGGTAGCCAGATGAAAGACACCACAAAAGTGGTTCTACCTGCTTTCTGGGCTGAGATGGGCAATCGCTGACTTTTGGAGTCGGCTGGTGACAAAATGTTCCAAACACACCCCATGCACAACTCCACCGGGGAAGGTGCCAGAAAGGAGTTCTGTTGGTTGTTCTTACACTGCCCCGGTAGCCAGATGAAAGACACCACAAAAGTGGTTCTACCTGCTTGCTGGGCTGAGATGGGGAATCGCTGACTTTTGCAGTCGGCTGGTGACAAAATGTTCCAAACACACCCCATGCACAACTCCACCGGGGAAGGTGCCAGAAAGGAGTTCTGTTGGTTGTTCTTACACTGCCCTGGTAGCCAGATGAAAGACACCACAAAAGTGGTTCTACCTGCTTTCTGGGCTGAGATGGGGAATCGCTGACTTTTGGAGTCGGCTGGTGACAAAATGTTCCAAAGACAGCCCATGCACAACTCCAGCGGGGAAGGTGCCAGAAAGGAGTTCTGTTGGTAGTTCTTACACTGCCCCGGTAGCCAGATGAAAGACACCACAAAAGTGGTTCTACCTGCTTGCTGGGCTGAGATGGGCAATCGCTGACTTTTGGAGTCGGCTGGTGACAAAATGTTCCAAACACACCCCATGCACAACTCCACCGGGGAAGGTGCCAGAAAGGAGTTCTGTTGGTAGTTCTTCCACTGCCCCGGTAGCCAGCTGAAAGACACCACAAAAGTGGTTCTACCTGCTTTCTAGGCTGAGATGGGGAATCGCTGACTTTTGGAGTCGGCTGGTGACAAAATGTTCCAAACACACCCCATGCACAACTCCACCGGGGAAGGTGCCAGAAAGGAATTCCGTTGCTTGTTCTTACACTGCCCCGGTAGCCAGATGAAAGACACCACAAAAGTGGTTCTACCTGCTTTCTGGGCTGAGATGGGCAATCGCTGACTTTTGGAGTCGGCTGGTGACAAAATGTTCCAAACACACCCCATGCACAACTCCACCGGGGAAGGTGCCAGAAAGGAGTTCTGTTGGTTGTTCTTACACTGCCCCGGTAGCCAGATGAAAGACACCACAAAAGTGGTTCTACCTGCTTTCTGGGCTGAGATGGGCAATCGCTGACTTTTGGAGTCGGCTGGTGACAAAATGTTCCAAACACACCCCATGCACAACTCCACCGGGGAAGGTGCCAGAAAGGAGTTCTTTTGGTTGTTCTTCCACTGCCCCGGTAGCCAGCTGAAAGACACCACAAAAGTGGTTCTACCTGCTTGCTGGGCTGAGATGGGCAATCGCTGACTTTTGGAGTCGGCTGGTGACAAAATATTCCAAAGACAGCCCATGCACAACTCCACCGGGGAAGGTGCCATAAAGGAGTTCTCTTGGTAGTTCTTCCACTGCCCCGGTAGCCAGCTGAAAGACACCACAAAAGTGGTTCTACCTGCTTTCTGGGCTGAGATGGGCAATCGCTGACTTTTGGAGTCGGCTGGTGACAAAATGTTCCAAACACACCCCATGCACAACTCCACCGGGGAAGGTGCCAGAAAGGAGTTCTGTTGGTAGTTCTTCCACTGCCCCGGTAGCCAGATGAAAGACACCACAAAAGTGGTTCTACCTGCTTGCTGGGCTGAGATGGGCAATCGCTGACTTTTGGAGTCGGCTGGTGACAAAATGTTCCAAACACACCCCATGCACAACTCCACCGGGGAAGGTGCCAGAAAGGAGTTCTGTTGGTAGTTCTTCCACTGCCCCGGTAGCCAGCTGAAAGACACCACAAAAGTGGTTCTACCTGCTTTCTGGGCTGAGATGGGCAATCGCTGACTTTTGGAGTCGGCTGGTGACAAAATGTTCCAAAGACAGCCCATGCACAACTCCACCGGGGAAGGTGCCAGAAAGGAGTTCTGTTGGTTGTTCTTACACTGCCCCGGTAGCCAGATGAAAGACACCACAAAAGTGGTTCTACCTGCTTTCTGGGCTGAGATGGGCAATCGCTGACTTTTGGAGTCGGCTGGTGACAAAATGTTCCAAACACACCCCATGCACAACTCCACCGGGGAAGGTGCCAGAAAGGAATTCCATTGCTTGTTCTTCCACTGCCCCGGTAGCCAGCTGAAAGACACCACAAAAGTGGTTCTACCTGCTTGCTGGGCTGAGATGGGCAATCGCTGACTTTTGGAGTCGGCTGGTGACAAAATGTTCCAAAGACAGCCCATGCACAACTCCACCGGGGAAGGTGCCAGAAAGGAGTTCTCTTGGTAGTTCTTCCACTGCCCCGGTAGCCAGATGAAAGACACCACAAAAGTGGTTCTACCTGCTTGCTGGGCTGAGATGGGCAATCGCTGACTTTTGGAGTCGGCTGGTGACAAAATGTTCCAAACACACCCCATGCACAACTCCACCGGGGAAGGTGCCAGAAAGGAGTTCTGTTGCTTGTTCTTCCACTGCCCCGGTAGCCAGCTGAAAGACACCACAAAAGTGGTTCTACCTGCTTGCTGGGCTGAGATGGGCAATCGCTGACTTTTGGAGTCGGCTGGTGACAAAATGTTCCAAACACACCCCATGCACAACTCCACCGGGGAAGGTGCCAGAAAGGAGTTCTGTTGGTAGTTCTTACACTGCCCCGGTAGCCAGCTGAAAGACACCACAAAAGTGGTTCTACCTGCTTGCTGGGCTGAGATGGGCAATCGCTGACTTTTGGAGTCGGCTGGTGACAAAATGTTCCAAACACACCCCATGCACAACTCCACCGGGGAAGGTGCCAGAAAGGAGTTCTGTTGGTAGTTCTTCCACTGCCTTGTTAGCCAGATGAAAGACACCACAAAAGTGGTTCTACCTGCTTTCTAGGCTGAGATGGGGAATCGCTGACTTTTGGAGTCGGCTGGTGACAAAATGTTCCAAACACACCCCATGCACAACTCCACCGGGGAAGGTGCCAGAAAGGAGTTCTGTTGGTTGTTCTTACACTGCCCCGGTAGCCAGATGAAAGACACCACAAAAGTGGTTCTACCTGCTTTCTGGGCTGAGATGGGCAATCGCTGACTTTTGGAGTCGGCTGGTGACAAAATGTTCCAAACACACCCCATGCACAACTCCACCGGGGAAGGTGCCAGAAAGGAGTTCTGTTGGTAGTTCTTCCACTGCCCCGGTAGCCAGATGAAAGACACCACAAAAGTGGTTCTACCTGCTTTCTGGGCTGAGATGGGCAATCGCTGACTTTTGGAGTCGGCTGGTGACAAAATGTTCCAAAGACAGCCCATGCACAACTCCACCGGGGAAGGTGCCAGAAAGGAGTTCTGTTGGTTGTTCTTACACTGCCCCGGTAGCCAGATGAAAGACACCACAAAAGTGGTTCTACCTGCTTTCTGGGCTGAGATGGGCAATCGCTGACTTTTGGAGTCGGCTGGTGACAAAATGTTCCAAACACACCCCATGCACAACTCCACCGGGGAAGGTGCCAGAAAGGAATTCCATTGCTTGTTCTTCCACTGCCCCGGTAGCCAGCTGAAAGACACCACAAAAGTGGTTCTACCTGCTTGCTGGGCTGAGATGGGCAATCGCTGACTTTTGGAGTCGGCTGGTGACAAAATGTTCCAAAGACAGCCCATGCACAACTCCACCGGGGAAGGTGCCAGAAAGGAGTTCTCTTGGTAGTTCTTCCACTGCCCCGGTAGCCAGCTGAAAGACACCACAAAAGTGGTTCTACCTGCTTGCTGGGCTGAGATGGGCAATCGCTGACTTTTGGAGTCGGCTGGTGACAAAATGTTCCAAACACACCCCATGCACAACTCCACCGGGGAAGGTGCCAGAAAGGAGTTCTGTTGCTTGTTCTTCCACTGCCCCGGTAGCCAGCTGAAAGACACCACAAAAGTGGTTCTACCTGCTTGCTGGGCTGAGATGGGCAATCGCTGACTTTTGGAGTCGGCTGGTGACAAAATGTTCCAAACACACCCCATGCACAACTCCACCGGGGAAGGTGCCAGAAAGGAGTTCTGTTGGTAGTTCTTACACTGCCCCGGTAGCCAGCTGAAAGACACCACAAAAGTGGTTCTACCTGCTTGCTGGGCTGAGATGGGGAACCGCTGACTTTTGGAGTCGGCTGGTGACAAAATGTTCCAAACACACCCCATGCACAACTCCACCTGGGAAGGGTCCAGAAAGGAGTTCTGTTGGTAGTTCTTCCACTGCCCTGGTAGCCAGATGAAAGACACCACAAAAGTGGTTCTACCTGCTTGCTGGGCTGAGATGGGGAATCGCTGACTTTTGGAGTCGGCTGGTGACAAAATGTTCCAAACACACCCCATGCACAACTCCACCGGGGAAGGTGCCAGAAAGGAGTTCTGTTGGTAGTTCTTCCACTGCCTTGTTAGCCAGATGAAAGACACCACAAAAGTGGTTCTACCTGCTTTCTAGGCTGAGATGGGGAATCGCTGACTTTTGGAGTCGGCTGGTGACAAAATGTTCCAAACACACCCCATGCACAACTCCACCGGGGAAGGTGCCAGAAAGGAGTTCTGTTGGTTGTTCTTACACTGCCCCGGTAGCCAGATGAAAGACACCACAAAAGTGGTTCTACCTGCTTTCTGGGCTGAGATGGGCAATCGCTGACTTTTGGAGTCGGCTGGTGACAAAATGTTCCAAACACACCCCATGCACAACTCCACCGGGGAAGGTGCCAGAAAGGAGTTCTGTTGGTAGTTCTTCCACTGCCCCGGTAGCCAGATGAAAGACACCACAAAAGTGGTTCTACCTGCTTTCTGGGCTGAGATGGGCAATCGCTGACTTTTGGAGTCGGCTGGTGACAAAATGTTCCAAAGACAGCCCATGCACAACTCCACCGGGGAAGGTGCCAGAAAGGAGTTCTGTTGGTTGTTCTTACACTGCCCCGGTAGCCAGATGAAAGACACCACAAAAGTGGTTCTACCTGCTTTCTGGGCTGAGATGGGCAATCGCTGACTTTTGGAGTCGGCTGGTGACAAAATGTTCCAAACACACCCCATGCACAACTCCACCGGGGAAGGTGCCAGAAAGGAATTCCATTGCTTGTTCTTCCACTGCCCCGGTAGCCAGCTGAAAGACACCACAAAAGTGGTTCTACCTGCTTGCTGGGCTGAGATGGGCAATCGCTGACTTTTGGAGTCGGCTGGTGACAAAATGTTCCAAAGACAGCCCATGCACAACTCCACCGGGGAAGGTGCCAGAAAGGAGTTCTCTTGGTAGTTCTTCCACTGCCCCGGTAGCCAGCTGAAAGACACCACAAAAGTGGTTCTACCTGCTTGCTGGGCTGAGATGGGCAATCGCTGACTTTTGGAGTCGGCTGGTGACAAAATGTTCCAAACACACCCCATGCACAACTCCACCGGGGAAGGTGCCAGAAAGGAGTTCTGTTGCTTGTTCTTCCACTGCCCCGGTAGCCAGCTGAAAGACACCACAAAAGTGGTTCTACCTGCTTGCTGGGCTGAGATGGGCAATCGCTGACTTTTGGAGTCGGCTGGTGACAAAATGTTCCAAACACACCCCATGCACAACTCCACCGGGGAAGGTGCCAGAAAGGAGTTCTGTTGGTAGTTCTTACACTGCCCCGGTAGCCAGCTGAAAGACACCACAAAAGTGGTTCTACCTGCTTGCTGGGCTGAGATGGGGAACCGCTGACTTTTGGAGTCGGCTGGTGACAAAATGTTCCAAACACACCCCATGCACAACTCCACCGGGGAAGGTGCCAGAAAGGAGTTCTGTTGGTTGTTCTTACACTGCCCCGGTAGCCAGATGAAAGACACCACAAAAGTGGTTCTACCTGCTTGCTGGGCTGAGATGGGCAATCGCTGACTTTTGGAGTCGGCTGGTGACAAAATGTTCCAAACACACCCCATGCACAACTCCACCGGGGAAGGTGCCAGAAAGGAGTTCTGTTGGTTGTTCTTCCACTGCCCCGGTAGCCAGATGAAAGACACCACAAAAGTGGTTCTACCTGCTTGCTGGGCTGAGATGGGGAATCGCTGACTTTTGGAGTCGGCTGGTGACAAAATGTTCCAAACACACCCCATGCACAACTCCAGCGGGGAAGGTGCCAGAAAGGAGTTCTGTTGGTAGTTCTTCCACTGCCCCGGTAGCCAGATGAAAGACACCACAAAAGTGGTTCTACCTGCTTGCTGGGCTGAGATGGGCAATCGCTGACTTTTGGAGTCGGCTGGTGACAAAATGTTCCAAACACACCCCATGCACAACTCCACCGGGGAAGGTGCCAGAAAGGAGTTCTGTTGCTTGTTCTTACACTGCCCCGGTAGCCAGATGAAAGACACCACAAAAGTGGTTCTACCTGCTTGCTGGGCTGAGATGGGCAATCGCTGACTTTTGCAGTCGGCTGGTGACAAAATGTTCCAAACACACCCCATGCACAACTCCCCCGGGGAAGGTGCCAGAAAGGAGTTCTGTTGGTTGTTCTTACACTGCCCCGGTAGCCAGATGAAAGACACCACAAAAGTGGTTCTACCTGCTTTCTAGGCTGAGATGGGGAATCGCTGACTTTTGGAGTCGGCTGGTGACAAAATGTTCCAAACACACCCCATGCACAACTCCACCGGGGAAGGTGCCAGAAAGGAGTTCTGTTGGTTGTTCTTACACTGCCCTGGTAGCCAGATGAAAGACACCACAAAAGTGGTTCTACCTGCTTTCTGGGCTGAGATGGGCAATCGCTGACTTTTGGAGTCGGCTGGTGACAAAATGTTCCAAACACACCCCATGCACAACTCCACCGGGGAAGGGTCCAGAAAGGAGTTCTGTTGGTTGTTCTTCCACTGCCCCGGTAGCCAGATGAAAGACACCACAAAAGTGGTTCTACCTGCTTTCTGGGCTGAGATGGGCAATCGCTGACTTTTGGAGTCGGCTGGTGACAAAATGTTCCAAACACACCCCATGCACAACTCCACCGGGGAAGGTGCCAGAAAGGAGTTCTGTTGGTAGTTCTTCCACTGCCCCGGTAGCCAGATGAAAGACACCACAAAAGTGGTTCTACCTGCTTGCTGGGCTGAGATGGGCAATCGCTGACTTTTGGAGTCGGCTGGTGACAAAATGTTCCAAACACACCCCATGCACAACTCCACCGGGGAAGGTGCCAGAAAGGAGTTCTGTTGGTTGTTCTTCCACTGCCCCGGTAGCCAGATGAAAGACACCACAAAAGTGGTTCTACCTGCTTTCTAGGCTGAGATGGGGAATCGCTGACTTTTGGAGTCGGCTGGTGACAAAATGTTCCAAACACACCCCATGCACAACTCCAGCGGGGAAGGTGCCAGAAAGGAGTTCTGTTGGTTGTTCTTACACTGCCCCGGTAGCCAGATGAAAGACACCACAAAAGTGGTTCTACCTGCTTGCTGGGCTGAGATGGGCAATCGCTGACTTTTGGAGTCGGCTGGTGACAAAATGTTCCAAACACACCCCATGCACAACTCCACCGGGGAAGGTGCCAGAAAGGAGTTCTGTTGGTAGTTCTTCCACTGCCCCGGTAGCCAGCTGAAAGACACCACAAAAGTGGTTCTACATGCTTTCTGGGCTGAGATGGGCAATCGCTGACTTTTGGAGTCGGCTGGTGACAAAATGTTCCAAACACACCCCATGCACAACTCCAGCGGGGAAGGTGCCAGAAAGGAGTTCTGTTGGTTGTTCTTACACTGCCCCGGTAGCCAGATGAAAGACACCACAAAAGTGGTTCTACCTGCTTTCTGGGCTGAGATGGGGAATCGCTGACTTTTGGAGTCGGCTGGTGACAAAATGTTCCAAAGACAGCCCATGCACAACTCCACCGGGGAAGGTGCCAGAAAGGAGTTCTCTTGGTAGTTCTTCCACTGCCCCGGTAGCCAGATGAAAGACACCACAAAAGTGGTTCTACCTGCTTGCTGGGCTGAGATGGGCAATCGCTGACTTTTGGAGTCGGCTGGTGACAAAATGTTCCAAACACACCCCATGCACAACTCCACCGGGGAAGGTGCCAGAAAGGAGTTCTGTTGGTTGTTCTTACACTGCCCCAGTAGCCAGATGAAAGACACCACAAAAGTGGTTCTACCTGCTTTCTGGGCTGAGATGGGCAATCGCTGACTTTTGCAGTCGGCTGGTGACAAAATGTTCCAAACACACCCCATGCACAACTCCACCGGGGAAGGTGCCAGAAAGGAATTCCGTTGCTTGTTCTTCCACTGCCCCGGTAGCCAGCTGAAAGACACCACAAAAGTGGTTCTACCTGCTTGCTGGGCTGAGATGGGCAATCGCTGACTTTTGGAGTCGGCTGGTGACAAAATGTTCCAAACACACCCCATGCACAACTCCACCGGGGAAGGTGTCAGAAAAGAGTTCTCTTGGTAGTTCTTCCACTGCCCCGGTAGCCAGCTGAAAGACACCACAAAAGTGGTTCTACCTGCTTTCTGGGCTGAGATGGGCAATCGCTGACTTTTGGAGTCGGCTGGTGAAAAAATGTTCCAAACACACCCCATGCACAACTCCACCGGGGAAGGTGCCAGAAAGGAGTTCTGTTGGTTGTTCTTACACTGCCCCGGTAGCCAGATGAAAGACACCACAAAAGTGGTTCTACCTGCTTGCTGGGCTGAGATGGGCAATCGCTGACTTTTGGAGTCGGCTGGTGACAAAATGTTCCAAACACACCCCATGCACAACTCCACCGGGGAAGGTGCCAGAAAGGAGTTCTGTTGGTAGTTCTTCCACTGCCCCGGTAGCCAGCTGAAAGACACCACAAAAGTGGTTCTACCTGCTTTCTGGGCTGAGATGGGGAATCGCTGACTTTTGGAGTCGGCTGGTGACAAAATGTTCCAAACACACCCCATGCACAACTCCACCGGGGAAGGTGCCAGAAAGGAGTTCTGTTGGTAGTTCTTCCACTGCCCCGGTAGCCAGATGAAAGACACCACAAAAGTGGTTCTACCTGCTTGCTGGGCTGAGATGGGCAATCGCTGACTTTTGGAGTCGGCTGGTGACAAAATGTTCCAAACACACCCCATGCACAACTCCACCGGGGAAGGTGCCAGAAAGGAGTTCTGTTGCTTGTTCTTACACTGCCCCGGTAGCCAGATGAAAGACACCACAAAAGTGGTTCTACCTGCTTGCTGGGCTGAGATGGGCAATCGCTGACTTTTGCAGTCGGCTGGTGACAAAATGTTCCAAACACACCCCATGCACAACTCCCCCGGGGAAGGTGCCAGAAAGGAGTTCTGTTGGTTGTTCTTCCACTGCCCCGGTAGCCAGATGAAAGACACCACAAAAGTGGTTCTACCTGCTTTCTAGGCTGAGATGGGGAATCGCTGACTTTTGGAGTCGGCTGGTGACAAAATGTTCCAAACACACCCCATGCACAACTCCAGCGGGGAAGGTGCCAGAAAGGAGTTCTGTTGGTTGTTCTTACACTGCCCCGGTAGCCAGATGAAAGACACCACAAAAGTGGTTCTACCTGCTTGCTGGGCTGAGATGGGCAATCGCTGACTTTTGGAGTCGGCTGGTGACAAAATGTTCCAAACACACCCCATGCACAACTCCACCGGGGAAGGTGCCAGAAAGGAGTTCTGTTGGTAGTTCTTCCACTGCCCCGGTAGCCAGCTGAAAGACACCACAAAAGTGGTTCTACATGCTTTCTGGGCTGAGATGGGCAATCGCTGACTTTTGGAGTCGGCTGGTGACAAAATGTTCCAAACACACCCCATGCACAACTCCACCGGGGAAGGTGCCAGAAAGGAGTTCTGTTGGTTGTTCTTACACTGCCCCGGTAGCCAGATGAAAGACACCACAAAAGTGGTTCTACCTGCTTTCTGGGCTGAGATGGGGAATCGCTGACTTTTGGAGTCGGCTGGTGACAAAATGTTCCAAAGACAGCCCATGCACAACTCCACCGGGGAAGGTGCCAGAAAGGAGTTCTCTTGGTAGTTCTTCCACTGCCCCGGTAGCCAGATGAAAGACACCACAAAAGTGGTTCTACCTGCTTGCTGGGCTGAGATGGGCAATCGCTGACTTTTGGAGTCGGCTGGTGACAAAATGTTCCAAACACACCCCATGCACAACTCCACCGGGGAAGGTGCCAGAAAGGAGTTCTGTTGGTTGTTCTTACACTGCCCCAGTAGCCAGATGAAAGACACCACAAAAGTGGTTCTACCTGCTTTCTGGGCTGAGATGGGCAATCGCTGACTTTTGGAGTCGGCTGGTGACAAAATGTTCCAAACACACCCCATGCACAACTCCACCGGGGAAGGTGCCAGAAAGGAATTCCGTTGCTTGTTCTTCCACTGCCCCGGTAGCCAGCTGAAAGACACCACAAAAGTGGTTCTACCTGCTTGCTGGGCTGAGATGGGCAATCGCTGACTTTTGGAGTCGGCTGGTGACAAAATGTTCCAAACACACCCCATGCACAACTCCACCGGGGAAGGTGTCAGAAAAGAGTTCTCTTGGTAGTTCTTCCACTGCCCCGGTAGCCAGCTGAAAGACACCACAAAAGTGGTTCTACCTGCTTTCTGGGCTGAGATGGGCAATCGCTGACTTTTGGAGTCGGCTGGTGACAAAATGTTCCAAACACACCCCATGCACAACTCCACCGGGGAAGGTGCCAGAAAGGAGTTCTGTTGGTTGTTCTTACACTGCCCCGGTAGCCAGATGAAAGACACCACAAAAGTGGTTCTACCTGCTTGCTGGGCTGAGATGGGCAATCGCTGACTTTTGGAGTCGGCTGGTGACAAAATGTTCCAAAGACAGCCCATGCACAACTCCACCGGGGAAGGTGCCAGAAAGGAGTTCTCTTGGTAGTTCTTCCACTGCCCCGGTAGCCAGATGAAAGACACCACAAAAGTGGTTCTACCTGCTTGCTGGGCTGAGATGGGCAATCGCTGACTTTTGGAGTCGGCTGGTGACAAAATGTTCCAAACACACCCCATGCACAACTCCACCGGGGAAGGTGCCAGAAAGGAGTTCTGTTGGTTGTTCTTACACTGCCCCGGTAGCCAGATGAAAGACACCACAAAAGTGGTTCTACCTGCTTTCTGGGCTGAGATGGGCAATCGCTGACTTTTGCAGTCGGCTGGTGACAAAATGTTCCAAACACACCCCATGCACAACTCCACCGGGGAAGGTGCCAGAAAGGAATTCCGTTGCTTGTTCTTCCACTGCCCCGGTAGCCAGCTGAAAGACACCACAAAAGTGGTTCTACCTGCTTGCTGGGCTGAGATGGGCAATCGCTGACTTTTGGAGTCGGCTGGTGACAAAATGTTCCAAACACACCCCATGCACAACTCCACCGGGGAAGGTGTCAGAAAAGAGTTCTCTTGGTAGTTCTTCCACTGCCCCGGTAGCCAGCTGAAAGACACCACAAAAGTGGTTCTACCTGCTTTCTAGGCTGAGATGGGGAATCGCTGACTTTTGGAGTCGGCTGGTGAAAAAATGTTCCAAACACACCCCATGCACAACTCCACCGGGGAAGGTGCCAGAAAGGAGTTCTGTTGGTTGTTCTTACACTGCCCCGGTAGCCAGATGAAAGACACCACAAAAGTGGTTCTACCTGCTTGCTGGGCTGAGATGGGCAATCGCTGACTTTTGGAGTCGGCTGGTGACAAAATGTTCCAAACACACCCCATGCACAACTCCACCGGGGAAGGTGCCAGAAAGGAGTTCTGTTGGTAGTTCTTCCACTGCTCCGGTAGCCAGCTGAAAGACACCACAAAAGTGGTTCTACCTGCTTTCTGGGCTGAGATGGGCAATCGCTGACTTTTGGAGTCGGCTGGTGACAAAATGTTCCAAACACACCCCATGCACAACTCCAGCGGGGAAGGTGCCAGAAAGGAGTTCTGTTGGTAGTTCTTCCACTGCCCCGGTAGCCAGATGAAAGACACCACAAAAGTGGTTCTACCTGCTTGCTGGGCTGAGATGGGCAATCGCTGACTTTTGGAGTCGGCTGGTGACAAAATGTTCCAAACACACCCCATGCACAACTCCACCGGGGAAGGTGCCAGAAAGGAGTTCTGTTGCTTGTTCTTACACTGCCCCGGTAGCCAGATGAAAGACACCACAAAAGTGGTTCTACCTGCTTGCTGGGCTGAGATGGGCAATCGCTGACTTTTGCAGTCGGCTGGTGACAAAATGTTCCAAACACACCCCATGCACAACTCCCCCGGGGAAGGTGCCAGAAAGGAGTTCTGTTGGTTGTTCTTACACTGCCCCGGTAGCCAGATGAAAGACACCACAAAAGTGGTTCTACCTGCTTTCTAGGCTGAGATGGGGAATCGCTGACTTTTGGAGTCGGCTGGTGACAAAATGTTCCAAACACACCCCATGCACAACTCCACCGGGGAAGGTGCCAGAAAGGAGTTCTGTTGGTTGTTCTTACACTGCCCTGGTAGCCAGATGAAAGACACCACAAAAGTGGTTCTACCTGCTTTCTGGGCTGAGATGGGCAATCGCTGACTTTTGGAGTCGGCTGGTGACAAAATGTTCCAAACACACCCCATGCACAACTCCAACGGGGAAGGGTCCAGAAAGGAGTTCTGTTGGTAGTTCTTCCACTGCCCCGGTAGCCAGATGAAAGACACCACAAAAGTGGTTCTACCTGCTTGCTGGGCTGAGATGGGCAATCGCTGACTTTTGGAGTCGGCTGGTGACAAAATGTTCCAAACACACCCCATGCACAACTCCACCGGGGAAGGTGCCAGAAAGGAGTTCTGTTGGTTGTTCTTCCACTGCCCCGGTAGCCAGATGAAAGACACCACAAAAGTGGTTCTACCTGCTTTCTAGGCTGAGATGGGCAATCGCTGACTTTTGGAGTCGGCTGGTGACAAAATGTTCCAAACACACCCCATGCACAACTCCAGCGGGGAAGGTGCCAGAAAGGAGTTCTGTTGGTTGTTCTTACACTGCCCCGGTAGCCAGATGAAAGACACCACAAAAGTGGTTCTACCTGCTTTCTGGGCTGAGATGGGGAATCGCTGACTTTTGGAGTCGGCTGGTGACAAAATGTTCCAAACACACCCCATGCACAACTCCACCGGGGAAGGTGCCAGAAAGGAGTTCTGTTGGTTGTTCTTACACTGCCCCGGTAGCCAGATGAAAGACACCACAAAAGTGGTTCTACCTGCTTGCTGGGCTGAGATGGGCAATCGCTGACTTTTGGAGTCGGCTGGTGACAAAATGTTCCAAAGACAGCCCATGCACAACTCCAGCGGGGAAGGTGCCAGAAAGGAATTCCGTTGCTTGTTCTTCCACTGCCCCGGTAGCCAGCTGAAAGACACCACAAAAGTGGTTCTACCTGCTTGCTGGGCTGAGATGGGCAATCGCTGACTTTTGGAGTCGGCTGGTGACAAAATGTTCCAAACACACCCCATGCACAACTCCACCGGGGAAGGTGCCAGAAAGGAGTTCTGTTGGTAGTTCTTCCACTGCCCCGGTAGCCAGCTGAAAGACACCACAAAAGTGGTTCTACATGCTTTCTGGGCTGAGATGGGGAATCGCTGACTTTTGGAGTCGGCTGGTGACAAAATGTTCCAAACACACCCCATGCACAACTCCACCGGGGAAGGTGCCAGAAAGGAGTTCTGTTGGTTGTTCTTACACTGCCCCGGTAGCCAGATGAAAGACACCACAAAAGTGGTTCTACCTGCTTTCTGGGCTGAGATGGGGAATCGCTGACTTTTGGAGTCGGCTGGTGACAAAATGTTCCAAAGACAGCCCATGCACAACTCCACCGGGGAAGGTGCCAGAAAGGAGTTCTGTTGGTAGTTCTTCCACTGCCCCGGTAGCCAGATGAAAGACACCACAAAAGTGGTTCTACCTGCTTGCTGGGCTGAGATGGGCAATCGCTGACTTTTGGAGTCGGCTGGTGACAAAATGTTCCAAACACACCCCATGCACAACTCCACCGGGGAAGGTGCCAGAAAGGAGTTCTGTTGGTTGTTCTTACACTGCCCCGGTAGCCAGATGAAAGACACCACAAAAGTGGTTCTACCTGCTTTCTAGGCTGAGATGGGCAATCGCTGACTTTTGGAGTCGGCTGGTGACAAAATGTTCCAAACACACCCCATGCACAACTCCAGCGGGGAAGGTGCCAGAAAGGAGTTCTGTTGGTTGTTCTTACACTGCCCCGGTAGCCAGATGAAAGACACCACAAAAGTGGTTCTACCTGCTTTCTGGGCTGAGATGGGGAATCGCTGACTTTTGGAGTCGGCTGGTGACAAAATGTTCCAAACACACCCCATGCACAACTCCACCGGGGAAGGTGCCAGAAAGGAGTTCTGTTGGTTGTTCTTACACTGCCCCGGTAGCCAGATGAAAGACACCACAAAAGTGGTTCTACCTGCTTGCTGGGCTGAGATGGGCAATCGCTGACTTTTGGAGTCGGCTGGTGACAAAATGTTCCAAAGACAGCCCATGCACAACTCCAGCGGGGAAGGTGCCAGAAAGGAATTCCGTTGCTTGTTCTTCCACTGCCCCGGTAGCCAGCTGAAAGACACCACAAAAGTGGTTCTACCTGCTTGCTGGGCTGAGATGGGCAATCGCTGACTTTTGGAGTCGGCTGGTGACAAAATGTTCCAAACACACCCCATGCACAACTCCACCGGGGAAGGTGCCAGAAAGGAGTTCTGTTGGTAGTTCTTCCACTGCCCCGGTAGCCAGCTGAAAGACACCACAAAAGTGGTTCTACCTGCTTTCTGGGCTGAGATGGGCAATCGCTGACTTTTGGAGTCGGCTGGTGACAAAATGTTCCAAACACACCCCATGCACAACTCCAGCGGGGAAGGTGCCAGAAAGGAGTTCTGTTGGTAGTTCTTCCACTGCCCCGGTAGCCAGATGAAAGACACCACAAAAGTGGTTCTACCTGCTTTCTGGGCTGAGATGGGCAATCGCTGACTTTTGGAGTCGGCTGGTGACAAAATGTTCCAAACACACCCCATGCACAACTCCACCGCGGAAGGTGCCAGAAAGGAGTTCTGTTGGTTGTTCTTCCACTGCCCCGGTAGCCAGATGAAAGACACCACAAAAGTGGTTCTACCTGCTTTCTAGGCTGAGATGGGGAATCGCTGACTTTTGGAGTCGGCTGGTGACAAAATGTTCCAAACACACCCCATGCACAACTCCACCGGGGAAGGTGCCAGAAAGGAGTTCTGTTGGTTGTTCTTAGACTGCCCCGGTAGCCAGATGAAAGACACCACAAAAGTGGTTCTACCTGCTTGCTGGGCTGAGATGGGGAATCGCTGACTTTTGCAGTCGGCTGGTGACAAAATGTTCCAAACACACCCCATGCACAACTCCACCGGGGAAGGTGCCAGAAAGGAGTTCTGTTGGTTGTTCTTACACTGCCCCGGTAGCCAGATGAAAGACACCACAAAAGTGGTTCTACCTGCTTGCTGGGCTGAGATGGGCAATCGCTGACTTTTGGAGTCGGCTGGTGACAAAATGTTCCAAACACACCCCATGCACAACTCCAGCGGGGAAGGTGCCAGAAAGGAGTTCTGTTGGTAGTTCTTCCACTGCCCCGGTAGCCAGCTGAAAGACACCACAAAAGTGGTTCTACCTGCTTGCTGGGCTGAGATGGGCAATCGCTGACTTTTGGAGTCGGCTGGTGACAAAATGTTCCAAACACACCCCATGCACAACTCCACCGGGGAAGGTGCCAGAAAGGAGTTCTGTTGGTAGTTCTTCCACTGCCCCGGTAGCCAGATGAAGTACACCACAAAAGTGGTTCTACCTGCTTTCTGGGCTGAGATGGGCAATCGCTGACTTTTGGAGTCGGCTGGTGACAAAATGTTCCAAACACACCCCATGCACAACTCCACCGGGGAAGGTGCCAGAAAGGAGTTCTGTTGGTAGTTCTTCCACTGCCCCGGTAGCCAGATGAAAGACACCACAAAAGTGGTTCTACCTGCTTGCTGGGCTGAGATGGGCAATCGCTGACTTTTGGAGTCGGCTGGTGACAAAATGTTCCAAACACACCCCATGCACAACTCCACCGGGGAAGGTGCCAGAAAGGAGTTCTGTTGCTTGTTCTTACACTGCCCCGGTAGCCAGATGAAAGACACCACAAAAGTGGTTCTACCTGCTTGCTGGGCTGAGATGGGCAATCGCTGACTTTTGCAGTCGGCTGGTGACAAAATGTTCCAAACACACCCCATGCACAACTCCACCGGGGAAGGTGCCAGAAAGGAGTTCTGTTGGTTGTTCTTACACTGCCCCGGTAGCCAGATGAAAGACACCACAAAAGTGGTTCTACCTGCTTTCTAGGCTGAGATGGGGAATCGCTGACTTTTGGAGTCGGCTGGTGACAAAATGTTCCAAACACACCCCATGCACAACTCCACCGGGGAAGGTGCCAGAAAGGAGTTCTGTTGGTTGTTCTTACACTGCCCTGGTAGCCAGATGAAAGACACCACAAAAGTGGTTCTACCTGCTTTCTGGGCTGAGATGGGCAATCGCTGACTTTTGGAGTCGGCTGGTGACAAAATGTTCCAAACACACCCCATGCACAACTCCACCGGGGAAGGGGCCAGAAAGGAGTTCTGTTGGTTGTTCTTCCACTGCCCCGGTAGCCAGATGAAAGACACCACAAAAGTGGTTCTACCTGCTTGCTGGGCTGAGATGGGCAATCGCTGACTTTTGGAGTCGGCTGGTGACAAAATGTTCCAAACACACCCCATGCACAACTCCAGCGGGGAAGGTGCCAGAAAGGAGTTCTGTTGGTAGTTCTTCCACTGCCCCGGTAGCCAGATGAAAGACACCACAAAAGTGGTTCTACCTGCTTGCTGGGCTGAGATGGGCAATCGCTGACTTTTGGAGTCGGCTGGTGACAAAATGTTCCAAAGACACCCCATGCACAACTCCACCGGGGAAGGTGCCAGAAAGGAGTTCTGTTGGTTGTTCTTCCACTGCCCCGGTAGCCAGATGAAAGACACCACAAAAGTGGTTCTACCTGCTTTCTAGGCTGAGATGGGGAATCGCTGACTTTTGGAGTCGGCTGGTGACAAAATGTTCCAAACACACCCCATGCACAACTCCAGCGGGGAAGGTGCCAGAAAGGAGTTCTGTTGGTTGTTCTTACACTGCCCCGGTAGCCAGCTGAAAGACACCACAAAAGTGGTTCTACCTGCTTTCTGGGCTGAGATGGGGAATCGCTGACTTTTGGAGTCGGCTGGTGACAAAATGTTCCAAACACACCCCATGCACAACTCCACCGGGGAAGGTGCCAGAAAGGAGTTCTGTTGGTTGTTCTTACACTGCCCCGGTAGCCAGATGAAAGACACCACAAAAGTGGTTCTACCTGCTTGCTGGGCTGAGATGGGCAATCGCTGACTTTTGGAGTCGGCTGGTGACAAAATGTTCCAAAGACAGCCCATGCACAACTCCAGCGGGGAAGGTGCCAGAAAGGAATTCCGTTGCTTGTTCTTCCACTGCCCCGGTAGCCAGCTGAAAGACACCACAAAAGTGGTTCTACGGGCTTGCTGGGCTGAGATGGGCAATCGCTGACTTTTGGAGTCGGCTGGTGACAAAATGTTCCAAACACACCCCATGCACAACTCCACCGGGGAAGGTGCCAGAAAGGAGTTCTGTTGGTAGTTCTTACACTGCCCCGGTAGCCAGCTGAAAGACACCACAAAAGTGGTTCTACATGCTTTCTGGGCTGAGATGGGCAATCGCTGACTTTTGGAGTCGGCTGGTGACAAAATGTTCCAAACACACCCCATGCACAACTCCACCGGGGAAGGTGCCAGAAAGGAGTTCTGTTGGTTGTTCTTACACTGCCCCGGTAGCCAGATGAAAGACACCACAAAAGTGGTTCTACCTGCTTTCTGGGCTGAGATGGGGAATCGCTGACTTTTGGAGTCGGCTGGTGACAAAATGTTCCAAAGACAGCCCATGCACAACTCCACCGGGGAAGGTGCCAGAAAGGAGTCCTCTTGGTAGTTCTTCCACTGCCCCGGTAGCCAGATGAAAGACACCACAAAAGTGGTTCTACCTGCTTGCTGGGCTGAGATGGGCAATCGCTGACTTTTGGAGTCGGCTGGTGACAAAATGTTCCAAACACACCCCATGCACAACTCCACCGGGGAAGGTGCCAGAAAGGAGTTCTGTTGGTTGTTCTTACACTGCCCCGGTAGCCAGATGAAAGACACCACAAAAGTGGTTCTACCTGCTTTCTGGGCTGAGATGGGCAATCGCTGACTTTTGGAGTCGGCTGGTGACAAAATGTTCCAAACACACCCCATGCACAACTCCACCGGGGAAGGTGCCAGAAAGGAGTTCCGTTGCTTGTTCTTCCACTGCCCCGGTAGCCAGCTGAAAGACACCACAAAAGTGGTTCTACCTGCTTGCTGGGCTGAGATGGGCAATCGCTGACTTTTGGAGTCGGCTGGTGACAAAATGTTCCAAACACACCCCATGCACAACTCCACCGGGGAAGGTGTCAGAAAAGAGTTCTCTTGGTAGTTCTTCCACTGCCCCGGTAGCCAGCTGAAAGACACCACAAAAGTGGTTCTACCTGCTTTCTGGGCTGAGATGGGCAATCGCTGACTTTTGGAGTCGGCTGGTGACAAAATGTTCCAAACACACCCCATGCACAACTCCACCGGGGAAGGTGCCAGAAAGGAGTTCTGTTGGTAGTTCTTCCACTGCCCCGGTAGCCAGATGAAAGACACCACAAAAGTGGTTCTACCTGCTTTCTGGGCTGAGATGGGCAATCGCTGACTTTTGGAGTCGGCTGGTGACAAAATGTTCCAAAGACAGCCCATGCACAACTCCACCGGGGAAGGTGCCAGAAAGGAGTTCTGTTGGTTGTTCTTCCACTGCCCCGGTAGCCAGATGAAAGACACCACAAAAGTGGTTCTACCTGCTTGCTGGGCTGAGATGGGCAATCGCTGACTTTTGGAGTCGGCTGGTGACAAAATGTTCCAAACACACCCCATGCACAACTCCACCGGGGAAGGTGCCAGAAAGGAGTTCTCTTGGTAGTTCTTCCACTGCCCCGGTAGCCAGCTGAAAGACACCACAAAAGTGGTTCTACCTGCTTGCTGGGCTGAGATGGGCAATCGCTGACTTTTGGAGTCGGCTGGTGACAAAATGTTCCAAACACACCCCATGCACAACTCCAGCGGGGAAGGTGCCAGAAAGGAGTTCTGTTGGTAGTTCTTCCACTGCCCCGGTAGCCAGATGAAAGACACCACAAAAGTGGTTCTACCTGCTTGCTGGGCTGAGATGGGCAATCGCTGACTTTTGGAGTCGGCTGGTGACAAAATGTTCCAAACACACCCCATGCACAACTCCACCGGGGAAGGTGCCAGAAAGGAGTTCTGTTGGTTGTTCTTACACTGCCCCGGTAGCCAGATGAAAGACACCACAAAAGTGGTTCTACCTGCTTGCTGGGCTGAGATGGGCAATCGCTGACTTTTGGAGTCGGCTGGTGACAAAATGTTCCAAAGACAGCCCATGCACAACTCCAGCGGGGAAGGTGCCAGAAAGGAATTCCGTTGCTTGTTCTTCCACTGCCCCGGTAGCCAGCTGAAAGACACCACAAAAGTGGTTCTACGGGCTTGCTGGGCTGAGATGGGCAATCGCTGACTTTTGGAGTCGGCTGGTGACAAAATGTTCCAAACACACCCCATGCACAACTCCACCGGGGAAGGTGCCAGAAAGGAGTTCTGTTGGTAGTTCTTCCACTGCCCCGGTAGCCAGCTGAAAGACACCACAAAAGTGGTTCTACATGCTTTCTGGGCTGAGATGGGCAATCGCTGACTTTTGGAGTCGGCTGGTGACAAAATGTTCCAAACACACCCCATGCACAACTCCACCGGGGAAGGTGCCAGAAAGGAGTTCTGTTGGTTGTTCTTACACTGCCCCGGTAGCCAGATGAAAGACACCACAAAAGTGGTTCTACCTGCTTTCTGGGCTGAGATGGGGAATCGCTGACTTTTGGAGTCGGCTGGTGACAAAATGTTCCAAAGACAGCCCATGCACAACTCCACCGGGGAAGGTGCCAGAAAGGAGTCCTCTTGGTAGTTCTTCCACTGCCCTGGTAGCCAGATGAAAGACACCACAAAAGTGGTTCTACCTGCTTGCTGGGCTGAGATGGGCAATCGCTGACTTTTGGAGTCGGCTGGTGACAAAATGTTCCAAACACACCCCATGCACAACTCCACCGGGGAAGGTGCCAGAAAGGAGTTCTGTTGGTTGTTCTTACACTGCCCCGGTAGCCAGATGAAAGACACCACAAAAGTGGTTCTACCTGCTTTCTGGGCTGAGATGGGCAATCGCTGACTTTTGGAGTCGGCTGGTGACAAAATGTTCCAAACACACCCCATGCACAACTCCACCGGGGAAGGTGCCAGAAAGGAGTTCCGTTGCTTGTTCTTCCACTGCCCCGGTAGCCAGCTGAAAGACACCACAAAAGTGGTTCTACCTGCTTGCTGGGCTGAGATGGGCAATCGCTGACTTTTGGAGTCGGCTGGTGACAAAATGTTCCAAACACACCCCATGCACAACTCCACCGGGGAAGGTGCCAGAAAGGAGTTCTGTAGGTAGTTCTTCCACTGCCCCGGTAGCCAGATGAAAGACACCACAAAAGTGGTTCTACATGCTTTCTGGGCTGAGATGGGCAATCGCTGACTTTTGGAGTCGGCTGGTGACAAAATGTTCCAAACACACCCCATGCACAACTCCACCGGGGAAGGTGCCAGAAAGGAGTTCTGTTGGTTGTTCTTACACTGCCCCGGTAGCCAGATGAAAGACACCACAAAAGTGGTTCTACCTGCTTTCTGGGCTGAGATGGGGAATCGCTGACTTTTGGAGTCGGCTGGTGACAAAATGTTCCAAAGACAGCCCATGCACAACTCCACCGGGGAAGGTGCCAGAAAGGAGTCCTCTTGGTAGTTCTTCCACTGCCCTGGTAGCCAGATGAAAGACACCACAAAAGTGGTTCTACCTGCTTGCTGGGCTGAGATGGGCAATCGCTGACTTTTGGAGTCGGCTGGTGACAAAATGTTCCAAACACACCCCATGCACAACTCCACCGGGGAAGGTGCCAGAAAGGAGTTCTGTTGGTTGTTCTTCCACTGCCCCGGTAGCCAGATGAAAGACACCACAAAAGTGGTTCTACCTGCTTTCTGGGCTGAGATGGGCAATCGCTGACTTTTGGAGTCGGCTGGTGACAAAATGTTCCAAACACACCCCATGCACAACTCCACCGGGGAAGGTGCCAGAAAGGAGTTCCGTTGCTTGTTCTTCCACTGCCCCGGTAGCCAGCTGAAAGACACCACAAAAGTGGTTCTACCTGCTTGCTGGGCTGAGATGGGCAATCGCTGACTTTTGGAGTCGGCTGGTGACAAAATGTTCCAAACACACCCCATGCACAACTCCACCGGGGAAGGTGTCAGAAAAGAGTTCTCTTGGTTGTTCTTCCACTGCCCCGGTAGCCAGATGAAAGACACCACAAAAGTGGTTCTACCTGCTTTCTAGGCTGAGATGGGCAATCGCTGACTTTTGGAGTCGGCTGGTGACAAAATGTTCCAAACACACCCCATGCACAACTCCAGCGGGGAAGGTGCCAGAAAGGAGTTCTGTTGGTTGTTCTTACACTGCCCCGGTAGCCAGATGAAAGACACCACAAAAGTGGTTCTACCTGCTTTCTGGGCTGAGATGGGGAATCGCTGACTTTTGGAGTCGGCTGGTGACAAAATGTTCCAAACACACCCCATGCACAACTCCACCGGGGAAGGTGCCAGAAAGGAGTTCTGTTGGTTGTTCTTACACTGCCCCGGTAGCCAGATGAAAGACACCACAAAAGTGGTTCTACCTGCTTGCTGGGCTGAGATGGGCAATCGCTGACTTTTGGAGTCGGCTGGTGACAAAATGTTCCAAAGACAGCCCATGCACAACTCCAGCGGGGAAGGTGCCAGAAAGGAATTCCGTTGCTTGTTCTTCCACTGCCCCGGTAGCCAGCTGAAAGACACCACAAAAGTGGTTCTACCTGCTTGCTGGGCTGAGATGGGCAATCGCTGACTTTTGGAGTCGGCTGGTGACAAAATGTTCCAAACACACCCCATGCACAACTCCACCGGGGAAGGTGCCAGAAAGGAGTTCTGTTGGTAGTTCTTCCACTGCCCCGGTAGCCAGCTGAAAGACACCACAAAAGTGGTTCTACATGCTTTCTGGGCTGAGATGGGGAATCGCTGACTTTTGGAGTCGGCTGGTGACAAAATGTTCCAAACACACCCCATGCACAACTCCACCGGGGAAGGTGCCAGAAAGGAGTTCTGTTGGTTGTTCTTACACTGCCCCGGTAGCCAGATGAAAGACACCACAAAAGTGGTTCTACCTGCTTTCTGGGCTGAGATGGGGAATCGCTGACTTTTGGAGTCGGCTGGTGACAAAATGTTCCAAAGACAGCCCATGCACAACTCCACCGGGGAAGGTGCCAGAAAGGAGTTCTGTTGGTAGTTCTTCCACTGCCCCGGTAGCCAGATGAAAGACACCACAAAAGTGGTTCTACCTGCTTGCTGGGCTGAGATGGGCAATCGCTGACTTTTGGAGTCGGCTGGTGACAAAATGTTCCAAACACACCCCATGCACAACTCCACCGGGGAAGGTGCCAGAAAGGAGTTCTGTTGCTTGTTCTTACACTGCCCCGGTAGCCAGATGAAAGACACCACAAAAGTGGTTCTACCTGCTTGCTGGGCTGAGATGGGCAATCGCTGACTTTTGCAGTCGGCTGGTGACAAAATGTTCCAAACACACCCCATGCACAACTCCACCGGGGAAGGTGCCAGAAAGGAGTTCTGTTGGTTGTTCTTACACTGCCCCGGTAGCCAGATGAAAGACACCACAAAAGTGGTTCTACCTGCTTTCTAGGCTGAGATGGGGAATCGCTGACTTTTGGAGTCGGCTGGTGACAAAATGTTCCAAACACACCCCATGCACAACTCCACCGGGGAAGGTGCCAGAAAGGAGTTCTGTTGGTTGTTCTTACACTGCCCTGGTAGCCAGATGAAAGACACCACAAAAGTGGTTCTACCTGCTTTCTGGGCTGAGATGGGCAATCGCTGACTTTTGGAGTCGGCTGGTGACAAAATGTTCCAAACACACCCCATGCACAACTCCACCGGGGAAGGGGCCAGAAAGGAGTTCTGTTGGTTGTTCTTCCACTGCCCCGGTAGCCAGATGAAAGACACCACAAAAGTGGTTCTACCTGCTTGCTGGGCTGAGATGGGCAATCGCTGACTTTTGGAGTCGGCTGGTGACAAAATGTTCCAAACACACCCCATGCACAACTCCAGCGGGGAAGGTGCCAGAAAGGAGTTCTGTTGGTAGTTCTTCCACTGCCCCGGTAGCCAGATGAAAGACACCACAAAAGTGGTTCTACCTGCTTGCTGGGCTGAGATGGGCAATCGCTGACTTTTGGAGTCGGCTGGTGACAAAATGTTCCAAAGACACCCCATGCACAACTCCACCGGGGAAGGTGCCAGAAAGGAGTTCTGTTGGTTGTTCTTCCACTGCCCCGGTAGCCAGATGAAAGACACCACAAAAGTGGTTCTACCTGCTTTCTAGGCTGAGATGGGGAATCGCTGACTTTTGGAGTCGGCTGGTGACAAAATGTTCCAAACACACCCCATGCACAACTCCAGCGGGGAAGGTGCCAGAAAGGAGTTCTGTTGGTTGTTCTTACACTGCCCCGGTAGCCAGCTGAAAGACACCACAAAAGTGGTTCTACCTGCTTTCTGGGCTGAGATGGGGAATCGCTGACTTTTGGAGTCGGCTGGTGACAAAATGTTCCAAACACACCCCATGCACAACTCCACCGGGGAAGGTGCCAGAAAGGAGTTCTGTTGGTTGTTCTTACACTGCCCCGGTAGCCAGATGAAAGACACCACAAAAGTGGTTCTACCTGCTTGCTGGGCTGAGATGGGCAATCGCTGACTTTTGGAGTCGGCTGGTGACAAAATGTTCCAAAGACAGCCCATGCACAACTCCAGCGGGGAAGGTGCCAGAAAGGAATTCCGTTGCTTGTTCTTCCACTGCCCCGGTAGCCAGCTGAAAGACACCACAAAAGTGGTTCTACGGGCTTGCTGGGCTGAGATGGGCAATCGCTGACTTTTGGAGTCGGCTGGTGACAAAATGTTCCAAACACACCCCATGCACAACTCCACCGGGGAAGGTGCCAGAAAGGAGTTCTGTTGGTAGTTCTTACACTGCCCCGGTAGCCAGCTGAAAGACACCACAAAAGTGGTTCTACATGCTTTCTGGGCTGAGATGGGCAATCGCTGACTTTTGGAGTCGGCTGGTGACAAAATGTTCCAAACACACCCCATGCACAACTCCACCGGGGAAGGTGCCAGAAAGGAGTTCTGTTGGTTGTTCTTACACTGCCCCGGTAGCCAGATGAAAGACACCACAAAAGTGGTTCTACCTGCTTTCTGGGCTGAGATGGGGAATCGCTGACTTTTGGAGTCGGCTGGTGACAAAATGTTCCAAAGACAGCCCATGCACAACTCCACCGGGGAAGGTGCCAGAAAGGAGTCCTCTTGGTAGTTCTTCCACTGCCCCGGTAGCCAGATGAAAGACACCACAAAAGTGGTTCTACCTGCTTGCTGGGCTGAGATGGGCAATCGCTGACTTTTGGAGTCGGCTGGTGACAAAATGTTCCAAACACACCCCATGCACAACTCCACCGGGGAAGGTGCCAGAAAGGAGTTCTGTTGGTTGTTCTTACACTGCCCCGGTAGCCAGATGAAAGACACCACAAAAGTGGTTCTACCTGCTTTCTGGGCTGAGATGGGCAATCGCTGACTTTTGGAGTCGGCTGGTGACAAAATGTTCCAAACACACCCCATGCACAACTCCACCGGGGAAGGTGCCAGAAAGGAGTTCCGTTGCTTGTTCTTCCACTGCCCCGGTAGCCAGCTGAAAGACACCACAAAAGTGGTTCTACCTGCTTGCTGGGCTGAGATGGGCAATCGCTGACTTTTGGAGTCGGCTGGTGACAAAATGTTCCAAACACACCCCATGCACAACTCCACCGGGGAAGGTGTCAGAAAAGAGTTCTCTTGGTAGTTCTTCCACTGCCCCGGTAGCCAGCTGAAAGACACCACAAAAGTGGTTCTACCTGCTTTCTGGGCTGAGATGGGCAATCGCTGACTTTTGGAGTCGGCTGGTGACAAAATGTTCCAAACACACCCCATGCACAACTCCACCGGGGAAGGTGCCAGAAAGGAGTTCTGTTGGTAGTTCTTCCACTGCCCCGGTAGCCAGATGAAAGACACCACAAAAGTGGTTCTACCTGCTTTCTGGGCTGAGATGGGCAATCGCTGACTTTTGGAGTCGGCTGGTGACAAAATGTTCCAAAGACAGCCCATGCACAACTCCACCGGGGAAGGTGCCAGAAAGGAGTTCTGTTGGTTGTTCTTCCACTGCCCCGGTAGCCAGATGAAAGACACCACAAAAGTGGTTCTACCTGCTTGCTGGGCTGAGATGGGCAATCGCTGACTTTTGGAGTCGGCTGGTGACAAAATGTTCCAAACACACCCCATGCACAACTCCACCGGGGAAGGTGCCAGAAAGGAGTTCTCTTGGTAGTTCTTCCACTGCCCCGGTAGCCAGCTGAAAGACACCACAAAAGTGGTTCTACCTGCTTGCTGGGCTGAGATGGGCAATCGCTGACTTTTGGAGTCGGCTGGTGACAAAATGTTCCAAACACACCCCATGCACAACTCCAGCGGGGAAGGTGCCAGAAAGGAGTTCTGTTGGTAGTTCTTCCACTGCCCCGGTAGCCAGATGAAAGACACCACAAAAGTGGTTCTACCTGCTTGCTGGGCTGAGATGGGCAATCGCTGACTTTTGGAGTCGGCTGGTGACAAAATGTTCCAAACACACCCCATGCACAACTCCACCGGGGAAGGTGCCAGAAAGGAGTTCTGTTGGTTGTTCTTACACTGCCCCGGTAGCCAGATGAAAGACACCACAAAAGTGGTTCTACCTGCTTGCTGGGCTGAGATGGGCAATCGCTGACTTTTGGAGTCGGCTGGTGACAAAATGTTCCAAAGACAGCCCATGCACAACTCCAGCGGGGAAGGTGCCAGAAAGGAATTCCGTTGCTTGTTCTTCCACTGCCCCGGTAGCCAGCTGAAAGACACCACAAAAGTGGTTCTACGGGCTTGCTGGGCTGAGATGGGCAATCGCTGACTTTTGGAGTCGGCTGGTGACAAAATGTTCCAAACACACCCCATGCACAACTCCACCGGGGAAGGTGCCAGAAAGGAGTTCTGTTGGTAGTTCTTCCACTGCCCCGGTAGCCAGCTGAAAGACACCACAAAAGTGGTTCTACATGCTTTCTGGGCTGAGATGGGCAATCGCTGACTTTTGGAGTCGGCTGGTGACAAAATGTTCCAAACACACCCCATGCACAACTCCACCGGGGAAGGTGCCAGAAAGGAGTTCTGTTGGTTGTTCTTACACTGCCCCGGTAGCCAGATGAAAGACACCACAAAAGTGGTTCTACCTGCTTTCTGGGCTGAGATGGGCAATCGCTGACTTTTGGAGTCGGCTGGTGACAAAATGTTCCAAAGACAGCCCATGCACAACTCCACCGGGGAAGGTGCCAGAAAGGAGTCCTCTTGGTAGTTCTTCCACTGCCCTGGTAGCCAGATGAAAGACACCACAAAAGTGGTTCTACCTGCTTGCTGGGCTGAGATGGGCAATCGCTGACTTTTGGAGTCGGCTGGTGACAAAATGTTCCAAACACACCCCATGCACAACTCCACCGGGGAAGGTGCCAGAAAGGAGTTCTGTTGGTTGTTCTTACACTGCCCCGGTAGCCAGATGAAAGACACCACAAAAGTGGTTCTACCTGCTTTCTGGGCTGAGATGGGCAATCGCTGACTTTTGGAGTCGGCTGGTGACAAAATGTTCCAAACACACCCCATGCACAACTCCACCGGGGAAGGTGCCAGAAAGGAGTTCCGTTGCTTGTTCTTCCACTGCCCCGGTAGCCAGCTGAAAGACACCACAAAAGTGGTTCTACCTGCTTGCTGGGCTGAGATGGGCAATCGCTGACTTTTGGAGTCGGCTGGTGACAAAATGTTCCAAACACACCCCATGCACAACTCCACCGGGGAAGGTGCCAGAAAGGAGTTCTGTAGGTAGTTCTTCCACTGCCCCGGTAGCCAGATGAAAGACACCACAAAAGTGGTTCTACATGCTTTCTGGGCTGAGATGGGCAATCGCTGACTTTTGGAGTCGGCTGGTGACAAAATGTTCCAAACACACCCCATGCACAACTCCACCGGGGAAGGTGCCAGAAAGGAGTTCTGTTGGTTGTTCTTACACTGCCCCGGTAGCCAGATGAAAGACACCACAAAAGTGGTTCTACCTGCTTTCTGGGCTGAGATGGGGAATCGCTGACTTTTGGAGTCGGCTGGTGACAAAATGTTCCAAAGACAGCCCATGCACAACTCCACCGGGGAAGGTGCCAGAAAGGAGTCCTCTTGGTAGTTCTTCCACTGCCCTGGTAGCCAGATGAAAGACACCACAAAAGTGGTTCTACCTGCTTGCTGGGCTGAGATGGGCAATCGCTGACTTTTGGAGTCGGCTGGTGACAAAATGTTCCAAACACACCCCATGCACAACTCCACCGGGGAAGGTGCCAGAAAGGAGTTCTGTTGGTTGTTCTTCCACTGCCCCGGTAGCCAGATGAAAGACACCACAAAAGTGGTTCTACCTGCTTTCTGGGCTGAGATGGGCAATCGCTGACTTTTGGAGTCGGCTGGTGACAAAATGTTCCAAACACACCCCATGCACAACTCCACCGGGGAAGGTGCCAGAAAGGAGTTCCGTTGCTTGTTCTTCCACTGCCCCGGTAGCCAGCTGAAAGACACCACAAAAGTGGTTCTACCTGCTTGCTGGGCTGAGATGGGCAATCGCTGACTTTTGGAGTCGGCTGGTGACAAAATGTTCCAAACACACCCCATGCACAACTCCACCGGGGAAGGTGTCAGAAAAGAGTTCTCTTGGTTGTTCTTCCACTGCCCCGGTAGCCAGATGAAAGACACCACAAAAGTGGTTCTACCTGCTTTCTAGGCTGAGATGGGCAATCGCTGACTTTTGGAGTCGGCTGGTGACAAAATGTTCCAAACACACCCCATGCACAACTCCAGCGGGGAAGGTGCCAGAAAGGAGTTCTGTTGGTTGTTCTTACACTGCCCCGGTAGCCAGATGAAAGACACCACAAAAGTGGTTCTACCTGCTTTCTGGGCTGAGATGGGGAATCGCTGACTTTTGGAGTCGGCTGGTGACAAAATGTTCCAAACACACCCCATGCACAACTCCACCGGGGAAGGTGCCAGAAAGGAGTTCTGTTGGTTGTTCTTACACTGCCCCGGTAGCCAGATGAAAGACACCACAAAAGTGGTTCTACCTGCTTGCTGGGCTGAGATGGGCAATCGCTGACTTTTGGAGTCGGCTGGTGACAAAATGTTCCAAAGACAGCCCATGCACAACTCCAGCGGGGAAGGTGCCAGAAAGGAATTCCGTTGCTTGTTCTTCCACTGCCCCGGTAGCCAGCTGAAAGACACCACAAAAGTGGTTCTACCTGCTTGCTGGGCTGAGATGGGCAATCGCTGACTTTTGGAGTCGGCTGGTGACAAAATGTTCCAAACACACCCCATGCACAACTCCACCGGGGAAGGTGCCAGAAAGGAGTTCTGTTGGTAGTTCTTCCACTGCCCCGGTAGCCAGCTGAAAGACACCACAAAAGTGGTTCTACATGCTTTCTGGGCTGAGATGGGGAATCGCTGACTTTTGGAGTCGGCTGGTGACAAAATGTTCCAAACACACCCCATGCACAACTCCACCGGGGAAGGTGCCAGAAAGGAGTTCTGTTGGTTGTTCTTACACTGCCCCGGTAGCCAGATGAAAGACACCACAAAAGTGGTTCTACCTGCTTTCTGGGCTGAGATGGGGAATCGCTGACTTTTGGAGTCGGCTGGTGACAAAATGTTCCAAAGACAGCCCATGCACAACTCCACCGGGGAAGGTGCCAGAAAGGAGTTCTGTTGGTAGTTCTTCCACTGCCCCGGTAGCCAGATGAAAGACACCACAAAAGTGGTTCTACCTGCTTGCTGGGCTGAGATGGGCAATCGCTGACTTTTGGAGTCGGCTGGTGACAAAATGTTCCAAACACACCCCATGCACAACTCCACCGGGGAAGGTGCCAGAAAGGAGTTCTGTTGGTTGTTCTTACACTGCCCCGGTAGCCAGATGAAAGACACCACAAAAGTGGTTCTACCTGCTTTCTAGGCTGAGATGGGCAATCGCTGACTTTTGGAGTCGGCTGGTGACAAAATGTTCCAAACACACCCCATGCACAACTCCAGCGGGGAAGGTGCCAGAAAGGAGTTCTGTTGGTTGTTCTTACACTGCCCCGGTAGCCAGATGAAAGACACCACAAAAGTGGTTCTACCTGCTTTCTGGGCTGAGATGGGGAATCGCTGACTTTTGGAGTCGGCTGGTGACAAAATGTTCCAAACACACCCCATGCACAACTCCACCGGGGAAGGTGCCAGAAAGGAGTTCTGTTGGTTGTTCTTACACTGCCCCGGTAGCCAGATGAAAGACACCACAAAAGTGGTTCTACCTGCTTGCTGGGCTGAGATGGGCAATCGCTGACTTTTGGAGTCGGCTGGTGACAAAATGTTCCAAAGACAGCCCATGCACAACTCCAGCGGGGAAGGTGCCAGAAAGGAATTCCGTTGCTTGTTCTTCCACTGCCCCGGTAGCCAGCTGAAAGACACCACAAAAGTGGTTCTACCTGCTTGCTGGGCTGAGATGGGCAATCGCTGACTTTTGGAGTCGGCTGGTGACAAAATGTTCCAAACACACCCCATGCACAACTCCACCGGGGAAGGTGCCAGAAAGGAGTTCTGTTGGTAGTTCTTCCACTGCCCCGGTAGCCAGCTGAAAGACACCACAAAAGTGGTTCTACCTGCTTTCTGGGCTGAGATGGGCAATCGCTGACTTTTGGAGTCGGCTGGTGACAAAATGTTCCAAACACACCCCATGCACAACTCCAGCGGGGAAGGTGCCAGAAAGGAGTTCTGTTGGTAGTTCTTCCACTGCCCCGGTAGCCAGATGAAAGACACCACAAAAGTGGTTCTACCTGCTTTCTGGGCTGAGATGGGCAATCGCTGACTTTTGGAGTCGGCTGGTGACAAAATGTTCCAAACACACCCCATGCACAACTCCACCGCGGAAGGTGCCAGAAAGGAGTTCTGTTGGTTGTTCTTCCACTGCCCCGGTAGCCAGATGAAAGACACCACAAAAGTGGTTCTACCTGCTTTCTAGGCTGAGATGGGGAATCGCTGACTTTTGGAGTCGGCTGGTGACAAAATGTTCCAAACACACCCCATGCACAACTCCACCGGGGAAGGTGCCAGAAAGGAGTTCTGTTGGTTGTTCTTAGACTGCCCCGGTAGCCAGATGAAAGACACCACAAAAGTGGTTCTACCTGCTTGCTGGGCTGAGATGGGGAATCGCTGACTTTTGCAGTCGGCTGGTGACAAAATGTTCCAAACACACCCCATGCACAACTCCACCGGGGAAGGTGCCAGAAAGGAGTTCTGTTGGTTGTTCTTACACTGCCCCGGTAGCCAGATGAAAGACACCACAAAAGTGGTTCTACCTGCTTGCTGGGCTGAGATGGGCAATCGCTGACTTTTGGAGTCGGCTGGTGACAAAATGTTCCAAACACACCCCATGCACAACTCCAGCGGGGAAGGTGCCAGAAAGGAGTTCTGTTGGTAGTTCTTCCACTGCCCCGGTAGCCAGCTGAAAGACACCACAAAAGTGGTTCTACCTGCTTGCTGGGCTGAGATGGGCAATCGCTGACTTTTGGAGTCGGCTGGTGACAAAATGTTCCAAACACACCCCATGCACAACTCCACCGGGGAAGGTGCCAGAAAGGAGTTCTGTTGGTAGTTCTTCCACTGCCCCGGTAGCCAGATGAAGTACACCACAAAAGTGGTTCTACCTGCTTTCTGGGCTGAGATGGGCAATCGCTGACTTTTGGAGTCGGCTGGTGACAAAATGTTCCAAACACACCCCATGCACAACTCCACCGGGGAAGGTGCCAGAAAGGAGTTCTGTTGGTAGTTCTTCCACTGCCCCGGTAGCCAGATGAAAGACACCACAAAAGTGGTTCTACCTGCTTGCTGGGCTGAGATGGGCAATCGCTGACTTTTGGAGTCGGCTGGTGACAAAATGTTCCAAACACACCCCATGCACAACTCCACCGGGGAAGGTGCCAGAAAGGAGTTCTGTTGCTTGTTCTTACACTGCCCCGGTAGCCAGATGAAAGACACCACAAAAGTGGTTCTACCTGCTTGCTGGGCTGAGATGGGCAATCGCTGACTTTTGCAGTCGGCTGGTGACAAAATGTTCCAAACACACCCCATGCACAACTCCACCGGGGAAGGTGCCAGAAAGGAGTTCTGTTGGTTGTTCTTACACTGCCCCGGTAGCCAGATGAAAGACACCACAAAAGTGGTTCTACCTGCTTTCTAGGCTGAGATGGGCAATCGCTGACTTTTGGAGTCGGCTGGTGACAAAATGTTCCAAACACACCCCATGCACAACTCCACCGGGGAAGGTGCCAGAAAGGAGTTCTGTTGGTAGTTCTTCCACTGCCCCGGTAGCCAGCTGAAAGACACCACAAAAGTGGTTCTACCTGCTTTCTGGGCTGAGATGGGGAATCGCTGACTTTTGGAGTCGGCTGGTGACAAAATGTTCCAAACACACCCCATGCACAACTCCAGCGGGGAAGGTGCCAGAAAGGAATTCCGTTGCTTGTTCTTACACTGCCCCCGTAGCCAGATGAAAGACACCACAAAAGTGGTTCTACCTGCTTGCTGGGCTGAGATGGGCAATCGCTGACTTTTGGAGTCGGCTGGTGACAAAATGTTCCAAACACACCCCATGCACAACTCCACCGGGGAAGGTGCCAGAAAGGAGTTCTGTTGGTTGTTCTTACACTGCCCCGGTAGCCAGCTGAAAGACACCACAAAAGTGGTTCTACCTGCTTTCTAGGCTGAGATGGGGAATCGCTGACTTTTGGAGTCTTGCTGGTGACAAAATGTTCCAAACACACCCCATGCACAACTCCACCGGGGAAGGTGCCAGAAAGGAGTTCTGTTGGTTGTTCTTACACTGCCCCGGTAGCCAGATGAAAGACACCACAAAAGTGGTTCTACCTGCTTGCTGGGCTGAGATGGGCAATCGCTGACTTTTGGAGTCGGCTGGTGACAAAATGTTCCAAACACACCCCATGCACAACTCCACCGGGGAAGGTGCCAGAAAGGAGTTCTGTTGCTTGTTCTTACACTGCCCCGGTAGCCAGATGAAAGACACCACAAAAGTGGTTCTACCTGCTTGCTGGGCTGAGATGGGCAATCGCTGACTTTTGCAGTCGGCTGGTGACAAAATGTTCCAAACACACCCCATGCACAACTCCACCGGGGAAGGTGCCAGAAAGGAGTTCTGTTGGTTGTTCTTACACTGCCCCGGTAGCCAGATGAAAGACACCACAAAAGTGGTTCTACCTGCTTTCTAGGCTGAGATGGGCAATCGCTGACTTTTGGAGTCGGCTGGTGACAAAATGTTCCAAACACACCCCATGCACAACTCCACCGGGGAAGGTGCCAGAAAGGAGTTCTGTTGGTAGTTCTTCCACTGCCCCGGTAGCCAGCTGAAAGACACCACAAAAGTGGTTCTACCTGCTTTCTGGGCTGAGATGGGGAATCGCTGACTTTTGGAGTCGGCTGGTGACAAAATGTTCCAAACACACCCCATGCACAACTCCAGCGGGGAAGGTGCCAGAAAGGAATTCCGTTGCTTGTTCTTACACTGCCCCCGTAGCCAGATGAAAGACACCACAAAAGTGGTTCTACCTGCTTGCTGGGCTGAGATGGGCAATCGCTGACTTTTGGAGTCGGCTGGTGACAAAATGTTCCAAACACACCCCATGCACAACTCCACCGGGGAAGGTGCCAGAAAGGAGTTCTGTTGGTTGTTCTTACACTGCCCCGGTAGCCAGCTGAAAGACACCACAAAAGTGGTTCTACCTGCTTTCTAGGCTGAGATGGGGAATCGCTGACTTTTGGAGTCTTGCTGGTGACAAAATGTTCCAAACACACCCCATGCACAACTCCACCGGGGAAGGTGCCAGAAAGGAGTTCTGTTGGTTGTTCTTACACTGCCCCGGTAGCCAGATGAAAGACACCACAAAAGTGGTTCTACCTGCTTGCTGGGCTGAGATGGGCAATCGCTGACTTTTGGAGTCGGCTGGTGACAAAATGTTCCAAACACACCCCATGCACAACTCCACCGGGGAAGGTGCCAGAAAGGAGTTCTGTTGGTTGTTCTTCCACTGCCCCGGTAGCCAGATGAAAGACACCACAAAAGTGGTTCTACCTGCTTGCTGGGCTGAGATGGGCAATCGCTGACTTTTGGAGTCGGCTGGTGACAAAATGTTCCAAACACACCCCATGCACAACTCCACCGGGGAAGGTGTCAGAAAGGAGTTCTCTTGGTAGTTCTTCCACTGCCCCGGTAGCCAGCTGAAAGACACCACAAAAGTGGTTCTACCTGCTTTCTGGGCTGAGATGGGCAATCGCTGACTTTTGGAGTCGGCTGGTGACAAAATGTTCCAAACACACCCCATGCACAACTCCACCGGGGAAGGTGTCAGAAAGGAGTTCTCTTGGTAGTTCTTCCACTGCCCCGGTAGCCAGCTGAAAGACACCACAAAAGTGGTTCTACCTGCTTGCTGGGCTGAGATGGGGAATCGCTGACTTTTGGAGTCGGCTGGTGACAAAATGTTCCAAACACACCCCATGCACAACTCCACCGGGGAAGGTGCCAGAAAGGAGTTCTCTTGGTAGTTCTTCCACTGCCCCGGTAGCCAGCTGAAAGACACCACAAAAGTGGTTCTACCTGCTTTCTGGGCTGAGATGGGCAATCGCTGACTTTTGGAGTCGGCTGGTGACAAAATGTTCCAAACACACCCCATGCACAACTCCACCGGGGAAGGTGCCAGAAAGGAGTTCTGTTGGTAGTTCTTACACTGCCCCGGTAGCCAGATGAAAGACACCACAAAAGTGGTTCTACCTGCTTGCTGGGCTGAGATGGGCAATCGCTGACTTTTGGAGTCGGCTGGTGAAAAAATGTTCCAAACACACCCCATGCACAACTCCACCGGGGAAGGTGCCAGAAAGGAGTTCTGTTGGTTGTTCTTACACTGCCCCGGTAGCCAGATGAAAGACACCACAAAAGTGGTTCTACCTGCTTGCTGGGCTGAGATGGGCAATCGCTGACTTTTGGAGTCGGCTGGTGACAAAATGTTCCAAACACACCCCATGCACAACTCCACCGGGGAAGGTGTCAGAAAGGAGTTCTCTTGGTAGTTCTTCCACTGCCCCGGTAGCCAGATGAAAGACACCACAAAAGTGGTTCTACCTGCTTGCTGGGCTGAGATGGGGAATCGCTGACTTTTGGAGTCGGCTGGTGACAAAATGTTCCAAACACACCCCATGCACAACTCCACCGGGGAAGGTGTCAGAAAGGAGTTCTCTTGGTAGTTCTTCCACTGCCCCGGTAGCCAGATGAAAGACACCACAAAAGTGGTTCTACCTGCTTGCTGGGCTGAGATGGGCAATCGCTGACTTTTGGAGTCGGCTGGTGAAAAAATGTTCCAAACACACCCCATGCACAACTCCACCGGGGAAGGTGTCAGAAAGGAGTTCTCTTGGTAGTTCTTCCACTGCCCCGGTAGCCAGATGAAAGACACCACAAAAGTGGTTCTACCTGCTTGCTGGGCTGAGATGGGCAATCGCTGACTTTTGGAGTCGGCTGGTGACAAAATGTTCCAAACACACCCCATGCACAACTCCACCGGGGAAGGTGTCAGAAAGGAGTTCTCTTGGTAGTTCTTCCACTGCCCCGGTAGCCAGATGAAAGACACCACAAAAGTGGTTCTACCTGCTTTCTGGGCTGAGATGGGCAATCGCTGACTTTTGGAGTCGGCTGGTGACAAAATGTTCCAAACACACCCCATGCACAACTCCACCGGGGAAGGTGCCAGAAAGGAGTTCTCTTGGTAGTTCTTCCAGTGCCCCGGTAGCCAGATGAAAGACACCACAAAAGTGGTTCTACCTGCTTTCTGGGCTGAGATGGGCAATCGCTGACTTTTGGAGTCGGCTGGTGACAAAATGTTCCAAACACACCCCATGCACAACTCCACCGGGGAAGGTGCCAGAAAGGAGTTCTGTTGGTAGTTCTTCCACTGCCCCGGTAGCCAGCTGAAAGACACCACAAAAGTGGTTCTACCTGCTTGCTGGGCTGAGATGGGCAATCGCTGACTTTTGGAGTCGGCTGGTGACAAAATGTTCCAAACACACCCCATGCACAACTCCACCGGGGAAGGTGTCAGAAAGGAGTTCTCTTGGTAGTTCTTCCACTGCCCCGGTAGCCAGATGAAAGACACCACAAAAGTGGTTCTACCTGCTTTCTGGGCTGAGATGGGCAATCGCTGACTTTTGGAGTCGGCTGGTGACAAAATGTTCCAAACACACCCCATGCACAACTCCACCGGGGAAGGTGCCAGAAAGGAGTTCTCTTGGTAGTTCTTCCAGTGCCCCGGTAGCCAGATGAAAGACACCACAAAAGTGGTTCTACCTGCTTTCTGGGCTGAGATGGGCAATCGCTGACTTTTGGAGTCGGCTGGTGACAAAATGTTCCAAACACACCCCATGCACAACTCCACCGGGGAAGGTGCCAGAAAGGAGTTCTGTTGGTAGTTCTTCCACTGCCCCGGTAGCCAGCTGAAAGACACCACAAAAGTGGTTCTACCTGCTTTCTGGGCTGAGATGGGCAATCGCTGACTTTTGGAGTCGGCTGGTGACAAAATGTTCCAAACACACCCCATGCACAACTCCACCGGGGAAGGTGCCAGAAAGGAGTTCTCTTGGTAGTTCTTCCACTGCCCCGGTAGCCAGATGAAAGACACCAGAAATGTGGTTCTACCTGCTTTCTGGGCTGAGATGGGCAATCGCTGACTTTTGGAGTCGGCTGGTGACAAAATGTTCCAAACACACCCCATGCACAACTCCACCGGGGAAGGTGCCAGAAAGGAGTTCTGTTGGTAGTTCTTCCACTGCCCCGGTAGCCAGCTGAAAGACACCACAAAAGTGGTTCTACCTGCTTGCTGGGCTGAGATGGGCAATCGCTGACTTTTGGAGTCGGCTGGTGACAAAATGTTCCAAACACACCCCATGCACAACTCCACCGGGGAAGGTGTCAGAAAGGAGTTCTCTTGGTAGTTCTTCCACTGCCCCGGTAGCCAGATGAAAGACACCACAAAAGTGGTTCTACCTGCTTTCTGGGCTGAGATGGGGAATCGCTGACTTTTTGAGTCGGCTGGTGACAAAATGTTCCAAACACACCCCATGCACAACTCCACCGGGGAAGGTGCCAGAAAGGAGTTCTGTTGGTAGTTCTTCCACTGCCCCGGTAGCCAGCTGAAAGACACCACAAAAGTGGTTCTACCTGCTTTCTGGGCTGAGATGGGCAATCGCTGACTTTTGGAGTCGGCTGGTGACAAAATGTTCCAAACACACCCCATGCACAACTCCACCGGGGAAGGTGCCAGAAAGGAGTTCTGTTGGTAGTTCTTCCACTGCCCCGGTAGCCAGCTGAAAGACACCACAAAAGTGGTTCTACCTGCTTTCTGGGCTGAGATGGGCAATCGCTGACTTTTGCAGTCGGCTGGTGACAAAATGTTCCAAACACACCCCATGCACAACTCCACCGGGGAAGGTGCCAGAAAGGAGTTCTGTTGGTTGTTCTTACACTGCCCCGGTAGCCAGATGAAAGACACCACAAAAGTGGTTCTACCGGCTTTCTAGGCTGAGATGGGCAATCGCTGACTTTTGGAGTCGGCTGGTGACAAAATGTTCCAAACACACCCCATGCACAACTCCAGCGGGGAAGGTGCCAGAAAGGAGTTCTGTTGGTAGTTCTTACACTGCCCTGGTAGCCAGATGAAAGACACCACAAAAGTGGTTCTACCTGCTTGCTGGGCTGAGATGGGCAATCGCTGACTTTTGCAGTCGGCTGGTGACAAAATGTTCCAAACACACCCCATGCACAACTCCACCGGGGAAGGTGCCAGAAAGGAGTTCTGTTGGTTGTTCTTACACTGCCCCGGTAGCCAGATGAAAGACACCACAAAAGTGGTTCTACCTGCTTTCTGGGCTGAGATGGGCAATCGCTGACTTTTGGAGTCGGCTGGTGACAAAATGTTCCAAACACACCCCATGCACAACTCCAGCGGGGAAGGTGCCAGAAAGGAATTCCGTTGCTTGTTCTTCCACTGCCCCGGTAGCCAGCTGAAAGACACCACAAAAGTGGTTCTACCTGCTTTCTGGGATGAGATGGGCAATCGCTGACTTTTGGAGTCGGCTGGTGAAAAAATGTTCCAAACACACCCCATGCACAACTCCACCGGGGAAGGTGCCAGAAAGGAGTTCTGTTGGTTGTTCTTACACTGCCCCGGTAGCCAGATGAAAGACACCACAAAAGTGGTTCTACCTGCTTGCTGGGCTGAGATGGGCAATCGCTGACTTTTGGAGTCGGCTGGTGACAAAATGTTCCAAACACACCCCATGCACAACTCCACCGGGGAAGGTGTCAGAAAGGAGTTCTCTTGGTAGTTCTTCCACTGCCCCGGTAGCCAGATGAAAGACACCACAAAAGTGGTTCTACCTGCTTGCTGGGCTGAGATGGGGAATCGCTGACTTTTGGAGTCGGCTGGTGACAAAATGTTCCAAACACACCCCATGCACAACTCCACCGGGGAAGGTGTCAGAAAGGAGTTCTCTTGGTAGTTCTTCCACTGCCCCGGTAGCCAGATGAAAGACACCACAAAAGTGGTTCTACCTGCTTGCTGGGCTGAGATGGGCAATCGCTGACTTTTGGAGTCGGCTGGTGAAAAAATGTTCCAAACACACCCCATGCACAACTCCACCGGGGAAGGTGTCAGAAAGGAGTTCTCTTGGTAGTTCTTCCACTGCCCCGGTAGCCAGATGAAAGACACCACAAAAGTGGTTCTACCTGCTTGCTGGGCTGAGATGGGCAATCGCTGACTTTTGGAGTCGGCTGGTGACAAAATGTTCCAAACACACCCCATGCACAACTCCACCGGGGAAGGTGTCAGAAAGGAGTTCTCTTGGTAGTTCTTCCACTGCCCCGGTAGCCAGATGAAAGACACCACAAAAGTGGTTCTACCTGCTTTCTGGGCTGAGATGGGCAATCGCTGACTTTTGGAGTCGGCTGGTGACAAAATGTTCCAAACACACCCCATGCACAACTCCACCGGGGAAGGTGCCAGAAAGGAGTTCTCTTGGTAGTTCTTCCAGTGCCCCGGTAGCCAGATGAAAGACACCACAAAAGTGGTTCTACCTGCTTTCTGGGCTGAGATGGGCAATCGCTGACTTTTGGAGTCGGCTGGTGACAAAATGTTCCAAACACACCCCATGCACAACTCCACCGGGGAAGGTGCCAGAAAGGAGTTCTGTTGGTAGTTCTTCCACTGCCCCGGTAGCCAGCTGAAAGACACCACAAAAGTGGTTCTACCTGCTTGCTGGGCTGAGATGGGCAATCGCTGACTTTTGGAGTCGGCTGGTGACAAAATGTTCCAAACACACCCCATGCACAACTCCACCGGGGAAGGTGTCAGAAAGGAGTTCTCTTGGTTGTTCTTACACTGCCCCGGTAGCCAGATGAAAGACACCACAAAAGTGGTTCTACCTGCTTTCTGGGCTGAGATGGGGAATCGCTGACTTTTGGAGTCGGCTGGTGACAAAATGTTCCAAAGACAGCCCATGCACAACTCCACCGGGGAAGGTGCCAGAAAGGAGTTCTGTTGGTAGTTCTTCCACTGCCCCGGTAGCCAGATGAAAGACACCACAAAAGTGGTTCTACCTGCTTGCTGGGCTGAGATGGGCAATCGCTGACTTTTGGAGTCGGCTGGTGACAAAATGTTCCAAACACACCCCATGCACAACTCCACCGGGGAAGGTGCCAGAAAGGAGTTCTGTTGGTTGTTCTTACACTGCCCCGGTAGCCAGATGAAAGACACCACAAAAGTGGTTCTACCTGCTTTCTAGGCTGAGATGGGCAATCGCTGACTTTTGGAGTCGGCTGGTGACAAAATGTTCCAAACACACCCCATGCACAACTCCAGCGGGGAAGGTGCCAGAAAGGAGTTCTGTTGGTTGTTCTTACACTGCCCCGGTAGCCAGATGAAAGACACCACAAAAGTGGTTCTACCTGCTTTCTGGGCTGAGATGGGGAATCGCTGACTTTTGGAGTCGGCTGGTGACAAAATGTTCCAAACACACCCCATGCACAACTCCACCGGGGAAGGTGCCAGAAAGGAGTTCTGTTGGTTGTTCTTACACTGCCCCGGTAGCCAGATGAAAGACACCACAAAAGTGGTTCTACCTGCTTGCTGGGCTGAGATGGGCAATCGCTGACTTTTGGAGTCGGCTGGTGACAAAATGTTCCAAAGACAGCCCATGCACAACTCCAGCGGGGAAGGTGCCAGAAAGGAATTCCGTTGCTTGTTCTTCCACTGCCCCGGTAGCCAGATGAAAGACACCACAAAAGTGGTTCTACCTGCTTGCTGGGCTGAGATGGGCAATCGCTGACTTTTGGAGTCGGCTGGTGACAAAATGTTCCAAACACACCCCATGCACAACTCCACCGGGGAAGGTGCCAGAAAGGAGTTCTGTTGGTTGTTCTTCCACTGCCCCGGTAGCCAGATGAAAGACACCACAAAAGTGGTTCTACCTGCTTTCTAGGCTGAGATGGGCAATCGCTGACTTTTGGAGTCGGCTGGTGACAAAATGTTCCAAACACACCCCATGCACAACTCCACCGGGGAAGGTGCCAGAAAGGAGTTCTGTTGGTTGTTCTTACACTGCCCCGGTAGCCAGCTGAAAGACACCACAAAAGTGGTTCTACCTGCTTTCTGGGCTGAGATGGGCAATCGCTGACTTTTGGAGTCGGCTGGTGACAAAATGTTCCAAACACACCCCATGCACAACTCCACCGGGGAAGGTGCCAGAAAGGAGTTCTGTTGGTTGTTCTTACACTGCCCCGGTAGCCAGATGAAAGACACCACAAAAGTGGTTCTACCTGCTTGCTGGGCTGAGATGGGCAATCGCTGACTTTTGGAGTCGGCTGGTGACAAAATGTTCCAAACACACCCCATGCACAACTCCACCGGGGAAGGTGCCAGAAAGGAATTCCGTTGCTTGTTCTTCCACTGCCCCGGTAGCCAGCTGAAAGACACCACAAAAGTGGTTCTACCTGCTTGCTGGGCTGAGATGGGCAATCGCTGACTTTTGGAGTCGGCTGGTGACAAAATGTTCCAAACACACCCCATGCACAACTCCACCGGGGAAGGTGCCAGAAAGGAGTTCTGTTGGTAGTTCTTCCACTGCCCCGGTAGCCAGCTGAAAGACACCACAAAAGTGGTTCTACATGCTTTCTGGGCTGAGATGGGCAATCGCTGACTTTTGGAGTCGGCTGGTGACAAAATGTTCCAAACACACCCCATGCACAACTCCACCGGGGAAGGTGCCAGAAAGGAGTTCTGTTGGTTGTTCTTACACTGCCCCGGTAGCCAGCTGAAAGACACCACAAAAGTGGTTCTACCTGCTTTCTGGGCTGAGATGGGGAATCGCTGACTTTTGGAGTCGGCTGGTGACAAAATGTTCCAAAGACAGCCCATGCACAACTCCACCGGGGAAGGTGCCAGAAAGGAGTTCTCTTGGTAGTTCTTCCACTGCCCCGGTAGCCAGATGAAAGACACCACAAAAGTGGTTCTACCTGCTTTCTGGGCTGAGATGGGCAATCGCTGACTTTTGGAGTCGGCTGGTGACAAAATGTTCCAAACACACCCCATGCACAACTCCACCGGGGAAGGTGCCAGAAAGGAGTTCTGTTGGTTGTTCTTACACTGCCCCGGTAGCCAGATGAAAGACACCACAAAAGTGGTTCTACCTGCTTTCTGGGCTGAGATGGGCAATCGCTGACTTTTGGAGTCGGCTGGTGACAAAATGTTCCAAACACACCCCATGCACAACTCCACCGGGGAAGGTGCCAGAAAGGAATTCCGTTGCTTGTTCTTCCACTGCCCCGGTAGCCAGCTGAAAGACACCACAAAAGTGGTTCTACCTGCTTGCTGGGCTGAGATGGGCAATCGCTGACTTTTGGAGTCGGCTGGTGACAAAATGTTCCAAACACACCCCATGCACAACTCCACCGGGGAAGGTGTCAGAAAGGAGTTCTCTTGGTAGTTCTTCCACTGCCCCGGTAGCCAGATGAAAGACACCACAAAAGTGGTTCTACCTGCTTTCTGGGCTGAGATGGGCAATCGCTGACTTTTGGAGTCGGCTGGTGACAAAATGTTCCAAAGACAGCCCATGCACAACTCCACCGGGGAAGGTGCCAGAAAGGAGTTCTGTTGGTAGTTCTTCCACTGCCCCGGTAGCCAGATGAAAGACACCACAAAAGTGGTTCTACCTGCTTTCTGGGCTGAGATGGGCAATCGCTGACTTTTGGAGTCGGCTGGTGACAAAATGTTCCAAACACACCCCATGCACAACTCCACCGGGGAAGGTGCCAGAAAGGAGTTCTGTTGGTAGTTCTTACACTGCCCCGGTAGCCAGATGAAAGACACCACAAAAGTGGTTCTACCTGCTTGCTGGGCTGAGATGGGCAATCGCTGACTTTTGGAGTCGGCTGGTGACAAAATGTTCCAAACACACCCCATGCACAACTCCACCGGGGAAGGTGCCAGAAAGGAGTTCTGTTGGTTGTTCTTACACTGCCCCGGTAGCCAGATGAAAGACACCACAAAAGTGGTTCTACCTGCTTTCTGGGCTGAGATGGGGAATCGCTGACTTTTGGAGTCGGCTGGTGACAAAATGTTCCAAAGACAGCCCATGCACAACTCCACCGGGGAAGGTGCCAGAAAGGAGTTCTGTTGGTAGTTCTTCCACTGCCCCGGTAGCCAGCTGAAAGACACCACAAAAGTGGTTCTACCTGCTTGCTGGGCTGAGATGGGCAATCGCTGACTTTTGGAGTCGGCTGGTGACAAAATGTTCCAAACACACCCCATGCACAACTCCACCGGGGAAGGTGCCAGAAAGGAATTCCATTGCTTGTTCTTCCACTGCCCCGGTAGCCAGATGAAAGACACCACAAAAGTGGTTCTACCTGCTTTCTAGGCTGAGATGGGGAATCGCTGACTTTTGGAGTCGGCTGGTGACAAAATGTTCCAAACACACCCCATGCACAACTCCACCGGGGAAGGTGCCAGAAAGGAGTTCTGTTGCTTGTTCTTCCACTGCCCCGGTAGCCAGATGAAAGACACCACAAAAGTGGTTCTACCTGCTTGCTGGGCTGAGATGGGCAATCGCTGACTTTTGGAGTCGGCTGGTGACAAAATGTTCCAAACACACCCCATGCACAACTCCAGCGGGGAAGGTGCCAGAAAGGAGTTCTGTTGGTAGTTCTTCCACTGCCCCGGTAGCCAGCTGAAAGACACCACAAAAGTGGTTCTACCTGCTTTCTGGGCTGAGATGGGCAATCGCTGACTTTTGGAGTCGGCTGGTGACAAAATGTTCCAAACACACCCCATGCACAACTCCAGCGGGGAAGGTGCCAGAAAGGAATTCCGTTGCTTGTTCTTACACTGCCCTGGTAGCCAGATGAAAGACACCACAAAAGTGGTTCTACCTGCTTTCTGGGCTGAGATGGGCAATCGCTGACTTTTGGAGTCGGCTGGTGACAAAATGTTCCAAACACACCCCATGCACAACTCCACCGGGGAAGGTGCCAGAAAGGAGTTCTGTTGGTTGTTCTTACACTGCCCCGGTAGCCAGCTGAAAGACACCACAAAAGTGGTTCTACCTGCTTTCTAGGCTGAGATGGGGAATCGCTGACTTTTGGAGTCTTGCTGGTGACAAAATGTTCCAAACACACCCCATGCACAACTCCAGCGGGGAAGGTGCCAGAAAAGAGTTCTCTTGGTAGTTCTTCCACTGCCCCGGTAGCCAGCTGAAAGACACCACAAAAGTGGTTCTACCTGCTTTCTGGGCTGAGATGGGCAATCGCTGACTTTTGGAGTCGGCTGGTGACAAAATGTTCCAAACACACCCCATGCACAACTCCACCGGGGAAGGTGCCAGAAAGGAGTTCTGTTGGTAGTTCTTCCACTGCCCCGGTAGCCAGATGAAAGACACCACAAAAGTGGTTCTACCTGCTTGCTGGGATGAGATGGGCAATCGCTGACTTTTGGAGTCGGCTGGTGACAAAATGTTCCAAACACACCCCATGCACAACTCCACCGGGGAAGGTGCCAGAAAGGAGTTCTCTTGGTAGTTCTTCCACTGCCCCGGTAGCCAGCTGAAAGACGCCACAAAAGTGGTTCTACCTGCTTTCTGGGCTGAGATGGGCAATCGCTGACTTTTGGAGTCGGCTGGTGACAAAATGTTCCAAACACACCCCATGCACAACTCCAGCGGGGAAGGTGCCAGAAAGGAATTCCGTTGCTTGTTCTTACACTGCCCTGGTAGCCAGATGAAAGACACCACAAAAGTGGTTCTACCTGCTTTCTGGGCTGAGATGGGCAATCGCTGACTTTTGGAGTCGGCTGGTGACAAAATGTTCCAAACACACCCCATGCACAACTCCACCGGGGAAGGTGCCAGAAAGGAGTTCTGTTGGTTGTTCTTACACTGCCCCGGTAGCCAGCTGAAAGACACCACAAAAGTGGTTCTACCTGCTTTCTAGGCTGAGATGGGGAATCGCTGACTTTTGGAGTCTTGCTGGTGACAAAATGTTCCAAACACACCCCATGCACAACTCCAGCGGGGAAGGTGCCAGAAAAGAGTTCTCTTGGTAGTTCTTCCACTGCCCCGGTAGCCAGCTGAAAGACACCACAAAAGTGGTTCTACCTGCTTTCTGGGCTGAGATGGGCAATCGCTGACTTTTGGAGTCGGCTGGTGACAAAATGTTCCAAACACACCCCATGCACAACTCCACCGGGGAAGGTGCCAGAAAGGAGTTCTGTTGGTAGTTCTTCCACTGCCCCGGTAGCCAGATGAAAGACACCACAAAAGTGGTTCTACCTGCTTTCTGGGCTGAGATGGGCAATCGCTGACTTTTGGAGTCGGCTGGTGACAAAATGTTCCAAACACACCCCATGCACAACTCCACCGGGGAAGGTGCCAGAAAGGAGTTCTGTTGGTAGTTCTTCCACTGCCCCGGTAGCCAGCTGAAAGACACCACAAAAGTGGTTCTACCTGCTTTCTGGGCTGAGATGGGCAATCGCTGACTTTTGGAGTCGGCTGGTGACAAAATGTTCCAAACACACCCCATGCACAACTCCACCGGGGAAGGTGCCAGAAAGGAGTTCTGTTGGTAGTTCTTCCACTGCCCCGGTAGCCAGCTGAAAGACACCACAAAAGTGGTTCTACCTGCTTTCTGGGCTGAGATGGGCAATCGCTGACTTTTGGAGTCGGCTGGTGACAAAATGTTCCAAACACACCCCATGCACAACTCCACCGGGGAAGGTGCCAGAAAGGAGTTCTCTTGGTAGTTCTTCCACTGCCCCGGTAGCCAGATGAAAGACAGCACAAAAGTGGTTCTACCTGCTTGCTGGGCTGAGATGGGCAATCGCTGACTTTTGGAGTCGGCTGGTGACAAAATGTTCCAAACACACCCCATGCACAACTCCACCGGGGAAGGTGCCAGAAAGGAGTTCTGTTGGTTGTTCTTCCACTGCCCCGGTAGCCAGATGAAAGACACCACAAAAGTGGTTCTACCTGCTTTCTAGGCTGAGATGGGCAATCGCTGACTTTTGGAGTCGGCTGGTGACAAAATGTTCCAAACACACCCCATGCACAACTCCACCGGGGAAGGTGCCAGAAAGGAGTTCTGTTGGTTGTTCTTACACTGCCCCGGTAGCCAGCTGAAAGACACCACAAAAGTGGTTCTACCTGCTTTCTGGGCTGAGATGGGCAATCGCTGACTTTTGGAGTCGGCTGGTGACAAAATGTTCCAAACACACCCCATGCACAACTCCACCGGGGAAGGTGCCAGAAAGGAGTTCTGTTGGTTGTTCTTACACTGCCCCGGTAGCCAGATGAAAGACACCACAAAAGTGGTTCTACCTGCTTGCTGGGCTGAGATGGGCAATCGCTGACTTTTGGAGTCGGCTGGTGACAAAATGTTCCAAACACACCCCATGCACAACTCCAGCGGGGAAGGTGCCAGAAAGGAATTCCGTTGCTTGTTCTTCCACTGCCCCGGTAGCCAGCTGAAAGACACCACAAAAGTGGTTCTACCTGCTTGCTGGGCTGAGATGGGCAATCGCTGACTTTTGGAGTCGGCTGGTGACAAAATGTTCCAAACACACCCCATGCACAACTCCACCGGGGAAGGTGCCAGAAAGGAGTTCTGTTGGTAGTTCTTCCACTGCCCCGGTAGCCAGCTGAAAGACACCACAAAAGTGGTTCTACATGCTTTCTGGGCTGAGATGGGCAATCGCTGACTTTTGGAGTCGGCTGGTGACAAAATGTTCCAAACACACCCCATGCACAACTCCACCGGGGAAGGTGCCAGAAAGGAGTTCTGTTGGTTGTTCTTACACTGCCCCGGTAGCCAGATGAAAGACACCACAAAAGTGGTTCTACCTGCTTGCTGGGCTGAGATGGGGAATCGCTGACTTTTGGAGTCGGCTGGTGACAAAATGTTCCAAACACACCCCATGCACAACTCCACCGGGGAAGGTGCCAGAAAGGAGTTCTCTTGGTAGTTCTTCCACTGCCCCGGTAGCCAGATGAAAGACACCACAAAAGTGGTTCTACCTGCTTGCTGGGCTGAGATGGGCAATCGCTGACTTTTGGAGTCGGCTGGTGACAAAATGTTCCAAACACACCCCATGCACAACTCCACCGGGGAAGGTGCCAGAAAGGAGTTCTGTTGGTTGTTCTTACACTGCCCCGGTAGCCAGATGAAAGACACCACAAAAGTGGTTCTACCTGCTTTCTGGGCTGAGATGGGCAATCGCTGACTTTTGGAGTCGGCTGGTGACAAAATGTTCCAAACACACCCCATGCACAACTCCACCGGGGAAGGTGCCAGAAAGGAATTCCGTTGCTTGTTCTTCCACTGCCCCGGTAGCCAGCTGAAAGACACCACAAAAGTGGTTCTACCTGCTTGCTGGGCTGAGATGGGCAATCGCTGACTTTTGGAGTCGGCTGGTGACAAAATGTTCCAAACACACCCCATGCACAACTCCACCGGGGAAGGTGTCAGAAAGGAGTTCTCTTGGTAGTTCTTCCACTGCCCCGGTAGCCAGATGAAAGACACCACAAAAGTGGTTCTACCTGCTTTCTGGGCTGAGATGGGCAATCGCTGACTTTTGGAGTCGGCTGGTGACAAAATGTTCCAAACACACCCCATGCACAACTCCACCGGGGAAGGTGCCAGAAAGGAGTTCTGTTGGTAGTTCTTCCACTGCCCCGGTAGCCAGATGAAAGACACCACAAAAGTGGTTCTACCTGCTTTCTGGGCTGAGATGGGCAATCGCTGACTTTTGGAGTCGGCTGGTGACAAAATGTTCCAAACACACCCCATGCACAACTCCACCGGGGAAGGTGCCAGAAAGGAGTTCTGTTGGTAGTTCTTACACTGCCCCGGTAGCCAGATGAAAGACACCACAAAAGTGGTTCTACCTGCTTGCTGGGCTGAGATGGGCAATCGCTGACTTTTGGAGTCGGCTGGTGACAAAATGTTCCAAACACACCCCATGCACAACTCCACCGGGGAAGGTGCCAGAAAGGAGTTCTGTTGGTTGTTCTTACACTGCCCCGGTAGCCAGATGAAAGACACCACAAAAGTGGTTCTACCTGCTTGCTGGGCTGAGATGGGGAATCGCTGACTTTTGGAGTCGGCTGGTGACAAAATGTTCCAAAGACAGCCCATGCACAACTCCACCGGGGAAGGTGCCAGAAAGGAGTTCTGTTGGTAGTTCTTCCACTGCCCCGGTAGCCAGCTGAAAGACACCACAAAAGTGGTTCTACCTGCTTGCTGGGCTGAGATGGGCAATCGCTGACTTTTGGAGTCGGCTGGTGACAAAATGTTCCAAACACACCCCATGCACAACTCCACCGGGGAAGGTGCCAGAAAGGAATTCCATTGCTTGTTCTTCCACTGCCCCGGTAGCCAGATGAAAGACACCACAAAAGTGGTTCTACCTGCTTTCTAGGCTGAGATGGGGAATCGCTGACTTTTGGAGTCGGCTGGTGACAAAATGTTCCAAACACACCCCATGCACAACTCCACCGGGGAAGGTGCCAGAAAGGAGTTCTGTTGCTTGTTCTTCCACTGCCCCGGTAGCCAGATGAAAGACACCACAAAAGTGGTTCTACCTGCTTGCTGGGCTGAGATGGGCAATCGCTGACTTTTGGAGTCGGCTGGTGACAAAATGTTCCAAACACACCCCATGCACAACTCCAGCGGGGAAGGTGCCAGAAAGGAGTTCTGTTGGTAGTTCTTCCACTGCCCCGGTAGCCAGCTGAAAGACACCACAAAAGTGGTTCTACCTGCTTTCTGGGCTGAGATGGGCAATCGCTGACTTTTGGAGTCGGCTGGTGACAAAATGTTCCAAACACACCCCATGCACAACTCCAGCGGGGAAGGTGCCAGAAAGGAATTCCGTTGCTTGTTCTTACACTGCCCCGGTAGCCAGATGAAAGACACCACAAAAGTGGTTCTACCTGCTTTCTGGGCTGAGATGGGCAATCGCTGACTTTTGGAGTCGGCTGGTGACAAAATGTTCCAAACACACCCCATGCACAACTCCACCGGGGAAGGTGCCAGAAAGGAGTTCTGTTGGTTGTTCTTACACTGCCCCGGTAGCCAGCTGAAAGACACCACAAAAGTGGTTCTACCTGCTTTCTAGGCTGAGATGGGGAATCGCTGACTTTTGGAGTCTTGCTGGTGACAAAATGTTCCAAACACACCCCATGCACAACTCCAGCGGGGAAGGTGCCAGAAAGGAGTTCTGTTGCTTGTTCTTACACTGCCCCGGTAGCCAGATGAAAGACACCACAAAAGTGGTTCTACCTGCTTGCTGGGCTGAGATGGGGAATCGCTGACTTTTGCAGTCGGCTGGTGACAAAATGTTCCAAACACACCCCATGCACAACTCCAGCGGGGAAGGTGCCAGAAAGGAATTTTGTTGCTTGTTCTTCCACTGCCCCGGTAGCCAGCTGAAAGACACCACAAAAGTGGTTCTACCTGCTTTCTGGGCTGAGATGGGCAATCGCTGACTTTTGGAGTCGGCTGGTGACAAAATGTTCCAAACACACCCCATGCACAACTCCACCGGGGAAGGTGCCAGAAAGGAGTTCTGTTGGTAGTTCTTCCACTGCCCCGGTAGCCAGATGAAAGACACCACAAAAGTGGTTCTACCTGCTTTCTGGGCTGAGATGGGCAATCGCTGACTTTTGGAGTCGGCTGGTGACAAAATGTTCCAAACACACCCCATGCACAACTCCACCGGGGAAGGTGCCAGAAAGGAATTCCGTTGCTTGTTCTTACACTGCCCCGGTAGCCAGATGAAAGACACCACAAAAGTGGTTCTACCTGCTTTCTGGGCTGAGATGGGCAATCGCTGACTTTTGGACTCGGCTGGTGACAAAATGTTCCAAACACACCCCATGCACAACTCCACCGGGGAAGGTGCCAGAAAGGAGTTCTTTTGGTTGTTCTTACACTGCCCTGGTAGCCAGATGAAAGACACCACAAAACTGGTTCTACCTGCTTGCTGGGCTGAGATGGGGAATCGCTGACTTTTGGAGTCGGCTGGTGACAAAATGTTCCAAACACACCCCATGCACAACTCCACCGGGGAAGGTGCCAGAAAGGAGTTCTGTAGGTAGTTCTTCCACTGCCCCGGTAGCCAGATGAAAGACACCACAAAAGTGGTTCTACATGCTTTCTGGGCTGAGATGGGGAATCGCTGACTTTTGGAGTCGGCTGGTGACAAAATGTTGCAAAGACACCCCATGCACAACTCCACCGGGGAAGGTGCCAGAAAGGAGTTCCGTTGCTTGTTCTTCCACTGCCCCGGTAGCCAGCTGAAAGACACCACAAAAGTGGTTCTACCTGCTTTCTGGGCTGAGATGGGCAATCGCTGACTTTTGGAGTCGGCTGGTGACAAAATGTTCCAAACACACCCCATGCACAACTCCACTGGGGAAGGTGCCAGAAAGGAGTTCTGTTGGTAGTTCTTCCACTGCCCCGGTAGCCAGATGAAAGACACCACAAAAGTGGTTCTACCTGCTTGCTGGGCTGAGATGGGCAATCGCTGACTTTTGGAGTCGGCTGGTGACAAAATGTTCCAAACACACCCCATGCACAACTCCACCGGGGAAGGTGCCAGAAAGGAATTCCGTTGCTTGTTCTTCCACTGCCCCGGTAGCCAGCTGAAAGACACCACAAAAGGGGTTCTACCTGCTTTCTAGGCTGAGATGGGGAATCGCTGACTTTTGGAGTCGGCTGGTGACAAAATGTTCCAAACACACCCCATGCACAACTCCACCGGGGAAGGTGCCAGAAAGGAGTTCTTTTGGTTGTTCTTACACTGCCCTGGTAGCCAGATGAAAGACACCACAAAAGTGGTTCTACCTGCTTGCTGGGCTGAGATGGGGAATCGCTGACTTTTGGAGTCGGCTGGTGACAAAATGTTGCAAAGACACCCCATGCACAACTCCACCGGGGAAGGTGCCAGAAAGGAGTTCCGTTGCTTGTTCTTCCACTGCCCCGGTAGCCAGCTGAAAGACACCACAAAAGTGGTTCTACCTGCTTTCTGGGCTGAGATGGGCAATCGCTGACTTTTGGAGTCGGCTGGTGACAAAATGTTCCAAACACACCCCATGCACAACTCCACCGGGGAAGGTGCCAGAAAGGAGTTCTGTTGGTTGTTCTTCCACTGCCCCGGTAGCCAGATGAAAGACACCACAAAAGTGGTTCTACCTGCTTTCTAGGCTGAGATGGGGAATCGCTGACTTTTGGAGTCGGCTGGTGACAAAATGTTCCAAACACACCCCATGCACAACTCCACCGGGGAAGGTGCCAGAAAGGAGTTCTTTTGGTTGTTCTTACACTGCCCTGGTAGCCAGATGAAAGACACCACAAAACTGGTTCTACCTGCTTGCTGGGCTGAGATGGGGAATCGCTGACTTTTGTAGTCGGCTGGTGACAAAATGTTCCAAACACACCCCATGCACAACTCCACCGGGGAAGGTGCCAGAAAGGAGTTCTGTAGGTAGTTCTTCCACTGCCCCGGTAGCCAGATGAAAGACACCACAAAAGTGGTTCTACATGCTTTCTGGGCTGAGATGGGGAATCGCTGACTTTTGGAGTCGGCTGGTGACAAAATGTTCCAAACACACCCCATGCACAACTCCACCGGGGAAGGTGCCAGAAAGGAGTTCCGTTGCTTGTTCTTCCACTGCCCCGGTAGCCAGATGAAAGACACCACAAAAGTGGTTCTACCTGCTTGCTGGGCTGAGATGGGCAATCGCTGACTTTTGGAGTCGGCTGGTGACAAAATGTTCCAAACACACCCCATGCACAACTCCACCGGGGAAGGTGCCAGAAAGGAGTTCTGTTGGTAGTTCTTCCACTGCCCCGGTAGCCAGATGAAAGACACCACAAAAGTGGTTCTACCTGCTTTCTGGGCTGAGATGGGCAATCGCTGACTTTTGGAGTCGGCTGGTGACAAAATGTTCCAAACACACCCCATGCACAACTCCAGCGGGGAAGGTGCCAGAAAGGAATTCCGTTGCTTGTTCTTACACTGCCCCGGTAGCCAGATGAAAGACACCACAAAAGTGGTTCTACCTGCTTTCTGGGCTGAGATGGGGAATCGCTGACTTTTGGAGTCGGCTGGTGACAAAATGTTCCAAACACACCCCATGCACAACTCCACCGGGGAAGGTGCCAGAAAGGAGTTCTGTTGGTTGTTCTTACACTGCCCTGGTAGCCAGATGAAAGACACCACAAAACTGGTTCTACCTGCTTGCTGGGCTGAGATGGGGAATCGCTGACTTTTGTAGTCGGCTGGTGACAAAATGTTCCAAACACACCCCATGCACAACTCCACCGGGGAAGGTGCCAGAAAGGAGTTCTGTAGGTAGTTCTTCCACTGCCCCGGTAGCCAGATGAAAGACACCACAAAAGTGGTTCTACATGCTTTCTGGGCTGAGGTGGGGAATCGCTGACTTTTGGAGTCGGCTGGTGACAAAATGTTGCAAAGACACCCCATGCACAACTCCACCGGGGAAGGTGCCAGAAAGGAGTTCCGTTGCTTGTTCTTCCACTGCCCCGGTAGCCAGCTGAAAGACACCACAAAAGTGGTTCTACCTGCTTTCTGGGCTGAGATGGGGAATCGCTGACTTTTGGAGTCGGCTGGTGACAAAATGTTCCAAACACACCCCATGCACAACTCCAACGGGGAAGGGTCCAGAAAGGAGTTCTGTTGGTTGTTCTTCCACTGCCCCGGTAGCCAGATGAAAGACACCACAAAAGTGGTTCTACCTGCTTTCTAGGCTGAGATGGGGAATCGCTGACTTTTGCAGTCGGCTGGTGACAAAATGTTCCAAACACACCCCATGCACAACTCCACCGGGGAAGGTGCCAGAAAGGAGTTCTCTTGGTTGTTCTTACACTGCCCTGGTAGCCAGATGAAAGACACCACAAAACTGGTTCTACCTGCTTGCTGGGCTGAGATGGGGAATCGCTGACTTTTGTAGTCGGCTGGTGACAAAATGTTCCAAACACACCCCATGCACAACTCCACCGGGGAAGGTGCCAGAAAGGAGTTCTGTAGGTAGTTCTTCCACTGCCCCGGTAGCCAGATGAAAGACACCACAAAAGTGGTTCTACATGCTTTCTGGGCTGAGATGGGGAATCGCTGACTTTTGGAGTCGGCTGGTGACAAAATGTTGCAAAGACACCCCATGCACAACTCCACCGGGGAAGGTGCCAGAAAGGAGTTCCGTTGCTTGTTCTTCCACTGCCCCGGTAGCCAGCTGAAAGACACCACAAAAGTGGTTCTACCTGCTTTCTGGGCTGAGATGGGCAATCGCTGACTTTTGGAGTCGGCTGGTGACAAAATGTTCCAAACACACCCCATGCACAACTCCACCGGGGAAGGTGCCAGAAAGGAGTTCTGTTGGTTGTTCTTCCACTGCCCCGGTAGCCAGATGAAAGACACCACAAAAGTGGTTCTACCTGCTTTCTAGGCTGAGATGGGGAATCGCTGACTTTTGGAGTCGGCTGGTGACAAAATGTTCCAAACACACCCCATGCACAACTCCACCGGGGAAGGTGCCAGAAAGGAGTTCTTTTGGTTGTTCTTACACTGCCCTGGTAGCCAGATGAAAGACACCACAAAACTGGTTCTACCTGCTTGCTGGGCTGAGATGGGGAATCGCTGACTTTTGTAGTCGGCTGGTGACAAAATGTTCCAAACACACCCCATGCACAACTCCACCGGGGAAGGTGCCAGAAAGGAGTTCTGTAGGTAGTTCTTCCACTGCCCCGGTAGCCAGATGAAAGACACCACAAAAGTGGTTCTACCTGCTTTCTGGGCTGAGATGGGGAATCGCTGACTTTTGGAGTCGGCTGGTGACAAAATGTTGCAAAGACACCCCATGCACAACTCCACCGGGGAAGGTGCCAGAAAGGAGTTCTGTTGGTAGTTCTTCCACTGCCCCGGTAGCCAGATGAAAGACACCACAAAAGTGGTTCTACCTGCTTTCTGGGCTGAGATGGGCAATCGCTGACTTTTGGAGTCGGCTGGTGACAAAATGTTCCAAACACACCCCATGCACAACTCCAGCGGGGAAGGTGCCAGAAAGGAATTCCGTTGCTTGTTCTTACACTGCCCCGGTAGCCAGATGAAAGACACCACAAAAGTGGTTCTACCTGCTTTCTGGGCTGAGATGGGCAATCGCTGACTTTTGGAGTCGGCTGGTGACAAAATGTTCCAAACACACCCCATGCACAACTCCACCGGGGAAGGTGCCAGAAAGGAGTTCTGTTGGTTGTTCTTACACTGCCCTGGTAGCCAGATGAAAGACACCACAAAACTGGTTCTACCTGCTTGCTGGGCTGAGATGGGGAATCGCTGACTTTTGTAGTCGGCTGGTGACAAAATGTTCCAAACACACCCCATGCACAACTCCACCGGGGAAGGTGCCAGAAAGGAGTTCTGTAGGTAGTTCTTCCACTGCCCCGGTAGCCAGATGAAAGACACCACAAAAGTGGTTCTACATGCTTTCTGGGCTGAGATGGGGAATCGCTGACTTTTGGAGTCGGCTGGTGACAAAATGTTGCAAAGACACCCCATGCACAACTCCACCGGGGAAGGTGCCAGAAAGGAGTTCCGTTGCTTGTTCTTCCACTGCCCCGGTAGCCAGCTGAAAGACACCACAAAAGTGGTTCTACCTGCTTTCTGGGCTGAGATGGGCAATCGCTGACTTTTGGAGTCGGCTGGTGACAAAATGTTCCAAACACACCCCATGCACAACTCCAACGGGGAAGGGTCCAGAAAGGAGTTCTGTTGGTTGTTCTTCCACTGCCCCGGTAGCCAGATGAAAGACACCACAAAAGTGGTTCTACCTGCTTTCTAGGCTGAGATGGGGAATCGCTGACTTTTGCAGTCGGCTGGTGACAAAATGTTCCAAACACACCCCATGCACAACTCCACCGGGGAAGGTGCCAGAAAGGAGTTCTTTTGGTTGTTCTTACACTGCCCTGGTAGCCAGATGAAAGACACCACAAAACTGGTTCTACCTGCTTGCTGGGCTGAGATGGGGAATCGCTGACTTTTGTAGTCGGCTGGTGACAAAATGTTCCAAACACACCCCATGCACAACTCCACCGGGGAAGGTGCCAGAAAGGAGTTCTGTAGGTAGTTCTTCCACTGCCCCGGTAGCCAGATGAAAGACACCACAAAAGTGGTTCTACATGCTTTCTGGGCTGAGATGGGCAATCGCTGACTTTTGGAGTCGGCTGGTGACAAAATGTTGCAAAGACACCCCATGCACAACTCCACCGGGGAAGGTGCCAGAAAGGAGTTCCGTTGCTTGTTCTTCCACTGCCCCGGTAGCCAGCTGAAAGACACCACAAAAGTGGTTCTACCTGCTTTCTGGGCTGAGATGGGCAATCGCTGACTTTTGGAGTCGGCTGGTGACAAAATGTTCCAAACACACCCCATGCACAACTCCACCGGGGAAGGTGTCAGAAAGGAGTTCTGTTGGTAGTTCTTCCACTGCCCCGGTAGCCAGATGAAAGACACCACAAAAGTGGTTCTACCTGCTTTCTGGGCTGAGATGGGCAATCGCTGACTTTTGGAGTCGGCTGGTGACAAAATGTTCCAAACACACCCCATGCACAACTCCACCGGGGAAGGTGCCAGAAAGGAGTTCTGTTGGTAGTTCTTCCACTGCCCCGGTAGCCAGATGAAAGACACCACAAAAGTGGTTCTACCTGCTTTCTGGGCTGAGATGGGCAATCGCTGACTTTTGGAGTCGGCTGGTGACAAAATGTTCCAAACACACCCCATGCACAACTCCACCGGGGAAGGTGCCAGAAAGGAGTTCTGTTGGTAGTTCTTACACTGCCCCGGTAGCCAGATGAAAGACACCACAAAAGTGGTTCTACCTGCTTGCTGGGCTGAGATGGGCAATCGCTGACTTTTGGAGTCGGCTGGTGACAAAATGTTCCAAACACACCCCATGCACAACTCCACCGGGGAAGGTGCCAGAAAGGAGTTCTGTTGGTTGTTCTTACACTGCCCCGGTAGCCAGATGAAAGACACCACAAAAGTGGTTCTACCTGCTTTCTGGGCTGAGATGGGGAATCGCTGACTTTTGGAGTCGGCTGGTGACAAAATGTTCCAAAGACAGCCCATGCACAACTCCACCGGGGAAGGTGCCAGAAAGGAGTTCTGTTGGTAGTTCTTCCACTGCCCCGGTAGCCAGCTGAAAGACACCACAAAAGTGGTTCTACCTGCTTGCTGGGCTGAGATGGGCAATCGCTGACTTTTGGAGTCGGCTGGTGACAAAATGTTCCAAACACACCCCATGCACAACTCCACCGGGGAAGGTGCCAGAAAGGAATTCCATTGCTTGTTCTTCCACTGCCCCGGTAGCCAGATGAAAGACACCACAAAAGTGGTTCTACCTGCTTTCTAGGCTGAGATGGGGAATCGCTGACTTTTGGAGTCGGCTGGTGACAAAATGTTCCAAACACACCCCATGCACAACTCCACCGGGGAAGGTGCCAGAAAGGAGTTCTGTTGCTTGTTCTTCCACTGCCCCGGTAGCCAGATGAAAGACACCACAAAAGTGGTTCTACCTGCTTGCTGGGCTGAGATGGGCAATCGCTGACTTTTGGAGTCGGCTGGTGACAAAATGTTCCAAACACACCCCATGCACAACTCCAGCGGGGAAGGTGCCAGAAAGGAGTTCTGTTGGTAGTTCTTCCACTGCCCCGGTAGCCAGCTGAAAGACACCACAAAAGTGGTTCTACCTGCTTTCTGGGCTGAGATGGGCAATCGCTGACTTTTGGAGTCGGCTGGTGACAAAATGTTCCAAACACACCCCATGCACAACTCCAGCGGGGAAGGTGCCAGAAAGGAATTCCGTTGCTTGTTCTTACACTGCCCCGGTAGCCAGATGAAAGACACCACAAAAGTGGTTCTACCTGCTTGCTGGGCTGAGATGGGCAATCGCTGACTTTTGGAGTCGGCTGGTGACAAAATGTTCCAAACACACCCCATGCACAACTCCACCGGGGAAGGTGCCAGAAAGGAGTTCTGTTGGTTGTTCTTACACTGCCCCGGTAGCCAGCTGAAAGACACCACAAAAGTGGTTCTACCTGCTTTCTAGGCTGAGATGGGGAATCGCTGACTTTTGGAGTCTTGCTGGTGACAAAATGTTCCAAACACACCCCATGCACAACTCCAGCGGGGAAGGTGCCAGAAAGGAGTTCTGTTGGTTGTTCTTACACTGCCCCGGTAGCCAGATGAAAGACACCACAAAAGTGGTTCTACCTGCTTGCTGGGCTGAGATGGGGAATCGCTGACTTTTGCAGTCGGCTGGTGACAAAATGTTCCAAACACACCCCATGCACAACTCCAGCGGGGAAGGTGCCAGAAAGGAATTTTGTTGCTTGTTCTTCCACTGCCCCGGTAGCCAGCTGAAAGACACCACAAAAGTGGTTCTACCTGCTTTCTGGGCTGAGATGGGCAATCGCTGACTTTTGGAGTCGGCTGGTGACAAAATGTTCCAAACACACCCCATGCACAACTCCACCGGGGAAGGTGCCAGAAAGGAGTTCTGTTGGTAGTTCTTCCACTGCCCCGGTAGCCAGATGAAAGACACCACAAAAGTGGTTCTACCTGCTTTCTGGGCTGAGATGGGCAATCGCTGACTTTTGGAGTCGGCTGGTGACAAAATGTTCCAAACACACCCCATGCACAACTCCACCGGGGAAGGTGCCAGAAAGGAATTCCGTTGCTTGTTCTTACACTGCCCCGGTAGCCAGATGAAAGACACCACAAAAGTGGTTCTACCTGCTTTCTGGGCTGAGATGGGCAATCGCTGACTTTTGGACTCGGCTGGTGACAAAATGTTCCAAACACACCCCATGCACAACTCCACCGGGGAAGGTGCCAGAAAGGAGTTCTTTTGGTTGTTCTTACACTGCCCTGGTAGCCAGATGAAAGACACCACAAAACTGGTTCTACCTGCTTGCTGGGCTGAGATGGGGAATCGCTGACTTTTGGAGTCGGCTGGTGACAAAATGTTCCAAACACACCCCATGCACAACTCCACCGGGGAAGGTGCCAGAAAGGAGTTCTGTAGGTAGTTCTTCCACTGCCCCAGTAGCCAGATGAAAGACACCACAAAAGTGGTTCTACATGCTTTCTGGGCTGAGATGGGGAATCGCTGACTTTTGGAGTCGGCTGGTGACAAAATGTTGCAAAGACACCCCATGCACAACTCCACCGGGGAAGGTGCCAGAAAGGAGTTCCGTTGGTAGTTCTTCCACTGCCCCGGTAGCCAGCTGAAAGACACCACAAAAGTGGTTCTACCTGCTTTCTGGGCTGAGATGGGCAATCGCTGACTTTTGGAGTCGGCTGGTGACAAAATGTTCCAAACACACCCCATGCACAACTCCACCGGGGAAGGTGCCAGAAAGGAGTTCTGTTGGTAGTTCTTCCACTGCCCCGGTAGCCAGATGAAAGACACCACAAAAGTGGTTCTACCTGCTTGCTGGGCTGAGATGGGCAATCGCTGACTTTTGGAGTCGGCTGGTGACAAAATGTTCCAAACACACCCCATGCACAACTCCACCGGGGAAGGTGCCAGAAAGGAATTCCGTTGCTTGTTCTTCCACTGCCCCGGTAGCCAGCTGAAAGACACCACAAAAGTGGTTCTACCTGCTTTCTAGGCTGAGATGGGGAATCGCTGACTTTTGGAGTCGGCTGGTGACAAAATGTTCCAAACACACCCCATGCACAACTCCACCGGGGAAGGTGCCAGAAAGGAGTTCTTTTGGTTGTTCTTACACTGCCCTGGTAGCCAGATGAAAGACACCACAAAACTGGTTCTACCTGCTTTCTGGGCTGAGATGGGGAATCGCTGACTTTTGTAGTCGGCTGGTGACAAAATGTTCCAAACACACCCCATGCACAACTCCACCGGGGAAGGTGCCAGAAAGGAGTTCTGTAGGTAGTTCTTCCACTGCCCCGGTAGCCAGATGAAAGACACCACAAAAGTGGTTCTACATGCTTTCTGGGCTGAGATGGGGAATCGCTGACTTTTGGAGTCGGCTGGTGACAAAATGTTGCAAAGACACCCCATGCACAACTCCACCGGGGAAGGTGCCAGAAAGGAGTTCCGTTGCTTGTTCTTCCACTGCCCCGGTAGCCAGCTGAAAGACACCACAAAAGTGGTTCTACCTGCTTTCTGGGCTGAGATGGGCAATCGCTGACTTTTGGAGTCGGCTGGTGACAAAATGTTCCAAACACACCCCATGCACAACTCCACCGGGGAAGGTGCCAGAAAGGAGTTCTGTTGGTTGTTCTTCCACTGCCCCGGTAGCCAGATGAAAGACACCACAAAAGTGGTTCTACCTGCTTTCTAGGCTGAGATGGGGAATCGCTGACTTTTGGAGTCGGCTGGTGACAAAATGTTCCAAACACACCCCATGCACAACTCCACCGGGGAAGGTGCCAGAAAGGAGTTCTTTTGGTTGTTCTTACACTGCCCTGGTAGCCAGATGAAAGACACCACAAAACTGGTTCTACCTGCTTGCTGGGCTGAGATGGGGAATCGCTGACTTTTGTAGTCGGCTGGTGACAAAATGTTCCAAACACACCCCATGCACAACTCCACCGGGGAAGGTGCCAGAAAGGAGTTCTGTAGGTAGTTCTTCCACTGCCCCGGTAGCCAGATGAAAGACACCACAAAAGTGGTTCTACATGCTTTCTGGGCTGAGATGGGGAATCGCTGACTTTTGGAGTCGGCTGGTGACAAAATGTTGCAAAGACACCCCATGCACAACTCCACCGGGGAAGGTGCCAGAAAGGAGTTCCGTTGCTTGTTCTTCCACTGCCCCGGTAGCCAGCTGAAAGACACCACAAAAGTGGTTCTACCTGCTTTCTGGGCTGAGATGGGCAATCGCTGACTTTTGGAGTCGGCTGGTGACAAAATGTTCCAAACACACCCCATGCACAACTCCACCGGGGAAGGTGCCAGAAAGGAGTTCTGTTGGTAGTTCTTCCACTGCCCCGGTAGCCAGATGAAAGACACCACAAAAGTGGTTCTACCTGCTTTCTGGGCTGAGATGGGCAATCGCTGACTTTTGGAGTCGGCTGGTGACAAAATGTTCCAAACACACCCCATGCACAACTCCAGCGGGGAAGGTGCCAGAAAGGAATTCCGTTGCTTGTTCTTACACTGCCCCGGTAGCCAGATGAAAGACACCACAAAAGTGGTTCTACCTGCTTTCTGGGCTGAGATGGGCAATCGCTGACTTTTGGAGTCGGCTGGTGACAAAATGTTCCAAACACACCCCATGCACAACTCCACCGGGGAAGGTGCCAGAAAGGAGTTCTGTTGGTAGTTCTTCCACTGCCCCGGTAGCCAGATGAAAGACACCACAAAAGTGGTTCTACCTGCTTTCTGGGCTGAGATGGGCAATCGCTGACTTTTGGAGTCGGCTGGTGACAAAATGTTCCAAACACACCCCATGCACAACTCCACCGGGGAAGGTGCCAGAAAGGAATTCCGTTGCTTGTTCTTACACTGCCCCGGTAGCCAGATGAAAGACACCACAAAAGTGGTTCTACCTGCTTTCTGGGCTGAGATGGGCAATCGCTGACTTTTGGACTCGGCTGGTGACAAAATGTTCCAAACACACCCCATGCACAACTCCACCGGGGAAGGTGCCAGAAAGGAGTTCTTTTGGTTGTTCTTACACTGCCCTGGTAGCCAGATGAAAGACACCACAAAACTGGTTCTACCTGCTTGCTGGGCTGAGATGGGGAATCGCTGACTTTTGGAGTCGGCTGGTGACAAAATGTTCCAAACACACCCCATGCACAACTCCACCGGGGAAGGTGCCAGAAAGGAGTTCTGTAGGTAGTTCTTCCACTGCCCCAGTAGCCAGATGAAAGACACCACAAAAGTGGTTCTACATGCTTTCTGGGCTGAGATGGGGAATCGCTGACTTTTGGAGTCGGCTGGTGACAAAATGTTGCAAAGACACCCCATGCACAACTCCACCGGGGAAGGTGCCAGAAAGGAGTTCCGTTGCTTGTTCTTCCACTGCCCCGGTAGCCAGCTGAAAGACACCACAAAAGTGGTTCTACCTGCTTTCTGGGCTGAGATGGGCAATCGCTGACTTTTGGAGTCGGCTGGTGACAAAATGTTCCAAACACACCCCATGCACAACTCCACCGGGGAAGGTGCCAGAAAGGAGTTCTGTTGGTAGTTCTTCCACTGCCCCGGTAGCCAGATGAAAGACACCACAAAAGTGGTTCTACCTGCTTGCTGGGCTGAGATGGGCAATCGCTGACTTTTGGAGTCGGCTGGTGACAAAATGTTCCAAACACACCCCATGCACAACTCCACCGGGGAAGGTGCCAGAAAGGAATTCCGTTGCTTGTTCTTCCACTGCCCCGGTAGCCAGCTGAAAGACACCACAAAAGTGGTTCTACCTGCTTTCTAGGCTGAGATGGGGAATCGCTGACTTTTGGAGTCGGCTGGTGACAAAATGTTCCAAACACACCCCATGCACAACTCCACCGGGGAAGGTGCCAGAAAGGAGTTCTTTTGGTTGTTCTTACACTGCCCTGGTAGCCAGATGAAAGACACCACAAAACTGGTTCTACCTGCTTTCTGGGCTGAGATGGGGAATCGCTGACTTTTGTAGTCGGCTGGTGACAAAATGTTCCAAACACACCCCATGCACAACTCCACCGGGGAAGGTGCCAGAAAGGAGTTCTGTAGGTAGTTCTTCCACTGCCCCGGTAGCCAGATGAAAGACACCACAAAAGTGGTTCTACATGCTTTCTGGGCTGAGATGGGGAATCGCTGACTTTTGGAGTCGGCTGGTGACAAAATGTTGCAAAGACACCCCATGCACAACTCCACCGGGGAAGGTGCCAGAAAGGAGTTCCGTTGCTTGTTCTTCCACTGCCCCGGTAGCCAGCTGAAAGACACCACAAAAGTGGTTCTACCTGCTTTCTGGGCTGAGATGGGCAATCGCTGACTTTTGGAGTCGGCTGGTGACAAAATGTTCCAAACACACCCCATGCACAACTCCACCGGGGAAGGTGCCAGAAAGGAGTTCTGTTGGTTGTTCTTCCACTGCCCCGGTAGCCAGATGAAAGACACCACAAAAGTGGTTCTACCTGCTTTCTAGGCTGAGATGGGGAATCGCTGACTTTTGGAGTCGGCTGGTGACAAAATGTTCCAAACACACCCCATGCACAACTCCACCGGGGAAGGTGCCAGAAAGGAGTTCTTTTGGTTGTTCTTACACTGCCCTGGTAGCCAGATGAAAGACACCACAAAACTGGTTCTACCTGCTTGCTGGGCTGAGATGGGGAATCGCTGACTTTTGTAGTCGGCTGGTGACAAAATGTTCCAAACACACCCCATGCACAACTCCACCGGGGAAGGTGCCAGAAAGGAGTTCTGTAGGTAGTTCTTCCACTGCCCCGGTAGCCAGATGAAAGACACCACAAAAGTGGTTCTACATGCTTTCTGGGCTGAGATGGGGAATCGCTGACTTTTGGAGTCGGCTGGTGACAAAATGTTGCAAAGACACCCCATGCACAACTCCACCGGGGAAGGTGCCAGAAAGGAGTTCCGTTGCTTGTTCTTCCACTGCCCCGGTAGCCAGCTGAAAGACACCACAAAAGTGGTTCTACCTGCTTTCTGGGCTGAGATGGGCAATCGCTGACTTTTGGAGTCGGCTGGTGACAAAATGTTCCAAACACACCCCATGCACAACTCCACCGGGGAAGGTGCCAGAAAGGAGTTCTGTTGGTAGTTCTTCCACTGCCCCGGTAGCCAGATGAAAGACACCACAAAAGTGGTTCTACCTGCTTTCTGGGCTGAGATGGGCAATCGCTGACTTTTGGAGTCGGCTGGTGACAAAATGTTCCAAACACACCCCATGCACAACTCCAGCGGGGAAGGTGCCAGAAAGGAATTCCGTTGCTTGTTCTTACACTGCCCCGGTAGCCAGATGAAAGACACCACAAAAGTGGTTCTACCTGCTTTCTGGGCTGAGATGGGCAATCGCTGACTTTTGGAGTCGGCTGGTGACAAAATGTTCCAAACACACCCCATGCACAACTCCACCGGGGAAGGTGCCAGAAAGGAGTTCTGTTGGTTGTTCTTACACTGCCCTGGTAGCCAGATGAAAGACACCACAAAACTGGTTCTACCTGCTTGCTGGGCTGAGATGGGGAATCGCTGACTTTTGTAGTCGGCTGGTGACAAAATGTTCCAAACACACCCCATGCACAACTCCACCGGGGAAGGTGCCAGAAAGGAGTTCTGTAGGTAGTTCTTCCACTGCCCCGGTAGCCAGATGAAAGACACCACAAAAGTGGTTCTACATGCTTTCTGGGCTGAGATGGGGAATCGCTGACTTTTGGAGTCGGCTGGTGACAAAATGTTGCAAAGACACCCCATGCACAACTCCACCGGGGAAGGTGCCAGAAAGGAGTTCCGTTGCTTGTTCTTCCACTGCCCCGGTAGCCAGCTGAAAGACACCACAAAAGTGGTTCTACCTGCTTTCTGGGCTGAGATGGGCAATCGCTGACTTTTGGAGTCGGCTGGTGACAAAATGTTCCAAACACACCCCATGCACAACTCCAACGGGGAAGGGTCCAGAAAGGAGTTCTGTTGGTTGTTCTTCCACTGCCCCGGTAGCCAGATGAAAGACACCACAAAAGTGGTTCTACCTGCTTTCTAGGCTGAGATGGGGAATCGCTGACTTTTGCAGTCGGCTGGTGACAAAATGTTCCAAACACACCCCATGCACAACTCCACCGGGGAAGGTGCCAGAAAGGAGTTCTTTTGGTTGTTCTTACACTGCCCTGGTAGCCAGATGAAAGACACCACAAAACTGGTTCTACCTGCTTGCTGGGCTGAGATGGGGAATCGCTGACTTTTGTAGTCGGCTGGTGACAAAATGTTCCAAACACACCCCATGCACAACTCCACCGGGGAAGGTGCCAGAAAGGAGTTCTGTAGGTAGTTCTTCCACTGCCCCGGTAGCCAGATGAAAGACACCACAAAAGTGGTTCTACATGCTTTCTGGGCTGAGATGGGCAATCGCTGACTTTTGGAGTCGGCTGGTGACAAAATGTTGCAAAGACACCCCATGCACAACTCCACCGGGGAAGGTGCCAGAAAGGAGTTCCGTTGCTTGTTCTTACACTGCCCCGGTAGCCAGATGAAAGACACCACAAAAGTGGTTCTACCTGCTTTCTGGGCTGAGATGGGCAATCGCTGACTTTTGGAGTCGGCTGGTGACAAAATGTTCCAAACACACCCCATGCACAACTCCACCGGGGAAGGTGCCAGAAAGGAGTTCTGTTGGTAGTTCTTCCACTGCCCCGGTAGCCAGATGAAAGACACCACAAAAGTGGTTCTACCTGCTTTCTGGGCTGAGATGGGCAATCGCTGACTTTTGGAGTCGGCTGGTGACAAAATGTTCCAAACACACCCCATGCACAACTCCAGCGGGGAAGGTGCCAGAAAGGAATTCCGTTGCTTGTTCTTACACTGCCCCGGTAGCCAGATGAAAGACACCACAAAAGTGGTTCTACCTGCTTTCTGGGCTGAGATGGGCAATCGCTGACTTTTGGAGTCGGCTGGTGACAAAATGTTCCAAACACACCCCATGCACAACTCCACCGGGGAAGGTGCCAGAAAGGAGTTCTTTTGGTTGTTCTTACACTGCCCTGGTAGCCAGATGAAAGACACCACAAAACTGGTTCTACCTGCTTGCTGGGCTGAGATGGGGAATCGCTGACTTTTGTAGTCGGCTGGTGACAAAATGTTCCAAACACACCCCATGCACAACTCCACCGGGGAAGGTGCCAGAAAGGAGTTCTGTAGGTAGTTCTTCCACTGCCCCGGTAGCCAGATGAAAGACACCACAAAAGTGGTTCTACATGCTTTCTGGGCTGAGATGGGGAATCGCTGACTTTTGCAGTCGGCTGGTGACAAAATGTTGCAAAGACACCCCATGCACAACTCCACCGGGGAAGGTGCCAGAAAGGAGTTCCGTTGCTTGTTCTTCCACTGCCCCGGTAGCCAGCTGAAAGACACCACAAAAGTGGTTCTACCTGCTTTCTGGGCTGAGATGGGCAATCGCTGACTTTTGGAGTCGGCTGGTGACAAAATGTTCCAAACACACCCCATGCACAACTCCACCGGGGAAGGTGCCAGAAAGGAGTTCTGTTGGTTGTTCTTCCACTGCCCCGGTAGCCAGATGAAAGACACCACAAAAGTGGTTCTACCTGCTTTCTAGGCTGAGATGGGGAATCGCTGACTTTTGGAGTCGGCTGGTGACAAAATGTTCCAAACACACCCCATGCACAACTCCACCGGGGAAGGTGCCAGAAAGGAGTTCTGTTGGTAGTTCTTCCACTGCCCCGGTAGCCAGCTGAAAGACACCACAAAAGTGGTTCTACCTGCTTGCTGGGCTGAGATGGGCAATCGCTGACTTTTGGAGTCGGCTGGTGACAAAATGTTCCAAACACACCCCATGCACAACTCCACCGGGGAAGGTGCCAGAAAGGAGTTCTGTTGGTTGTTCTTACACTGCCCCGGTAGCCAGCTGAAAGACACCACAAAAGTGGTTCTACCTGCTTTCTAGGCTGAGATGGGGAATCGCTGACTTTTGGAGTCGGCTGGTGACAAAATGTTCCAAACACACCCCATGCACAACTCCACCGGGGAAGGTGCCAGAAAGGAATTCCGTTGCTTGTTCTTACACTGCCCCGGTAGCCAGATGAAAGACACCACAAAAGTGGTTCTACCTGCTTTCTGGGCTGAGATGGGCAATCGCTGACTTTTGGAGTCGGCTGGTGACAAAATGTTCCAAACACACCCCATGCACAACTCCACCGGGGAAGGTGCCAGAAAGGAGTTCTGTTGGTTGTTCTTACACTGCCCCGGTAGCCAGATGAAAGACACCACAAAAGTGGTTCTACCTGCTTTCTGGGCTGAGATGGGCAATCGCTGACTTTTGGAGTCGGCTGGTGACAAAATGTTCCAAACACACCCCATGCACAACTCCACCGGGGAAGGTGCCAGAAAGGAGTTCTGTTGGTAGTTCTTCCACTGCCCCGGTAGCCAGATGAAAGACACCACAAAAGTGGTTCTACCTGCTTTCTGGGCTGAGATGGGCAATCGCTGACTTTTGGAGTCGGCTGGTGACAAAATGTTCCAAACACACCCCATGCACAACTCCACCGGGGAAGGTGCCAGAAAGGAGTTCTGTTGGTAGTTCTTCCACTGCCCCGGTAGCCAGATGAAAGACACCACAAAAGTGGTTCTACCTGCTTTCTGGGCTGAGATGGGCAATCGCTGACTTTTGGAGTCGGCTGGTGACAAAATGTTCCAAACACACCCCATGCACAACTCCAGCGGGGAAGGTGCCAGAAAGGAATTCCGTTGCTTGTTCTTCCACTGCCCCGGTAGCCAGATGAAAGACACCACAAAAGTGGTTCTACCTGCTTTCTGGGCTGAGATGGGCAATCGCTGACTTTTGGAGTCGGCTGGTGACAAAATGTTCCAAACACACCCCATGCACAACTCCACCGGGGAAGGTGCCAGAAAGGAGTTCTGTTGGTTGTTCTTACACTGCCCTGGTAGCCAGATGAAAGACACCACAAAACTGGTTCTACCTGCTTGCTGGGCTGAGATGGGGAATCGCTGACTTTTGGAGTCGGCTGGTGACAAAATGTTCCAAACACACCCCATGCACAACTCCACCGGGGAAGGTGCCAGAAAGGAGTTCTCTTGGTAGTTCTTCCACTGCCCCGGTAGCCAGATGAAAGACACCACAAAAGTGGTTCTACCTGCTTTCTGGGCTGAGATGGGGAATCGCTGACTTTTGGAGTCGGCTGGTGACAAAATGTTGCAAAGACACCCCATGCACAACTCCACCGGGGAAGGTGCCAGAAAGGAGTTCCGTTGCTTGTTCTTCCACTGCCCCGGTAGCCAGCTGAAAGACACCACAAAAGTGGTTCTACCTGCTTTCTGGGCTGAGATGGGCAATCGCTGACTTTTGGAGTCGGCTGGTGACAAAATGTTCCAAACACACCCCATGCACAACTCCAGCGGGGAAGGTGCCAGAAAGGAGTTCTGTTGGTTGTTCTTCCACTGCCCCGGTAGCCAGATGAAAGACACCACAAAAGTGGTTCTACCTGCTTTCTAGGCTGAGATGGGGAATCGCTGACTTTTGGAGTCGGCTGGTGACAAAATGTTCCAAACACACCCCATGCACAACTCCACCGGGGAAGGTGCCAGAAAGGAGTTCTGTTGGTAGTTCTTACACTGCCCCGGTAGCCAGCTGAAAGACACCACAAAAGTGGTTCTACCTGCTTGCTGGGCTGAGATGGGCAATCGCTGACTTTTGGAGTCGGCTGGTGACAAAATGTTCCAAACACACCCCATGCACAACTCCACCGGGGAAGGTGCCAGAAAGGAGTTCTGTTGGTTGTTCTTACACTGCCCCGGTAGCCAGCTGAAAGACACCACAAAAGTGGTTCTACCTGCTTTCTAGGCTGAGATGGGGAATCGCTGACTTTTGGAGTCGGCTGGTGACAAAATGTTCCAAAGACAGCCCATGCACAACTCCACCGGGGAAGGTGCCAGAAAGGAATTTGTTGCTTGTTCTTACACTGCCCCGGTAGCCAGATGAAAGACACCACAAAAGTGGTTCTACCTGCTTTCTGGGCTGAGATGGGCAATCGCTGACTTTTGGAGTCGGCTGGTGACAAAATGTTCCAAACACACCCCATGCACAACTCCACCGGGGAAGGTGCCATAAAGGAGTTCTGTTGGTTGTTCTTACACTGCCCCGGTAGCCAGATGAAAGACACCACAAAAGTGGTTCTACCTGCTTTCTGGGCTGAGATGGGCAATCGCTGACTTTTGGAGTCGGCTGGTGACAAAATGTTCCAAACACACCCCATGCACAACTCCACCGGGGAAGGTGCCAGAAAGGAGTTCTGTTGGTAGTTCTTCCAGTGCCCCGGTAGCCAGATGAAAGACACCACAAAAGTGGTTCTACCTGCTTTCTGGGCTGAGATGGGCAATCGCTGACTTTTGGAGTCGGCTGGTGACAAAATGTTCCAAACACACCCCATGCACAACTCCCCCGGGGAAGGTGCCAGAAAGGAGTTCTGTTGGTTGTTCTTACACTGCCCCGGTAGCCAGATGAAAGACACCACAAAAGTGGTTCTACCTGCTTTCTAGGCTGAGATGGGGAATCGCTGACTTTTGGAGTCGGCTGGTGACAAAATGTTCCAAACACACCCCATGCACAACTCCAGCGGGGAAGGTGCCAGAAAGGAGTTCTGTTGGTTGTTCTTACACTGCCCCGGTAGCCAGATGAAAGACACCACAAAAGTGGTTCTACCTGCTTGCTGGGCTGAGATGGGGAATCCCTGACTTTTGCAGTCGGCTGGTGACAAAATGTTCCAAACACACCCCATGCACAACTCCACCGGGGAAGGTGCCAGAAAGGAGTTCTCTTGGTAGTTCTTCCACTGCCCCGGTAGCCAGCTGAAAGACACCACAAAAGTGGTTCTACCTGCTTGCTGGGCTGAGATGGGGAATCGCTGACTTTTGGAGTCGGCTGGTGACAAAATGTTCCAAACACACCCCATGCACAACTCCACCGGGGAAGGTGTCAGAAAGGAGTTCTCTTGGTAGTTCTTCCACTGCCCCGGTAGCCTGCTGAAAGACACCACAAAAGTGGTTCTACCTGCTTTCTGGGCTGAGATGGGGAATCGCTGACTTTTGGAGTCGGCTGGTGACAAAATGTTCCAAACACACCCCATGCACAACTCCACCGGGGAAGGTGCCAGAAAGGAATTCCGTTGCTTGTTCTTCCACTGCCCCGGTAGCCAGCTGAAAGACACCACAAAAGTGGTTCTACCTGCTTTCTGGGCTGAGATGGGCAATCGCTGACTTTTGGAGTCGGCTGGTGACAAAATGTTCCAAACACACCCCATGCACAACTCCACCGGGGAAGGTGCCAGAAAGGAGTTCTGTTGGTTGTTCTTACACTGCCCCGGTAGCCAGCTGAAAGACACCACAAAAGTGGTTCTACCTGCTTTCTAGGCTGAGATGGGGAATCGCTGACTTTTGGAGTCGGCTGGTGACAAAATGTTCCAAACACACCCCATGCACAACTCCACCGGGGAAGGTGCCAGAAAGGAGTTCTGTTGGTAGTTCTTCCACTGCCCCGGTAGCCAGATGAAAGACACCACAAAAGTGGTTCTACCTGCTTTCTGGGCTGAGATGGGCAATCGCTGACTTTTGGAGTCGGCTGGTGACAAAATGTTCCAAACACACCCCATGCACAACTCCACCGGGGAAGGTGCCAGAAAGGAGTTCTGTTGGTAGTTCTTCCACTGCCCCGGTAGCCAGATGAAAGACACCACAAAAGTGGTTCTACCTGCTTTCTGGGCTGAGATGGGCAATCGCTGACTTTTGGAGTCGGCTGGTGACAAAATGTTCCAAACACACCCCATGCACAACTCCAGCGGGGAAGGTGCCAGAAAGGAATTCCGTTGCTTGTTCTTCCACTGCCCCGGTAGCCAGATGAAAGACACCACAAAAGTGGTTCTACCTGCTTTCTGGGCTGAGATGGGCAATCGCTGACTTTTGGAGTCGGCTGGTGACAAAATGTTCCAAACACACCCCATGCACAACTCCACCGGGGAAGGTGCCAGAAAGGAGTTCTGTTGGTTGTTCTTACACTGCCCTGGTAGCCAGATGAAAGACACCACAAAACTGGTTCTACCTGCTTGCTGGGCTGAGATGGGGAATCGCTGACTTTTGGAGTCGGCTGGTGACAAAATGTTCCAAACACACCCCATGCACAACTCCACCGGGGAAGGTGCCAGAAAGGAGTTCTCTTGGTAGTTCTTCCACTGCCCCGGTAGCCAGATGAAAGACACCACAAAAGTGGTTCTACATGCTTTCTGGGCTGAGATGGGGAATCGCTGACTTTTGGAGTCGGCTGGTGACAAAATGTTGCAAAGACACCCCATGCACAACTCCACCGGGGAAGGTGCCAGAAAGGAGTTCCGTTGCTTGTTCTTCCACTGCCCCGGTAGCCAGCTGAAAGACACCACAAAAGTGGTTCTACCTGCTTTCTGGGCTGAGATGGGCAATCGCTGACTTTTGGAGTCGGCTGGTGACAAAATGTTCCAAACACACCCCATGCACAACTCCACCGGGGAAGGTGCCAGAAAGGAGTTCTGTTGGTTGTTCTTCCACTGCCCCGGTAGCCAGCTGAAAGACACCACAAAACTGGTTCTACCTGCTTGCTGGGCTGAGATGGGGAATCGCTGACTTTTGGAGTCGGCTGGTGACAAAATGTTCCAAACACACCCCATGCACAACTCCACCGGGGAAGGTGCCAGAAAGGAGTTCTGTTGGTAGTTCTTCCACTGCCCCGGTAGCCAGCTGAAAGACACCACAAAAGTGGTTCTACCTGCTTGCTGGGCTGAGATGGGCAATCGCTGACTTTTGGAGTCGGCTGGTGACAAAATGTTCCAAACACACCCCATGCACAACTCCACCGGGGAAGGTGCCAGAAAGGAGTTCTGTTGGTTGTTCTTACACTGCCCCGGTAGCCAGCTGAAAGACACCACAAAAGTGGTTCTACCTGCTTTCTAGGCTGAGATGGGGAATCGCTGACTTTTGGAGTCGGCTGGTGACAAAATGTTCCAAACACACCCCATGCACAACTCCACCGGGGAAGGTGCCAGAAAGGAGTTCTGTTGGTAGTTCTTCCAGTGCCCCGGTAGCCAGATGAAAGACACCACAAAAGTGGTTCTACCTGCTTTCTGGGCTGAGATGGGCAATCGCTGACTTTTGGAGTCGGCTGGTGACAAAATGTTCCAAACACACCCCATGCACAACTCCACCGGGGAAGGTGCCAGAAAGGAGTTCTGTTGGTTGTTCTTACACTGCCCCGGTAGCCAGATGAAAGACACCACAAAAGTGGTTCTACCTGCTTTCTGGGCTGAGATGGGCAATCGCTGACTTTTGGAGTCGGCTGGTGACAAAATGTTCCAAACACACCCCATGCACAACTCCACCGGGGAAGGTGCCAGAAAGGAGTTCTGTTGGTTGTTCTTCCACTGCCCCGGTAGCCAGCTGAAAGACACCACAAAAGTGGTTCTACCTGCTTTCTGGGCTGAGATGGGCAATCGCTGACTTTTGGAGTCGGCTGGTGACAAAATATTCCAAAGACAGCCCATGCACAACTCCACCGGGGAAGGTGCCATAAAGGAGTTCTCTTGGTAGTTCTTCCACTGCCCCGGTAGCCAGATGAAAGACACCACAAAAGTGGTTCTACCTGCTTTCTGGGCTGAGATGGGCAATCGCTGACTTTTGGAGTCGGCTGGTGACAAAATGTTCCAAACACACCCCATGCACAACTCCACCGGGGAAGGTGCCAGAAAGGAGTTCTGTTGGTAGTTCTTACACTGCCCCGGTAGCCAGCTGAAAGACACCACAAAAGTGGTTCTACCTGCTTGCTGGGCTGAGATGGGCAATCGCTGACTTTTGGAGTCGGCTGGTGACAAAATGTTCCAAACACACCCCATGCACAACTCCCCCGGGGAAGGTGCCAGAAAGGAGTTCTGTTGGTTGTTCTTACACTGCCCCGGTAGCCAGATGAAAGACACCACAAAAGTGGTTCTACCTGCTTTCTAGGCTGAGATGGGGAATCGCTGACTTTTGGAGTCGGCTGGTGACAAAATGTTCCAAACACACCCCATGCACAACTCCAGCGGGGAAGGTGCCAGAAAGGAGTTCTGTTGGTTGTTCTTACACTGCCCCGGTAGCCAGATGAAAGACACCACAAAAGTGGTTCTACCTGCTTGCTGGGCTGAGATGGGGAATCCCTGACTTTTGCAGTCGGCTGGTGACAAAATGTTCCAAACACACCCCATGCACAACTCCAGCGGGGAAGGTGCCAGAAAGGAGTTCTCTTGGTAGTTCTTCCACTGCCCCGGTAGCCAGCTGAAAGACACCACAAAAGTGGTTCTACCTGCTTGCTGGGCTGAGATGGGGAATCGCTGACTTTTGGAGTCGGCTGGTGACAAAATGTTCCAAACACACCCCATGCACAACTCCACCGGGGAAGGTGTCAGAAAGGAGTTCTCTTGGTAGTTCTTCCACTGCCCCGGTAGCCAGCTGAAAGACACCACAAAAGTGGTTCTACCTGCTTTCTAGGCTGAGATGGGGAATCGCTGACTTTTGGAGTCGGCTGGTGACAAAATGTTCCAAACACACCCCATGCACAACTCCACCGGGGAAGGTGCCAGAAAGGAATTCCGTTGCTTGTTCTTACACTGCCCCGGTAGCCAGATGAAAGACACCACAAAAGTGGTTCTACCTGCTTTCTGGGCTGAGATGGGCAATCGCTGACTTTTGGAGTCGGCTGGTGACAAAATGTTCCAAACACACCCCATGCACAACTCCACCGGGGAAGGTGCCAGAAAGGAGTTCTGTTGGTTGTTCTTACACTGCCCCGGTAGCCAGATGAAAGACACCACAAAAGTGGTTCTACCTGCTTTCTGGGCTGAGATGGGCAATCGCTGACTTTTGCAGTCGGCTGGTGACAAAATGTTCCAAACACACCCCATGCACAACTCCACCGGGGAAGGTGCCAGAAAGGAGTTCTGTTGGTTGTTCTTACACTGCCCCGGTAGCCAGCTGAAAGACACCACAAAAGTGGTTCTACCTGCTTTCTAGGCTGAGATGGGGAATCGCTGACTTTTGGAGTCGGCTGGTGACAAAATGTTCCAAACACACCCCATGCACAACTCCACCGGGGAAGGTGCCAGAAAGGAATTCCGTTGCTTGTTCTTACACTGCCCCGGTAGCCAGATGAAAGACACCACAAAAGTGGTTCTACCTGCTTTCTGGGCTGAGATGGGCAATCGCTGACTTTTGGAGTCGGCTGGTGACAAAATGTTCCAAACACACCCCATGCACAACTCCACCGGGGAAGGTGCCAGAAAGGAGTTCTGTTGGTTGTTCTTACACTGCCCCGGTAGCCAGATGAAAGACACCACAAAAGTGGTTCTACCTGCTTTCTGGGCTGAGATGGGGAATCGCTGACTTTTGGAGTCGGCTGGTGACAAAATGTTCCAAACACACCCCATGCACAACTCCACCGGGGAAGGTGCCAGAAAGGAGTTCTTTTGGTTGTTCTTCCACTGCCCCGGTAGCCAGCTGAAAGACACCACAAAAGTGGTTCTACATGCTTTCTGGGCTGAGATGGGGAATCGCTGACTTTTGGAGTCGGCTGGTGACAAAATGTTGCAAAGACACCCCATGCACAACTCCACCGGGGAAGGTGCCAGAAAGGAGTTCCGTTGCTTGTTCTTCCACTGCCCCGGTAGCCAGCTGAAAGACACCACAAAAGTGGTTCTACCTGCTTTCTGGGCTGAGATGGGCAATCGCTGACTTTTGGAGTCGGCTGGTGACAAAATGTTCCAAACACACCCCATGCACAACTCCACCGGGGAAGGTGCCAGAAAGGAGTTCTGTTGGTTGTTCTTCCACTGCCCCGGTAGCCAGATGAAAGACACCACAAAAGTGGTTCTACCTGCTTTCTAGGCTGAGATGGGGAATCGCTGACTTTTGGAGTCGGCTGGTGACAAAATGTTCCAAACACACCCCATGCACAACTCCACCGGGGAAGGTGCCAGAAAGGAGTTCTGTTGGTAGTTCTTCCACTGCCCCGGTAGCCAGCTGAAAGACACCACAAAAGTGGTTCTACCTGCTTGCTGGGCTGAGATGGGCAATCGCTGACTTTTGGAGTCGGCTGGTGACAAAATGTTCCAAACACACCCCATGCACAACTCCACCGGGGAAGGTGCCAGAAAGGAGTTCTGTTGGTTGTTCTTACACTGCCCCGGTAGCCAGCTGAAAGACACCACAAAAGTGGTTCTACCTGCTTTCTAGGCTGAGATGGGGAATCGCTGACTTTTGGAGTCGGCTGGTGACAAAATGTTCCAAACACACCCCATGCACAACTCCACCGGGGAAGGTGCCAGAAAGGAATTCCGTTGCTTGTTCTTACACTGCCCCGGTAGCCAGATGAAAGACACCACAAAAGTGGTTCTACCTGCTTTCTGGGCTGAGATGGGCAATCGCTGACTTTTGTAGTCGGCTGGTGACAAAATGTTCCAAACACACCCCATGCACAACTCCACCGGGGAAGGTGCCAGAAAGGAGTTCTGTTGGTTGTTCTTACACTGCCCCGGTAGCCAGATGAAAGACACCACAAAAGTGGTTCTACCTGCTTTCTGGGCTGAGATGGGCAATCGCTGACTTTTGGAGTCGGCTGGTGACAAAATGTTCCAAACACACCCCATGCACAACTCCAGCGGGGAAGGTGCCAGAAAGGAGTTCTTTTGGTTGTTCTTCCACTGCCCCGGTAGCCAGCTGAAAGACACCACAAAAGTGGTTCTACCTGCTTGCTGGGCTGAGATGGGCAATCGCTGACTTTTGGAGTCGGCTGGTGACAAAATATTCCAAAGACAGCCCATGCACAACTCCACCGGGGAAGGTGCCATAAAGGAGTTCTCTTGGTAGTTCTTCCACTGCCCCGGTAGCCAGCTGAAAGACACCACAAAAGTGGTTCTACCTGCTTTCTGGGCTGAGATGGGCAATCGCTGACTTTTGGAGTCGGCTGGTGACAAAATGTTCCAAACACACCCCATGCACAACTCCACCGGGGAAGGTGCCAGAAAGGAGTTCTGTTGGTAGTTCTTCCAGTGCCCCGGTAGCCAGATGAAAGACACCACAAAAGTGGTTCTACCTGCTTTCTGGGCTGAGATGGGCAATCGCTGACTTTTGGAGTCGGCTGGTGACAAAATGTTCCAAACACACCCCATGCACAACTCCCCCGGGGAAGGTGCCAGAAAGGAGTTCTGTTGGTTGTTCTTACACTGCCCCGGTAGCCAGATGAAAGACACCACAAAAGTGGTTCTACCTGCTTTCTAGGCTGAGATGGGGAATCGCTGACTTTTGGAGTCGGCTGGTGACAAAATGTTCCAAACACACCCCATGCACAACTCCAGCGGGGAAGGTGCCAGAAAGGAGTTCTGTTGGTTGTTCTTACACTGCCCCGGTAGCCAGATGAAAGACACCACAAAAGTGGTTCTACCTGCTTGCTGGGCTGAGATGGGCAATCGCTGACTTTTGGAGTCGGCTGGTGAAAAAATGTTCCAAACACACCCCATGCACAACTCCACCGGGGAAGGTGCCAGAAAGGAGTTCTCTTGGTAGTTCTTCCACTGCCCCGGTAGCCAGCTGAAAGACACCACAAAAGTGGTTCTACCTGCTTGCTGGGCTGAGATGGGGAATCGCTGACTTTTGGAGTCGGCTGGTGACAAAATGTTCCAAACACACCCCATGCACAACTCCACCGGGGAAGGTGTCAGAAAGGAGTTCTCTTGGTAGTTCTTCCACTGCCCCGGTAGCCTGCTGAAAGACACCACAAAAGTGGTTCTACCTGCTTTCTGGGCTGAGATGGGGAATCGCTGACTTTTGGAGTCGGCTGGTGACAAAATGTTCCAAACACACCCCATGCACAACTCCACCGGGGAAGGTGCCAGAAAGGAATTCCGTTGCTTGTTCTTCCACTGCCCCGGTAGCCAGCTGAAAGACACCACAAAAGTGGTTCTACCTGCTTTCTGGGCTGAGATGGGCAATCGCTGACTTTTGGAGTCGGCTGGTGACAAAATGTTCCAAACACACCCCATGCACAACTCCACCGGGGAAGGTGCCAGAAAGGAGTTCTGTTGGTTGTTCTTACACTGCCCCGGTAGCCAGCTGAAAGACACCACAAAAGTGGTTCTACCTGCTTTCTAGGCTGAGATGGGGAATCGCTGACTTTTGGAGTCGGCTGGTGACAAAATGTTCCAAACACACCCCATGCACAACTCCACCGGGGAAGGTGCCAGAAAGGAATTCCGTTGCTTGTTCTTACACTGCCCCGGTAGCCAGATGAAAGACACCACAAAAGTGGTTCTACCTGCTTGCTGGGCTGAGATGGGCAATCGCTGACTTTTGGAGTCGGCTGGTGACAAAATGTTCCAAACACACCCCATGCACAACTCCACCGGGGAAGGTGCCAGAAAGGAGTTCTGTTGGTAGTTCTTCCACTGCCCCGGTAGCCAGCTGAAAGACACCACAAAAGTGGTTCTACCTGCTTTCTGGGCTGAGATGGGGAATCGCTGACTTTTGGAGTCGTCTGGTGACAAAATGTTCCAAAGACAGCCCATGCACAACTCCACCGGGGAAGGTGCCAGAAAGGAGTTCTGTTGGTTGTTCTTACACTGCCCCGGTAGCCAGCTGAAAGACACCACAAAAGTGGTTCTACCTGCTTTCTAGGCTGAGATGGGGAATCGCTGACTTTTGGAGTCGGCTGGTGACAAAATGTTCCAAACACACCCCATGCACAACTCCACCGGGGAAGGTGCCAGAAAGGAATTCCGTTGCTTGTTCTTACACTGCCCCGGTAGCCAGATGAAAGACACCACAAAAGTGGTTCTACCTGCTTTCTGGGCTGAGATGGGGAATCGCTGACTTTTGGAGTCGGCTGGTGACAAAATGTTCCAAACACACCCCATGCACAACTCCACCGGGGAAGGTGTCAGAAAGGAGTTCTGTTGGTTGTTCTTCCACTGCCCCGGTAGCCAGATGAAAGACACCACAAAAGTGGTTCTACCTGCTTTCTGGGCTGAGATGGGGAATCGCTGACTTTTGGAGTCGGCTGGTGAAAAAATGTTCCAAACACACCCCATGCACAACTCCACCGGGGAAGGTGCCAGAAAGGAGTTCTTTTGGTTGTTCTTCCACTGCCCCGGTAGCCAGCTGAAAGACACCACAAAAGTGGTTCTACCTGCTTGCTGGGCTGAGATGGGCAATCGCTGACTTTTGGAGTCGGCTGGTGACAAAATATTCCAAAGACAGCCCATGCACAACTCCACCGGGGAAGGTGCCATAAAGGAGTTCTCTTGGTAGTTCTTCCACTGCCCCGGTAGCCAGATGAAAGACACCACAAAAGTGGTTCTACCTGCTTTCTGGGCTGAGATGGGCAATCGCTGACTTTTGGAGTCGGCTGGTGACAAAATGTTCCAAACACACCCCATGCACAACTCCACCGGGGAAGGTGCCAGAAAGGAGTTCTGTTGGTAGTTCTTCCACTGCCCCGGTAGCCAGATGAAAGACACCACAAAAGTGGTTCTACCTGCTTTCTGGGCTGAGATGGGCAATCGCTGACTTTTGGAGTCGGCTGGTGACAAAATGTTCCAAACACACCCCATGCACAACTCCACCGGGGAAGGTGCCAGAAAGGAGTTCTGTTGGTTGTTCTTACACTGCCCCGGTAGCCAGATGAAAGACACCACAAAAGTGGTTCTACCTGCTTTCTGGGCTGAGATGGGGAATCGCTGACTTTTGGAGTCGGCTGGTGACAAAATGTTCCAAACACACCCCATGCACAACTCCACCGGGGAAGGTGCCAGAAAGGAGTTCTGTTGGTTGTTCTTACACTGCCCCGGTAGCCAGATGAAAGACACCACAAAAGTGGTTCTACCTGCTTGCTGGGCTGAGATGGGGAATCGCTGACTTTTGGAGTCGGCTGGTGACAAAATGTTCCAAACACACCCCATGCACAACTCCACCGGGGAAGGTGCCAGAAAGGAGTTCTCTTGGTAGTTCTTCCACTGCCCCGGTAGCCAGCTGAAAGACACCACAAAAGTGGTTCTACCTGCTTGCTGGGCTGAGATGGGGAATCGCTGACTTTTGGAGTCGGCTGGTGACAAAATGTTCCAAACACACCCCATGCACAACTCCACCGGGGAAGGTGTCAGAAAGGAGTTCTCTTGGTAGTTCTTCCACTGCCCCGGTAGCCAGCTGAAAGACACCACAAAAGTGGTTCTACCTGCTTGCTGGGCTGAGATGGGGAATCGCTGACTTTTGGAGTCGGCTGGTGACAAAATGTTCCAAACACACCCCATGCACAACTCCACCGGGGAAGGTGCCAGAAAGGAGTTCTGTTGGTTGTTCTTACACTGCCCCGGTAGCCAGCTGAAAGACACCACAAAAGTGGTTCTACCTGCTTGCTGGGCTGAGATGGGCAATCGCTGACTTTTGGAGTCGGCTGGTGACAAAATGTTCCAAACACACCCCATGCACAACTCCACCGGGGAAGGTGCCAGAAAGGAGTTCTGTTGGTTGTTCTTACACTGCCCCGGTAGCCAGATGAAAGACACCACAAAAGTGGTTCTACCTGCTTGCTGGGCTGAGATGGGCAATCGCTGACTTTTGGAGTCGGCTGGTGACAAAATGTTCCAAACACACCCCATGCACAACTCCACCGGGGAAGGTGCCAGAAAGGAGTTCTGTTGGTTGTTCTTACACTGCCCCGGTAGCCAGCTGAAAGACACCACAAAAGTGGTTCTACCTGCTTGCTGGGCTGAGATGGGCAATCGCTGACTTTTGGAGTCGGCTGGTGACAAAATGTTCCAAACACACCCCATGCACAACTCCACCGGGGAAGGTGCCAGAAAGGAGTTCTGTTGGTTGTTCTTCCACTGCCCCGGTAGCCAGCTGAAAGACACCACAAAAGTGGTTCTACCTGCTTTGTGGGCTGAGATGGGGAATCGCTGACTTGTGGACTCGGCTGGTGACAAAATGTTCCAAACACACCCCATGCACAACTCCACCGGGGAAGGTGCCAGAAAGGAGTTCTGTTGGTAGTTCTTCCACTGCCCCGGTAGCCAGCTGAAAGACACCACAAAAGTGGTTCTACCTGCTTGCTGGGCTGAGATGGGCAATCGCTGACTTTTGGAGTCGGCTGGTGACAAAATGTTCCAAACACACCCCATGCACAACTCCACCGGGGAAGGTGCCAGAAAGGAATTCCGTTGCTTGTTCTTACACTGCCCCGGTAGCCAGCTGAAAGACACCACAAAAGTGGTTCTACCTGCTTTCTAGGCTGAGATGGGGAATCGCTGACTTTTGGAGTCGGCTGGTGACAAAATGTTCCAAACACACCCCATGCACAACTCCACCGGGGAAGGTGCCAGAAAGGAGTTCTGTTGGTTGTTCTTACACTGCCCCGGTAGCCAGATGAAAGACACCACAAAAGTGGTTCTACCTGCTTGCTGGGCTGAGATGGGGAATCGCTGACTTTTGCAGTCGGCTGGTGACAAAATGTTCCAAACACACCCCATGCACAACTCCACCGGGGAAGGTGCCAGAAAGGAGTTCTGTTGGTAGTTCTTACACTGCCCCGGTAGCCAGATGAAAGACACCACAAAAGTGGTTCTACCTGCTTTCTGGGCTGAGATGGGCAATCGCTGACTTTTGGAGTCGGCTGGTGACAAAATGTTCCAAAGACAGCCCATGCACAACTCCACCGGGGAAGGTGCCAGAAAGGAGTTCTGTTGGTAGTTCTTCCACTGCCCCGGTAGCCAGCTGAAAGACACCACAAAAGTGGTTCTACCTGCTTTCTGGGCTGAGATGGGCAATCGCTGACTTTTGGAGTCGGCTGGTGACAAAATGTTCCAAACACACCCCATGCACAACTCCAGCGGGGAAGGTGCCAGAAAGGAATTCCGTTGCTTGTTCTTACACTGCCCCGGTAGCCAGATGAAAGACACCACAAAAGTGGTTCTACCTGCTTTCTGGGCTGAGATGGGGAATCGCTGACTTTTGGAGTCGGCTGGTGACAAAATGTTCCAAACACACCCCATGCACAACTCCACCGGGGAAGGTGCCAGAAAGGAGTTCTGTTGGTTGTTCTTACACTGCCCTGGTAGCCAGATGAAAGACACCACAAAACTGGTTCTACCTGCTTGCTGGGCTGAGATGGGCAAACGCTGACTTTTGTAGTCGGCTGGTGACAAAATGTTCCAAACACACCCCATGCACAACTCCACCGGGGAAGGTGCCAGAAAGGAGTTCTGTAGGTAGTTCTTCCACTGCCCCGGTAGCCAGATGAAAGACACCACAAAAGTGGTTCTACCTGCTTTCTGGGCTGAGATGGGCAATCGCTGACTTTTGGAGTCGGCTGGTGACAAAATGTTCCAAAGACACCCCATGCACAACTCCACCGGGGAAGGTGCCAGAAAGGAGTTCCGTTGCTTGTTCTTCCACTGCCCCGGTAGCCAGCTGAAAGACACCACAAAAGTGGTTCTACCTGCTTTCTGGGCTGAGATGGGCAATCGCTGACTTTTGGAGTCGGCTGGTGACAAAATGTTCCAAACACACCCCATGCACAACTCCACCGGGGAAGGTGCCAGAAAGGAATTCCGTTGCTTGTTCTTCCACTGCCCCGGTAGCCAGAAGAAAGACACCACAAAAGTGGTTCTACCTGCTTTCTGGGCTGAGATGGGCAATCGCTGACTTTTGGAGTCGGCTGGTGACAAAATGTTCCAAACACACCCCATGCACAACTCCACCGGGGAAGGTGCCAGAAAGGAGTTCTCTTGGTAGTTCTTCCACTGCCCCGGTAGCCAGCTGAAAGACACCACAAAAGTGGTTCTACCTGCTTGCTGGGCTGAGATGGGCAATCGCTGACTTTTGGAGTCGGCTGGTGACAAAATGTTCCAAACACACCCCATGCACAACTCCACCGGGGAAGGTGCCAGAAAGGAGTTCTGTTGGTTGTTCTTACACTGCCCCGGTAGCCAGATGAAAGACACCACAAAAGTGGTTCTACCTGCTTGCTGGGCTGAGATGGGCAATCGCTGACTTTTGGAGTCGGCTGGTGACAAAATGTTCCAAACACACCCCATGCACAACTCCACCGGGGAAGGTGCCAGAAAGGAGTTCTGTTGGTTGTTCTTCCACTGCCCCGGTAGCCAGCTGAAAGACACCACAAAAGTGGTTCTACCTGCTTGCTGGGCTGAGATGGGGAATCGCTGACTTTTGGAGTCGGCTGGTGACAAAATGTTCCAAACACACCCCATGCACAACTCCACCGGGGAAGGTGTCAGAAAGGAGTTCTCTTGGTAGTTCTTCCACTGCCCCGGTAGCCAGCTGAAAGACACCACAAAAGTGGTTCTACCTGCTTGCTGGGCTGAGATGGGGAATCGCTGACTTTTGGAGTCGGCTGGTGACAAAATGTTCCAAACACACCCCATGCACAACTCCACCGGGGAAGGTGCCAGAAAGGAGTTCTGTTGGTTGTTCTTACACTGCCCCGGTAGCCAGATGAAAGACACCACAAAAGTGGTTCTACCTGCTTGCTGGGCTGAGATGGGCAATCGCTGACTTTTGGAGTCGGCTGGTGACAAAATGTTCCAAACACACCCCATGCACAACTCCACCGGGGAAGGTGCCAGAAAGGAGTTCTGTTGGTTGTTCTTACACTGCCCCGGTAGCCAGATGAAAGACACCACAAAAGTGGTTCTACCTGCTTGCTGGGCTGAGATGGGCAATCGCTGACTTTTGGAGTCGGCTGGTGACAAAATGTTCCAAACACACCCCATGCACAACTCCACCGGGGAAGGTGCCAGAAAGGAGTTCTGTTGGTTGTTCTTACACTGCCCCGGTAGCCAGCTGAAAGACACCACAAAAGTGGTTCTACCTGCTTTCTGGGCTGAGATGGGGAATCGCTGACTTTTGGAGTCAGCTGGTGACAAAATGTTCCAAAGACAGCCCATGCACAACTCCAGCGGGGAAGGTGCCAGAAAGGAGTTCTCTTGGTAGTTCTTCCACTGCCCCGGTAGCCAGCTGAAAGACACCACAAAAGTGGTTCTACCTGCTTTGTGGGCTGAGATGGGGAATCGCTGGCTTGTGGACTCGGCTGGTGACAAAATGTTCCAAACACACCCCATGCACAACTCCACCGGGGAAGGTGCCAGAAAGGAGTTCTGTTGGTAGTTCTTCCACTGCCCCGGTAGCCAGCTGAAAGACACCACAAAAGTGGTTCTACCTGCTTGCTGGGCTGAGATGGGCAATCGCTGACTTTTGGAGTCGGCTGGTGACAAAATGTTCCAAACACACCCCATGCACAACTCCACCGGGGAAGGTGCCAGAAAGGAATTCCGTTGCTTGTTCTTACACTGCCCCGGTAGCCAGCTGAAAGACACCACAAAAGTGGTTCTACCTGCTTTCTAGGCTGAGATGGGGAATCGCTGACTTTTGGAGTCGGCTGGTGACAAAATGTTCCAAACACACCCCATGCACAACTCCACCGGGGAAGGTGCCAGAAAGGAGTTCTGTTGGTTGTTCTTACACTGCCCCGGTAGCCAGATGAAAGACACCACAAAAGTGGTTCTACCTGCTTGCTGGGCTGAGATGGGGAATCGCTGACTTTTGCAGTCGGCTGGTGACAAAATGTTCCAAACACACCCCATGCACAACTCCACCGGGGAAGGTGCCAGAAAGGAGTTCTGTTGGTAGTTCTTACACTGCCCCGGTAGCCAGATGAAAGACACCACAAAAGTGGTTCTACCTGCTTTCTGGGCTGAGATGGGCAATCGCTGACTTTTGGAGTCGGCTGGTGACAAAATGTTCCAAAGACAGCCCATGCACAACTCCACCGGGGAAGGTGCCAGAAAGGAGTTCTGTTGGTAGTTCTTCCACTGCCCCGGTAGCCAGCTGAAAGACACCACAAAAGTGGTTCTACCTGCTTTCTGGGCTGAGATGGGCAATCGCTGACTTTTGGAGTCGGCTGGTGACAAAATGTTCCAAACACACCCCATGCACAACTCCAGCGGGGAAGGTGCCAGAAAGGAATTCCGTTGCTTGTTCTTACACTGCCCCGGTAGCCAGATGAAAGACACCACAAAAGTGGTTCTACCTGCTTTCTGGGCTGAGATGGGGAATCGCTGACTTTTGGAGTCGGCTGGTGACAAAATGTTCCAAACACACCCCATGCACAACTCCACCGGGGAAGGTGCCAGAAAGGAGTTCTGTTGGTTGTTCTTACACTGCCCTGGTAGCCAGATGAAAGACACCACAAAACTGGTTCTACCTGCTTGCTGGGCTGAGATGGGCAAACGCTGACTTTTGTAGTCGGCTGGTGACAAAATGTTCCAAACACACCCCATGCACAACTCCACCGGGGAAGGTGCCAGAAAGGAGTTCTGTAGGTAGTTCTTCCACTGCCCCGGTAGCCAGATGAAAGACACCACAAAAGTGGTTCTACCTGCTTTCTGGGCTGAGATGGGCAATCGCTGACTTTTGGAGTCGGCTGGTGACAAAATGTTCCAAAGACAGCCCATGCACAACTCCACCGGGGAAGGTGCCAGAAAGGAGTTCCGTTGCTTGTTCTTCCACTGCCCCGGTAGCCAGCTGAAAGACACCACAAAAGTGGTTCTACCTGCTTTCTGGGCTGAGATGGGCAATCGCTGACTTTTGGAGTCGGCTGGTGACAAAATGTTCCAAACACACCCCATGCACAACTCCACCGGGGAAGGTGCCAGAAAGGAATTCCGTTGCTTGTTCTTCCACTGCCCCGGTAGCCAGAAGAAAGACACCACAAAAGTGGTTCTACCTGCTTTCTGGGCTGAGATGGGCAATCGCTGACTTTTGGAGTCGGCTGGTGACAAAATGTTCCAAACACACCCCATGCACAACTCCACCGGGGAAGGTGCCAGAAAGGTGTTCTGTTGGTAGTTCTTCCACTGCCCCGGTAGCCAGCTGAAAGACACCACAAAAGTGGTTCTACCTGCTTGCTGGGCTGAGATGGGGAATCGCTGACTTTTGGAGTCGGCTGGTGACAAAATGTTCCAAACACACCCCATGCACAACTCCACCGGGGAAGGTGCCAGAAAGGAGTTCTGTTGGTTGTTCTTACACTGCCCCGGTAGCCAGATGAAAGATACCACAAAAGTGGTTCTACCTGCTTGCTGGGCTGAGATGGGCAATCGCTGACTTTTGGAGTCGGCTGGTGACAAAATGTTCCAAACACACCCCATGCACAACTCCACCGGGGAAGGTGCCAGAAAGGAGTTCTGTTGGTTGTTCTTACACTGCCCCGGTAGCCAGATGAAAGACACCACAAAAGTGGTTCTACCTGCTTTCTGGGCTGAGATGGGGAATCGCTGACTTTTGGAGTCGGCTGGTGACAAAATGTTCCAAAGACAGCCCATGCACAACTCCACCGGGGAAGGTGCCAGAAAGGAGTTCTGTTGGTAGTTCTTACACTGCCCCGGTAGCCAGATGAAAGACACCGCAAAAGTGGTTCTACCTGCTTGCTGGGCTGAGATGGGGAATCGCTGACTTTTGGAGTCGGCTGGTGACAAAATGTTCCAAAGACAGCCCATGCACAACTCCACCGGGGAAGGTGCCAGAAAGGAGTTCTGTTGGTTGTTCTTACACTGCCCCGGTAGCCAGATGAAAGACACCACAAAAGTGGTTCTACCTGCTTGCTGGGCTGAGATGGGGAATCGCTGACTTTTGGAGTCGGCTGGTGACAAAATGTTCCAAACACACCCCATGCACAACTCCAGCGGGGAAGGTGCCAGAAAGGAGTTCTGTTGGTTGTTCTTACACTGCCCCGGTAGCCAGATGAAAGACACCACAAAAGTGGTTCTACCTGCTTGCTGGGCTGAGATGGGCAATCGCTGACTTTTGGAGTCGGCTGGTGACAAAATGTTCCAAACACACCCCATGCACAACTCCACCGGGGAAGGTGCCAGAAAGGAATTCCGTTGCTTGTTCTTCCACTGCCCCGGTAGCCAGCTGAAAGACACCACAAAAGTGGTTCTACCTGCTTTGTGGGCTGAGATGGGCAATCGCTGACTTGTGGACTCGGCTGGTGACAAAATGTTCCAAACACACCCCATGCACAACTCCACCGGGGAAGGTGCCAGAAAGGAGTTCTGTTGGTAGTTCTTCCACTGCCCCGGTAGCCAGATGAAAGACACCACAAAAGTGGTTCTACCTGCTTGCTGGGCTGAGATGGGCAATCGCTGACTTTTGGAGTCGGCTGGTGACAAAATGTTCCAAACACACCCCATGCACAACTCCACCGGGGAAGGTGCCAGAAAGGAATTCCGTTGCTTGTTCTTACACTGCCCCGGTAGCCAGCTGAAAGACACCACAAAAGTGGTTCTACCTGCTTTCTAGGCTGAGATGGGGAATCGCTGACTTTTGGAGTCGGCTGGTGACAAAATGTTCCAAACACACCCCATGCACAACTCCACCGGGGAAGGTGCCAGAAAGGAGTTCTGTTGGTTGTTCTTACACTGCCCCGGTAGCCAGATGAAAGACACCACAAAAGTGGTTCTACCTGCTTGCTGGGCTGAGATGGGGAATCGCTGACTTTTGCAGTCGGCTGGTGACAAAATGTTCCAAACACACCCCATGCACAACTCCAGCGGGGAAGGTGCCAGAAAGGAATTCCGTTGCTTGTTCTTCCACTGCCCCGGTAGCCAGCTGAAAGACACCACAAAAGTGGTTCTACCTGCTTTCTGGGCTGAGATGGGCAATCGCTGACTTTTGGAGTCGGCTGGTGACAAAATGTTCCAAACACACCCCATGCACAACTCCACCGGGGAAGGTGCCAGAAAGGAGTTCTGTTGGTAGTTCTTCCACTGCCCCGGTAGCCAGATGAAAGACACCACAAAAGTGGTTCTACCTGCTTTCTGGGCTGAGATGGGCAATCGCTGACTTTTGGAGTCGGCTGGTGACAAAATGTTCCAAACACACCCCATGCACAACTCCACCGGGGAAGGTGCCAGAAAGGTGTTCTGTTGGTTGTTCTTACACTGCCCCGGTAGCCAGATGAAAGATACCACAAAAGTGGTTCTACCTGCTTGCTGGGCTGACATGGGCAATCGCTGACTTTTGGAGTCGGCTGGTGACAAAATGTTCCAAACACACCCCATGCACAACTCCACCGGGGAAGGTGCCAGAAAGGAATTCCATTGCTTGTTCTTCCACTGCCCCGGTAGCCAGATGAAAGACACCACAAAAGTGGTTCTACCTGCTTTCTGGGCTGAGATGGGCAATCGCTGACTTTTGCAGTCGGCTGGTGACAAAATGTTCCAAACACACCCCATGCACAACTCCCCCGGGGAAGGTGCCAGAAAGGAATTCCATTGCTTGTTCTTCCACTGCCCCGGTAGCCAGCTGAAAGACACCACAAAAGTGGTTCTACCTGCTTTCTGGGCTGAGATGGGGAATCGCTGACTTTTGGAGTCGGCTGGTGACAAAATGTTCCAAACACACCCCATGCACAACTCCACCGGGGAAGGTGGCAGAAATGAGTTCTATTGGTTGTTCTTCCACTGCCCCGGTAGCCAGCTGAAAGACACCACAAAAGTGGTTCTACCTGCTTTCTGGGCTGAGATGGGCAATCGCTGACTTTTGGAGTCGGCTGGTGACAAAATGTTCCAAACACACCCCATGCACAACTCCACCGGGGAAGGTGTCAGAAAGGAGTTCTGTTGGTAGTTCTTACACTGCCCCGGTAGCCAGATGAAAGACACCAGAAATGTGGTTCTACCTGCTTGCTGGGCTGAGATGGGCAATCGCTGACTTTTGGAGTCGGCTGGTGACAAAATGTTCCAAAGACAGCCCATGCACAACTCCACCGGGGAAGGTGCCAGAAAGGTGTTCTGTTGCTTGTTCTTCCACTGCCCCGGTAGCCAGATGAAAGACACCACAAAAGTGGTTCTACCTGCTTTCTGGGCTGAGATGGGCAATCGCTGACTTTTGGAGTCGGCTGGTGACAAAATGTTCCAAACACACCCCATGCACAACTCCACCGGGGAAGGTGCCAGAAAGGAGTTCTGTTGGTTGTTCTTCCACTGCCCCGGTAGCCAGATGAAAGACACCACAAAAGTGGTTCTACCTGCTTTCTGGGCTGAGATGGGCAATCGCTGACTTTTGGAGTCGGCTGGTGACAAAATGTTCCAAACACACCCCATGCACAACTCCACCGGGGAAGGTGCCAGAAAGGAGTTCCGTTGCTTGTTCTTCCACTGCCCCGGTAGCCAGCTGAAAGACACCACAAAAGTGGTTCTACCTGCTTGCTGGGCTGAGATGGGCAATCGCTGACTTTTGGAGTCGGCTGGTGACAAAATGTTCCAAACACACCCCATGCACAACTCCACCGGGGAAGGTGCCAGAAAGGAGTTCTGTTGGTTGTTCTTACACTGCCCTGGTAGCCAGATGAAAGACACCACAAAACTGGTTCTACCTGCTTGCTGGGCTGAGATGGGCAATCGCTGACTTTTGGAGTCGGCTGGTGACAAAATGTTCCAAACACACCCCATGCACAACTCCACCGGGGAAGGTGCCAGAAAGGAGTTCTGTAGGTAGTTCTTCCACTGCCCCGGTAGCCAGATGAAAGACACCACAAAAGTGGTTCTACCTGCTTTCTGGGCTGAGATGGGCAATCGCTGACTTTTGGAGTCGGCTGGTGACAAAATGTTCCAAACACACCCCATGCACAACTCCAGCGGGGAAGGTGCCAGAAAGGAGTTCCGTTGCTTGTTCTTCCACTGCCCCGGTAGCCAGCTGAAAGACACCACAAAAGTGGTTCTACCTGCTTTCTGGGCTGAGATGGGCAATCGCTGACTTTTGGAGTCGGCTGGTGACAAAATGTTCCAAACACACCCCATGCACAACTCCACCGGGGAAGGTGCCAGAAAGGTGTTCTGTTGGTAGTTCTTCCACTGCCCCGGTAGCAAGCTGAAAGACACCACAAAAGTGGTTCTACCTGCTTGCTGGCCTGAGATGGGGAATCGCTGACTTTTGGAGTCGGCTGGTGACAAAATGTTCCAAACACACCCCATGCACAACTCCACCGGGGAAGGTGCCAGAAAGGAGTTCTGTTGGTTGTTCTTACACTGCCCCGGTAGCCAGATGAAAGATACCACAAAAGTGGTTCTACCTGCTTGCTGGGCTGAGATGGGCAATCGCTGACTTTTGGAGTCGGCTGGTGACAAAATGTTCCAAACACACCCCATGCACAACTCCACCGGGGAAGGTGCCAGAAAGGAGTTCTGTTGGTAGTTCTTCCACTGCCCCGGTAGCCAGATGAAAGACACCACAAAAGTGGTTCTACCTGCTTTCTGGGCTGAGATGGGCAATCGCTGACTTTTGCAGTCGGCTGGTGACAAAATGTTCCAAACACACCCCATGCACAACTCCCCCGGGGAAGGTGCCAGAAAGGAATTCCATTGCTTGTTCTTCCACTGCCCCGGTAGCCAGCTGAAAGACACCACAAAAGTGGTTCTACCTGCTTTCTGGGCTGAGATGGGGAATCGCTGACTTTTGGAGTCGGCTGGTGACAAAATGTTCCAAACACACCCCATGCACAACTCCACCGGGGAAGGTGTCAGAAATGAGTTCTATTGGTTGTTCTTCCACTGCCCCGGTAGCCAGCTGAAAGACACCACAAAAGTGGTTCTACCTGCTTGCTGGGCTGAGATGGGCAATCGCTGACTTTTGGAGTCGGCTGGTGACAAAATGTTCCAAACACACCCCATGCACAACTCCACCGGGGAAGGTGTCAGAAAGGAGTTCTGTTGGTAGTTCTTACACTGCCCCGGTAGCCAGATGAAAGACACCAGAAATGTGGTTCTACCTGCTTGCTGGGCTGAGATGGGCAATCGCTGACTTTTGGAGTCGGCTGGTGACAAAATGTTCCAAAGACAGCCCATGCACAACTCCACCGGGGAAGGTGCCAGAAAGGAGTTCTCTTGGTAGTTCTTCCACTGCCCCGGTAGCCAGATGAAAGACACCACAAAAGTGGTTCTACCTGCTTGCTGGGCTGAGATGGGCAATCGCTGACTTTTGGAGTCGGCTGGTGACAAAATGTTCCAAACACACCCCATGCACAACTCCACCGGGGAAGGTGCCAGAAAGGAGTTCCGTTGCTTGTTCTTCCACTGCCCCGGTAGCCAGCTGAAAGACACCACAAAAGTGGTTCTACCTGCTTGCTGGGCTGAGATGGGCAATCGCTGACTTTTGGAGTCGGCTGGTGACAAAATGTTCCAAACACACCCCATGCACAACTCCACCGGGGAAGGTGCCAGAAAGGAGTTCTGTTGGTAGTTCTTCCACTGCCCCGGTAGCCAGCTGAAAGACACCACAAAAGTGGTTCTACCTGCTTTCTGGGCTGAGATGGGCAATCGCTGACTTTTGGAGTCGGCTGGTGACAAAATGTTCCAAACACACCCCATGCACAACTCCAGCGGGGAAGGTGCCAGAAAGGAGTTCTGTTGGTTGTTCTTCCACTGCCCCGGTAGCCAGCTGAAAGACACCACAAAAGTGGTTCTACCTGCTTTCTAGGCTGAGATGGGGAATCGCTGACTTTTGGAGTCGGCTGGTGACAAAATGTTCCAAACACACCCCATGCACAACTCCACCGGGGAAGGTGCCAGAAAGGAGTTCTGTTGGTTGTTCTTACACTGCCCCGGTAGCCAGATGAAAGACACCACAAAACTGGTTCTACCTGCTTGCTGGGCTGAGATGGGCAAACGCTGACTTTTGTAGTCGGCTGGTGACAAAATGTTCCAAACACACCCCATGCACAACTCCACCTGGGAAGGTGCCAGAAAGGAGTTCTCTTGGTAGTTCTTCCACTGCCCCGGTAGCCAGCTGAAAGACACCACAAAAGTGGTTCTACCTGCTTGCTGGGCTGAGATGGGCAATCGCTGACTTTTGGAGTCGGCTGGTGACAAAATGTTCCAAACACACCCCATGCACAACTCCACCGGGGAAGGTGTCAGAAATGAGTTCTATTGGTTGTTCTTCCACTGCCCCGGTAGCCAGATGAAAGACACCACAAAAGTGGTTCTACCTGCTTGCTGGGCTGAGATGGGCAATCGCTGACTTTTGGAGTCGGCTGGTGACAAAATGTTCCAAACACACCCCATGCACAACTCCACCGGGGAAGGTGTCAGAAAGGAGTTCTGTTGGTAGTTCTTACACTGCCCCGGTAGCCAGATGAAAGACACCAGAAATGTGGTTCTACCTGCTTGCTGGGCTGAGATGGGCAATCGCTGACTTTTGGAGTCGGCTGGTGACAAAATGTTCCAAAGACAGCCCATGCACAACTCCACCGGGGAAGGTGCCAGAAAGGAGTTCTCTTGGTAGTTCTTCCACTGCCCCGGTAGCCAGATGAAAGACACCACAAAAGTGGTTCTACCTGCTTTCTGGGCTGAGATGGGCAATCGCTGACTTTTGGAGTCGGCTGGTGACAAAATGTTCCAAACACACCCCATGCACAACTCCACCGGGGAAGGTGCCAGAAAGGAGTTCCGTTGCTTGTTCTTCCACTGCCCCGGTAGCCAGCTGAAAGACACCACAAAAGTGGTTCTACCTGCTTGCTGGGCTGAGATGGGCAATCGCTGACTTTTGGAGTCGGCTGGTGACAAAATGTTCCAAACACACCCCATGCACAACTCCACCGGGGAAGGTGCCAGAAAGGAGTTCTGTTGGTAGTTCTTCCACTGCCCCGGTAGCCAGCTGAAAGACACCACAAAAGTGGTTCTACCTGCTTTCTGGGCTGAGATGGGCAATCGCTGACTTTTGGAGTCGGCTGGTGACAAAATGTTCCAAACACACCCCATGCACAACTCCAGCGGGGAAGGTGCCAGAAAGGAGTTCCGTTGCTTGTTCTTCCACTGCCCCGGTAGCCAGCTGAAAGACACCACAAAAGTGGTTCTACCTGCTTTCTGGGCTGAGATGGGCAATCGCTGACTTTTGGAGTCGGCTGGTGACAAAATGTTCCAAACACACCCCATGCACAACTACACCGGGGAAGGTGCCAGAAAGGAATTCCGTTGCTTGTTCTTCCACTGCCCCGGTAGCCAGATGAAAGACACCACAAAAGTGGTTCTACCTGCTTTCTGGGCTGAGATGGGCAATCGCTGACTTTTGGAGTCGGCTGGTGACAAAATGTTCCAAACACACCCCATGCACAACTCCACCGGGGAAGGTGCCAGAAAGGTGTTCTGTTGGTAGTTCTTCCACTGCCCCGGTAGCAAGCTGAAAGACACCACAAAAGTGGTTCTACCTGCTTGCTGGGCTGAGATGGGCAATCGCTGACTTTTGGAGTCGGCTGGTGACAAAATGTTCCAAACACACCCCATGCACAACTCCACCGGGGAAGGTGCCAGAAAGGAGTTCTGTTGGTTGTTCTTACACTGCCCCGGTAGCCAGATGAAAGATACCACAAAAGTGGTTCTACCTGCTTGCTGGGCTGAGATGGGCAATCGCTGACTTTTGGAGTCGGCTGGTGACAAAATGTTCCAAACACACCCCATGCACAACTCCACCGGGGAAGGTGCCAGAAAGGAGTTCTGTTGGTAGTTCTTCCACTGCCCCGGTAGCCAGATGAAAGACACCACAAAAGTGGTTCTACCTGCTTTCTGGGCTGAGATGGGCAATCGCTGACTTTTGCAGTCGGCTGGTGACAAAATGTTCCAAACACACCCCATGCACAACTCCCCCGGGGAAGGTGCCAGAAAGGAATTCCATTGCTTGTTCTTCCACTGCCCCGGTAGCCAGCTGAAAGACACCACAAAAGTGGTTCTACCTGCTTTCTGGGCTGAGATGGGGAATCGCTGACTTTTGGAGTCGGCTGGTGACAAAATGTTCCAAACACACCCCATGCACAACTCCACCGGGGAAGGTGTCAGAAATGAGTTCTATTGGTTGTTCTTCCACTGCCCCGGTAGCCAGATGAAAGACACCACAAAAGTGGTTCTACCTGCTTGCTGGGCTGAGATGGGCAATCGCTGACTTTTGGAGTCGGCTGGTGACAAAATGTTCCAAACACACCCCATGCACAACTCCACCGGGGAAGGTGTCAGAAAGGAGTTCTGTTGGTAGTTCTTACACTGCCCCGGTAGCCAGATGAAAGACACCAGAAATGTGGTTCTACCTGCTTGCTGGGCTGAGATGGGCAATCGCTGACTTTTGGAGTCGGCTGGTGACAAAATGTTCCAAAGACAGCCCATGCACAACTCCACCGGGGAAGGTGCCAGAAAGGAGTTCTCTTGGTAGTTCTTCCACTGCCCCGGTAGCCAGATGAAAGACACCACAAAAGTGGTTCTACCTGCTTGCTGGGCTGAGATGGGCAATCGCTGACTTTTGGAGTCGGCTGGTGACAAAATGTTCCAAACACACCCCATGCACAACTCCACCGGGGAAGGTGCCAGAAAGGAGTTCCGTTGCTTGTTCTTCCACTGCCCCGGTAGCCAGCTGAAAGACACCACAAAAGTGGTTCTACCTGCTTGCTGGGCTGAGATGGGCAATCGCTGACTTTTGGAGTCGGCTGGTGACAAAATGTTCCAAACACACCCCATGCACAACTCCACCGGGGAAGGTGCCAGAAAGGAGTTCTGTTGGTAGTTCTTCCACTGCCCCGGTAGCCAGCTGAAAGACACCACAAAAGTGGTTCTACCTGCTTTCTGGGCTGAGATGGGCAATCGCTGACTTTTGGAGTCGGCTGGTGACAAAATGTTCCAAACACACCCCATGCACAACTCCAGCGGGGAAGGTGCCAGAAAGGAGTTCTGTTGGTTGTTCTTCCACTGCCCCGGTAGCCAGCTGAAAGACACCACAAAAGTGGTTCTACCTGCTTTCTAGGCTGAGATGGGGAATCGCTGACTTTTGGAGTCGGCTGGTGACAAAATGTTCCAAACACACCCCATGCACAACTCCACCGGGGAAGGTGCCAGAAAGGAGTTCTGTTGGTTGTTCTTACACTGCCCCGGTAGCCAGATGAAAGACACCACAAAACTGGTTCTACCTGCTTGCTGGGCTGAGATGGGCAAACGCTGACTTTTGTAGTCGGCTGGTGACAAAATGTTCCAAACACACCCCATGCACAACTCCAGCGGGGAAGGTGCCAGAAAGGAGTTCTGTTGGTTGTTCTTACACTGCCCCGGTAGCCAGATGAAAGACACCACAAAACTGGTTCTACCTGCTTGCTGGGCTGAGATGGGGAATCGCTGACTTTTGGAGTCGGCTGGTGACAAAATGTTCCAAAGACAGCCCATGCACAACTCCACCGGGGAAGGTGCCAGAAAGGAGTTCTGTTGGTTGTTCTTACACTGCCCCGGTAGCCAGATGAAAGACACCACAAAACTGGTTCTACCTGCTTGCTGGGCTGAGATGGGCAAACGCTGACTTTTGTAGTCGGCTGGTGACAAAATGTTCCAAACACACCCCATGCACAACTCCCCCGGGGAAGGTGCCAGAAAGGAGTTCTGTTGGTTGTTCTACCACTGCCCCGGTAGCCAGCTGAAAGACACCACAAAAGTGGTTCTACCTGCTTTCTGGGCTGAGATGGGCAATCGCTGACTTTTGGAGTCGGCTGGTGACAAAATGTTCCAAACACACCCCATGCACAACTCCACCGGGGAAGGTGCCAGAAAGGAGTTCTGTTGGTTGTTCTTCCACTGCCCCGGTAGCCAGCTGAAAGACACCACAAAAGTGGTTCTACCTGCTTGCTGGGCTGAGATGGGCAATCGCTGACTTTTGGAGTCGGCTGGTGACAAAATGTTCCAAACACACCCCATGCACAACTCCACCGGGGAAGATGCCAGAAAGGAGTTCTCTTGGTAGTTCTTCCACTGCCCCGGTAGCCAGCTGAAAGACACCACAAAAGTGGTTCTACCTGCTTTCTGGGCTGAGATGGGCAATCGCTGACTTTTGGAGTCGGCTGGTGACAAAATGTTCCAAACACACCCCATGCACAACTCCACCGGGGAAGGTGCCAGAAAGGAGTTCTGTTGGTAGTTCTTCCACTGCCCCGGTAGCCAGCTGAAAGACACCACAAAAGTGGTTCTACCTGCTTGCTGGGCTGAGATGGGGAATCGCTGACTTTTGGAGTCGGCTGGTGACAAAATGTTCCAAAGACAGCCCATGCACAACTCCACCGGGGAAGGTGCCAGAAAGGAGTTCCGTTGCTTGTTCTTCCACTGCCCCGGTAGCCAGATGAAAGACACCACAAAAGTGGTTCTACCTGCTTGCTGGGCTGAGATGGGCAATCGCTGACTTTTGGAGTCGGCTGGTGACAAAATGTTCCAAACACACCCCATGCACAACTCCAGCGGGGAAGGTGCCAGAAAGGAGTTCTGTTGGTTGTTCTTACACTGCCCCGGTAGCCAGATGAAAGACACCACAAAAGTGGTTCTACCTGCTTTCTAGGCTGAGATGGGGAATCGCTGACTTTTGGAGTCGGCTGGTGACAAAATGTTCCAAACACACCCCATGCACAACTCCACCGGGGAAGGTGCCAGAAAGGAGTTCTCTTGGTAGTTCTTCCACTGCCCCGGTAGCCAGCTGAAAGACACCACAAAAGTGGTTCTACCTGCTTTCTGGGCTGAGATGGGGAATCGCTGACTTTTGTAGTCGGCTGGTGACAAAATGTTCCAAACACACCCCATGCACAACTCCACCGGGGAAGGTGTCAGAAATGAGTTCTATTGGTTGTTCTTCCACTGCCCCGGTAGCCAGATGAAAGACACCACAAAAGTGGTTCTACCTGCTTGCTGGGCTGAGATGGGCAATCGCTGACTTTTGGAGTCGGCTGGTGACAAAATGTTCCAAACACACCCCATGCACAACTCCACCGGGGAAGGTGTCAGAAAGGAGTTCTGTTGGTAGTTCTTACACTGCCCCGGTAGCCAGATGAAAGACACCAGAAATGTGGTTCTACCTGCTTGCTGGGCTGAGATGGGCAATCGCTGACTTTTGGAGTCGGCTGGTGACAAAATGTTCCAAAGACAGCCCATGCACAACTCCACCGGGGAAGGTGCCAGAAAGGAGTTCTCTTGGTAGTTCTTCCACTGCCCCGGTAGCCAGATGAAAGACACCACAAAAGTGGTTCTACCTGCTTGCTGGGCTGAGATGGGCAATCGCTGACTTTTGGAGTCGGCTGGTGACAAAATGTTCCAAACACACCCCATGCACAACTCCACCGGGGAAGGTGCCAGAAAGGAGTTCCGTTGCTTGTTCTTCCACTGCCCCGGTAGCCAGCTGAAAGACACCACAAAAGTGGTTCTACCTGCTTGCTGGGCTGAGATGGGCAATCGCTGACTTTTGGAGTCGGCTGGTGACAAAATGTTCCAAACACACCCCATGCACAACTCCACCGGGGAAGGTGCCAGAAAGGAGTTCTGTTGGTAGTTCTTCCACTGCCCCGGTAGCCAGCTGAAAGACACCACAAAAGTGGTTCTACCTGCTTTCTGGGCTGAGATGGGCAATCGCTGACTTTTGGAGTCGGCTGGTGACAAAATGTTCCAAACACACCCCATGCACAACTCCAGCGGGGAAGGTGCCAGAAAGGAGTTCTGTTGGTTGTTCTTCCACTGCCCCGGTAGCCAGCTGAAAGACACCACAAAAGTGGTTCTACCTGCTTTCTAGGCTGAGATGGGGAATCGCTGACTTTTGGAGTCGGCTGGTGACAAAATGTTCCAAACACACCCCATGCACAACTCCACCGGGGAAGGTGCCAGAAAGGAGTTCTGTTGGTTGTTCTTACACTGCCCCGGTAGCCAGATGAAAGACACCACAAAACTGGTTCTACCTGCTTGCTGGGCTGAGATGGGCAAACGCTGACTTTTGTAGTCGGCTGGTGACAAAATGTTCCAAACACACCCCATGCACAACTCCAGCGGGGAAGGTGCCAGAAAGGAGTTCTGTTGGTTGTTCTTACACTGCCCCGGTAGCCAGATGAAAGACACCACAAAACTGGTTCTACCTGCTTGCTGGGCTGAGATGGGGAATCGCTGACTTTTGGAGTCGGCTGGTGACAAAATGTTCCAAAGACAGCCCATGCACAACTCCACCGGGGAAGGTGCCAGAAAGGAGTTCTGTTGGTTGTTCTTACACTGCCCCGGTAGCCAGATGAAAGACACCACAAAACTGGTTCTACCTGCTTGCTGGGCTGAGATGGGCAAACGCTGACTTTTGTAGTCGGCTGGTGACAAAATGTTCCAAACACACCCCATGCACAACTCCCCCGGGGAAGGTGCCAGAAAGGAGTTCTGTTGGTTGTTCTACCACTGCCCCGGTAGCCAGCTGAAAGACACCACAAAAGTGGTTCTACCTGCTTTCTGGGCTGAGATGGGCAATCGCTGACTTTTGGAGTCGGCTGGTGACAAAATGTTCCAAACACACCCCATGCACAACTCCACCGGGGAAGGTGCCAGAAAGGAGTTCTGTTGGTTGTTCTTCCACTGCCCCGGTAGCCAGCTGAAAGACACCACAAAAGTGGTTCTACCTGCTTGCTGGGCTGAGATGGGCAATCGCTGACTTTTGGAGTCGGCTGGTGACAAAATGTTCCAAACACACCCCATGCACAACTCCACCGGGGAAGATGCCAGAAAGGAGTTCTCTTGGTAGTTCTTCCACTGCCCCGGTAGCCAGCTGAAAGACACCACAAAAGTGGTTCTACCTGCTTTCTGGGCTGAGATGGGCAATCGCTGACTTTTGGAGTCGGCTGGTGACAAAATGTTCCAAACACACCCCATGCACAACTCCACCGGGGAAGGTGCCAGAAAGGAGTTCTGTTGGTAGTTCTTCCACTGCCCCGGTAGCCAGCTGAAAGACACCACAAAAGTGGTTCTACCTGCTTGCTGGGCTGAGATGGGGAATCGCTGACTTTTGGAGTCGGCTGGTGACAAAATGTTCCAAAGACAGCCCATGCACAACTCCACCGGGGAAGGTGCCAGAAAGGAGTTCCGTTGCTTGTTCTTCCACTGCCCCGGTAGCCAGCTGAAAGACACCACAAAAGTGGTTCTACCTGCTTGCTGGGCTGAGATGGGCAATCGCTGACTTTTGGAGTCGGCTGGTGACAAAATGTTCCAAACACACCCCATGCACAACTCCAGCGGGGAAGGTGCCAGAAAGGAGTTCTGTTGGTTGTTCTTACACTGCCCCGGTAGCCAGATGAAAGACACCACAAAAGTGGTTCTACCTGCTTTCTAGGCTGAGATGGGGAATCGCTGACTTTTGGAGTCGGCTGGTGACAAAATGTTCCAAACACACCCCATGCACAACTCCACCGGGGAAGGTGCCAGAAAGGAGTTCTCTTGGTAGTTCTTCCACTGCCCCGGTAGCCAGCTGAAAGACACCACAAAAGTGGTTCTACCTGCTTGCTGGGCTGAGATGGGGAATCGCTGACTTTTGGAGTCGGCTGGTGACAAAATGTTCCAAACACACCCCATGCACAACTCCACCGGGGAAGGTGCCAGAAAGGAGTTCTCTTGGTAGTTCTTCCACTGCCCCGGTAGCCAGATGAAAGACACCACAAAAGTGGTTCTACCTGCTTGCTGGGCTGAGATGGGCAATCGCTGACTTTTGGAGTCGGCTGGTGACAAAATGTTCCAAACACACCCCATGCACAACTCCTGCGGGGAAGGTGCCAGAAAGGAGTTCTGTTGGTTGTTCTTCCACTGCCCCGGTAGCCAGAAGAAAGACACCACAAAAGTGGTTCTACCTGCTTTCTGGGCTGAGATGGGCAATCGCTGACTTTTGGAGTCGGCTGGTGACAAAATGTTCCAAACACACCCCATGCACAACTCCAGCGGGGAAGGTGCCAGAAAGGAGTTCTGTTGGTAGTTCTTCCACTGCCCCGGTAGCCAGCTGAAAGACACCACAAAAGTGGTTCTACCTGCTTGCTGGGCTGAGATGGGCAATCGCTGACTTTTGGAGTCGGCTGGTGACAAAATGTTCCAAACACACCCCATGCACAACTCCACCGGGGAAGGTGTCAGAAAGGAGTTCTCTTGGTAGTTCTTCCACTGCCCCGGTAGCCAGATGAAAGACACCACAAAAGTGGTTCTACCTGCTTTCTGGGCTGAGATGGGCAATCGCTGACTTTTTGAGTCGGCTGGTGACAAAATGTTCCAAACACACCCCATGCACAACTCCACCGGGGAAGGTGCCAGAAAGGAGTTCTGTTGGTAGTTCTTCCACTGCCCCGGTAGCCAGCTGAAAGACACCACAAAAGTGGTTCTACCTGCTTGCTGGGCTGAGATGGGCAATCGCTGACTTTTGCAGTCGGCTGGTGACAAAATGTTCCAAACACACCCCATGCACAACTCCACCGGGGAAGGTGTCAGAAAGGAGTTCTCTTGGTAGTTCTTCCACTGCCCCGGTAGCCAGCTGAAAGACACCACAAAAGTGGTTCTACCTGCTTTCTGGGCTGAGATGGGCAATCGCTGACTTTTGGAGTCGGCTGGTGACAAAATGTTCCAAACACACCCCATGCACAACTCCACCGGGGAAGGTGCCAGAAAGGAGTTCTGTTGGTAGTTCTTCCACTGCCCCGGTAGCCAGCTGAAAGACACCACAAAAGTGGTTCTACCTGCTTGCTGGGCTGAGATGGGCAATCGCTGACTTTTGGAGTCGGCTGGTGACAAAATGTTCCAAAGACAGCCCATGCACAACTCCACCGGGGAAGGTGCCAGAAAGGAGTTCTGTTGGTTGTTCTTCCACTGCCCCGGTAGCCAGATGAAAGACACCACAAAAGTGGTTCTACCTGCTTGCTGGGCTGAGATGGGCAATCGCTGACTTTTGGAGTCGGCTGGTGACAAAATGTTCCAAACACACCCCATGCACAACTCCACCGGGGAAGGTGCCAGAAAGGAGTTCTGTTGGTTGTTCTTCCACTGCCCCGGTAGCCAGATGAAAGACACCACAAAAGTGGTTCTACCTGCTTTCTAGGCTGAGATGGGGAATCGCTGACTTTTGGAGTCGGCTGGTGACAAAATGTTCCAAACACACCCCATGCACAACTCCACCGGGGAAGGTGCCAGAAAGGAGTTCTGTTGGTTGTTCTTCCACTGCCCCGGTAGCCAGCTGAAAGACACCACAAAAGTGGTTCTACCTGCTTTCTGGGCTGAGATGGGCAATCGCTGACTTTTGGAGTCGGCTGGTGACAAAATGTTCCAAACACACCCCATGCACAACTCCACCGGGGAAGGTGCCAGAAAGGAATTCCGTTGCTTGTTCTTCCACTGCCCCGGTAGCCAGCTGAAAGACACCACAAAAGTGGTTCTACCTGCTTGCTGGGCTGAGATGGGCAATCGCTGACTTTTGGAGTCGGCTGGTGACAAAATGTTCCAAACACACCCCATGCACAACTCCACCGGGGAAGGTGCCAAAAAGGAGTTCTGTTGGTTGTTCTTCCACTGCCCCGGTAGCCAGAAGAAAGACACCACAAAAGTGGTTCTACCTGCTTTCTGGGCTGAGATGGGCAATCGCTGACTTTTGGAGTCGGCTGGTGACAAAATGTTCCAAAGACAGCCCATGCACAACTCCACCGGGGAAGGTGCCAGAAAGGAGTTCCGTTGCTTGTTCTTCCACTGCCCCGGTAGCCAGATGAAAGACACCACAAAAGTGGTTCTACCTGCTTGCTGGGCTGAGATGGGCAATCGCTGACTTTTGGAGTCGGCTGGTGACAAAATGTTCCAAACACACCCCATGCACAACTCCAGCGGGGAAGGTGCCAGAAAGGAGTTCTGTTGGTTGTTCTTACACTGCCCCGGTAGCCAGATGAAAGACACCACAAAAGTGGTTCTACCTGCTTTCTAGGCTGAGATGGGGAATCGCTGACTTTTGGAGTCGGCTGGTGACAAAATGTTCCAAACACACCCCATGCACAACTCCACCGGGGAAGGTGCCAGAAAGGAGTTCTCTTGGTAGTTCTTCCACTGCCCCGGTAGCCAGCTGAAAGACACCACAAAAGTGGTTCTACCTGCTTTCTGGGCTGAGATGGGGAATCGCTGACTTTTGTAGTCGGCTGGTGACAAAATGTTCCAAACACACCCCATGCACAACTCCACCGGGGAAGGTGCCAGAAAGGAGTTCTCTTGGTAGTTCTTCCACTGCCCCGGTAGCCAGATGAAAGACACCACAAAAGTGGTTCTACCTGCTTGCTGGGCTGAGATGGGCAATCGCTGACTTTTGGAGTCGGCTGGTGACAAAATGTTCCAAACACACCCCATGCACAACTCCTGCGGGGAAGGTGCCAGAAAGGAGTTCTGTTGGTTGTTCTTCCACTGCCCCGGTAGCCAGAAGAAAGACACCACAAAAGTGGTTCTACCTGCTTTCTGGGCTGAGATGGGCAATCGCTGACTTTTGGAGTCGGCTGGTGACAAAATGTTCCAAACACACCCCATGCACAACTCCAGCGGGGAAGGTGCCAGAAAGGAGTTCTGTTGGTAGTTCTTCCACTGCCCCGGTAGCCAGCTGAAAGACACCACAAAAGTGGTTCTACCTGCTTTCTGGGCTGAGATGGGCAATCGCTGACTTTTGGAGTCGGCTGGTGACAAAATGTTCCAAACACACCCCATGCACAACTCCACCGGGGAAGGTGTCAGAAAGGAGTTCTCTTGGTAGTTCTTCCACTGCCCCGGTAGCCAGATGAAAGACACCACAAAAGTGGTTCTACCTGCTTTCTGGGCTGAGATGGGCAATCGCTGACTTTTTGAGTCGGCTGGTGACAAAATGTTCCAAACACACCCCATGCACAACTCCAGCGGGGAAGGTGCCAGAAAGGAGTTCTGTTGGTAGTTCTTCCACTGCCCCGGTAGCCAGCTGAAAGACACCACAAAAGTGGTTCTACCTGCTTGCTGGGCTGAGATGGGCAATCGCTGACTTTTGGAGTCGGCTGGTGACAAAATGTTCCAAACACACCCCATGCACAACTCCACCGGGGAAGGTGTCAGAAAGGAGTTCTCTTGGTAGTTCTTCCACTGCCCCGGTAGCCAGCTGAAAGACACCACAAAAGTGGTTCTACCTGCTTTCTGGGCTGAGATGGGCAATCGCTGACTTTTGGAGTCGGCTGGTGACAAAATGTTCCAAACACACCCCATGCACAACTCCACCGGGGAAGGTGCCAGAAAGGAGTTCTGTTGGTAGTTCTTCCACTGCCCCGGTAGCCAGCTGAAAGACACCACAAAAGTGGTTCTACCTGCTTGCTGGGCTGAGATGGGCAATCGCTGACTTTTGGAGTCGGCTGGTGACAAAATGTTCCAAACACACCCCATGCACAACTCCACCGGGGAAGGTGCCAGAAAGGAGTTCTGTTGGTTGTTCTTCCACTGCCCCGGTAGCCAGATGAAAGACACCACAAAAGTGGTTCTACCTGCTTGCTGGGCTGAGATGGGCAATCGCTGACTTTTGGAGTCGGCTGGTGACAAAATGTTCCAAACACACCCCATGCACAACTCCAGCGGGGAAGGTGCCAGAAAGGAGTTCTGTTGGTTGTTCTTCCACTGCCCCGGTAGCCAGATGAAAGACACCACAAAAGTGGTTCTACCTGCTTTCTAGGCTGAGATGGGGAATCGCTGACTTTTGGAGTCGGCTGGTGACAAAATGTTCCAAACACACCCCATGCACAACTCCACCGGGGAAGGTGCCAGAAAGGAGTTCTGTTGGTTGTTCTTCCACTGCCCCGGTAGCCAGCTGAAAGACACCACAAAAGTGGTTCTACCTGCTTTCTGGGCTGAGATGGGCAATCGCTGACTTTTGGAGTCGGCTGGTGACAAAATGTTCCAAACACACCCCATGCACAACTCCACCGGGGAAGGTGCCAGAAAGGAATTCCGTTGCTTGTTCTTCCACTGCCCCAGTAGCCAGCTGAAAGGCACCACAAAAGTGGTTCTACCTGCTTGCTGGGCTGAGATGGGCAATCGCTGACTTTTGGAGTCGGCTGGTGACAAAATGTTCCAAACACACCCCATGCACAACTCCACCGGGGAAGGTGCCAAAAAGGAGTTCTGTTGGTTGTTCTTCCACTGCCCCGGTAGCCAGAAGAAAGACACCACAAAAGTGGTTCTACCTGCTTTCTGGGCTGAGATGGGCAATCGCTGACTTTTGGAGTCGGCTGGTGACAAAATGTTCCAAACACACCCCATGCACAACTCCACCGGGGAAGGTGCCAGAAAGGAGTTCTGTTGGTAGTTCTTCCACTGCCCCGGTAGCCAGCTGAAAGACACCACAAAAGTGGTTCTACCTGCTTGCTGGGCTGAGATGGGCAATCGCTGACTTTTGGAGTCGGCTGGTGACAAAATGTTCCAAACACACCCCATGCACAACTCCACCGGGGAAGGTGTCAGAAAGGAGTTCTCTTGGTAGTTCTTCCACTGCCCCGGTAGCCAGCTGAAAGACACCACAAAAGTGGTTCTACCTGCTTGCTGGGCTGAGATGGGGAATCGCTGACTTTTTGAGTCGGCTGGTGACAAAATGTTCCAAACACACCCCATGCACAACTCCACCGGGGAAGGTGCCAGAAAGGAGTTCTGTTGGTAGTTCTTCCACTGCCCCGGTAGCCAGATGAAAGACACCACAAAAGTGGTTCTACCTGCTTGCTGGGCTGAGATGGGCAATCGCTGACTTTTGGAGTCGGCTGGTGACAAAATGTTCCAAACACACCCCATGCACAACTCCACCGGGGAAGGTGCCAGAAAGGAGTTCTGTTGGTAGTTCTTCCACTGCCCCGGTAGCCAGATGAAAGACACCACAAAAGTGGTTCTACATGCTTTCTGGGCTGAGATGGGCAATCGCTGACTTTTGGAGTCGGCTGGTGACAAAATGTTCCAAACACACCCCATGCACAACTCCAGCGGGGAAGGTGCCAGAAAGGAATTCCATTGCTTGTTCTTCCACTGCCCCGGTAGCCAGCTGAAAGACACCACAAAAGTGGTTCTACCTGCTTGCTGGGCTGAGATGGGCAATCGCTGACTTTTGGAGTCGGCTGGTGACAAAATGTTCCAAACACACCCCATGCACAACTCCACCGGGGAAGGTGCCAGAAAGGAGTTCTCTTGGTAGTTCTTCCACTGCCCCGGTAGCCAGATGAAAGACACCACAAAAGTGGTTCTACCTGCTTGCTGGGCTGAGATGGGCAATCGCTGACTTTTGGAGTCGGCTGGTGACAAAATGTTCCAAACACACCCCATGCACAACTCCTGCGGGGAAGGTGCCAGAAAGGAGTTCTGTTGGTTGTTCTTCCACTGCCCCGGTAGCCAGAAGAAAGACACCACAAAAGTGGTTCTACCTGCTTTCTGGGCTGAGATGGGCAATCGCTGACTTTTGGAGTCGGCTGGTGACAAAATGTTCCAAACACACCCCATGCACAACTCCAGCGGGGAAGGTGCCAGAAAGGAGTTCTGTTGGTAGTTCTTCCACTGCCCCGGTAGCCAGCTGAAAGACACCACAAAAGTGGTTCTACCTGCTTTCTGGGCTGAGATGGGCAATCGCTGACTTTTGGAGTCGGCTGGTGACAAAATGTTCCAAACACACCCCATGCACAACTCCACCGGGGAAGGTGTCAGAAAGGAGTTCTCTTGGTAGTTCTTCCACTGCCCCGGTAGCCAGATGAAAGACACCACAAAAGTGGTTCTACCTGCTTTCTGGGCTGAGATGGGCAATCGCTGACTTTTTGAGTCGGCTGGTGACAAAATGTTCCAAACACACCCCATGCACAACTCCAGCGGGGAAGGTGCCAGAAAGGAGTTCTGTTGGTAGTTCTTCCACTGCCCCGGTAGCCAGCTGAAAGACACCACAAAAGTGGTTCTACCTGCTTGCTGGGCTGAGATGGGCAATCGCTGACTTTTGGAGTCGGCTGGTGACAAAATGTTCCAAACACACCCCATGCACAACTCCACCGGGGAAGGTGTCAGAAAGGAGTTCTCTTGGTAGTTCTTCCACTGCCCCGGTAGCCAGCTGAAAGACACCACAAAAGTGGTTCTACCTGCTTTCTGGGCTGAGATGGGCAATCGCTGACTTTTGGAGTCGGCTGGTGACAAAATGTTCCAAACACACCCCATGCACAACTCCACCGGGGAAGGTGCCAGAAAGGAGTTCTGTTGGTAGTTCTTCCACTGCCCCGGTAGCCAGCTGAAAGACACCACAAAAGTGGTTCTACCTGCTTGCTGGGCTGAGATGGGCAATCGCTGACTTTTGGAGTCGGCTGGTGACAAAATGTTCCAAACACACCCCATGCACAACTCCACCGGGGAAGGTGCCAGAAAGGAGTTCTGTTGGTTGTTCTTCCACTGCCCCGGTAGCCAGATGAAAGACACCACAAAAGTGGTTCTACCTGCTTGCTGGGCTGAGATGGGCAATCGCTGACTTTTGGAGTCGGCTGGTGACAAAATGTTCCAAACACACCCCATGCACAACTCCAGCGGGGAAGGTGCCAGAAAGGAGTTCTGTTGGTTGTTCTTCCACTGCCCCGGTAGCCAGATGAAAGACACCACAAAAGTGGTTCTACCTGCTTTCTAGGCTGAGATGGGGAATCGCTGACTTTTGGAGTCGGCTGGTGACAAAATGTTCCAAACACACCCCATGCACAACTCCACCGGGGAAGGTGCCAGAAAGGAGTTCTGTTGGTTGTTCTTCCACTGCCCCGGTAGCCAGCTGAAAGACACCACAAAAGTGGTTCTACCTGCTTTCTGGGCTGAGATGGGCAATCGCTGACTTTTGGAGTCGGCTGGTGACAAAATGTTCCAAACACACCCCATGCACAACTCCACCGGGGAAGGTGCCAGAAAGGAATTCCGTTGCTTGTTCTTCCACTGCCCCAGTAGCCAGCTGAAAGGCACCACAAAAGTGGTTCTACCTGCTTGCTGGGCTGAGATGGGCAATCGCTGACTTTTGGAGTCGGCTGGTGACAAAATGTTCCAAACACACCCCATGCACAACTCCACCGGGGAAGGTGCCAAAAAGGAGTTCTGTTGGTTGTTCTTCCACTGCCCCGGTAGCCAGAAGAAAGACACCACAAAAGTGGTTCTACCTGCTTTCTGGGCTGAGATGGGCAATCGCTGACTTTTGGAGTCGGCTGGTGACAAAATGTTCCAAACACACCCCATGCACAACTCCACCGGGGAAGGTGCCAGAAAGGAGTTCTGTTGGTAGTTCTTCCACTGCCCCGGTAGCCAGCTGAAAGACACCACAAAAGTGGTTCTACCTGCTTGCTGGGCTGAGATGGGCAATCGCTGACTTTTGGAGTCGGCTGGTGACAAAATGTTCCAAACACACCCCATGCACAACTCCACCGGGGAAGGTGTCAGAAAGGAGTTCTCTTGGTAGTTCTTCCACTGCCCCGGTAGCCAGCTGAAAGACACCACAAAAGTGGTTCTACCTGCTTGCTGGGCTGAGATGGGGAATCGCTGACTTTTTGAGTCGGCTGGTGACAAAATGTTCCAAACACACCCCATGCACAACTCCACCGGGGAAGGTGCCAGAAAGGAGTTCTGTTGGTAGTTCTTCCACTGCCCCGGTAGCCAGATGAAAGACACCACAAAAGTGGTTCTACCTGCTTGCTGGGCTGAGATGGGCAATCGCTGACTTTTGGAGTCGGCTGGTGACAAAATGTTCCAAACACACCCCATGCACAACTCCACCGGGGAAGGTGCCAGAAAGGAGTTCTGTTGGTAGTTCTTCCACTGCCCCGGTAGCCAGATGAAAGACACCACAAAAGTGGTTCTACATGCTTTCTGGGCTGAGATGGGCAATCGCTGACTTTTGGAGTCGGCTGGTGACAAAATGTTCCAAACACACCCCATGCACAACTCCAGCGGGGAAGGTGCCAGAAAGGAATTCCATTGCTTGTTCTTCCACTGCCCCGGTAGCCAGCTGAAAGACACCACAAAAGTGGTTCTACCTGCTTGCTGGGCTGAGATGGGCAATCGCTGACTTTTGGAGTCGGCTGGTGACAAAATGTTCCAAACACACCCCATGCACAACTCCACCGGGGAAGGTGCCAGAAAGGAGTTCTGTTGGTAGTTCTTCCACTGCCCCGGTAGCCAGCTGAAAGACACCACAAAAGTGGTTCTACATGCTTTCTGGGCTGAGATGGGCAATCGCTGACTTTTGGAGTCGGCTGGTGACAAAATGTTCCAAACACACCCCATGCACAACTCCACCGGGGAAGGTGCCAGAAAGGAGTTCTCTTGGTAGTTCTTCCACTGCCCCGGTAGCCAGCTGAAAGACACCACAAAAGTGGTTCTACCTGCTTGCTGGGCTGAGATGGGCAATCGCTGACTTTTGGAGTCGGCTGGTGACAAAATGTTCCAAACACACCCCATGCACAACTCCCCCGGGGAAGGTGCCAGAAAGGAGTTCTGTTGGTTGTTCTTACACTGCCCCGGTAGCCAGATGAAAGACACCACAAAAGTGGTTCTACCTGCTTTCTAGGCTGAGATGGGGAATCGCTGACTTTTGGAGTCGGCTGGTGACAAAATGTTCCAAACACACCCCATGCACAACTCCACCGGGGAAGGTGCCAGAAAGGAGTTCTGTTGGTTGTTCTTACACTGCCCTGGTAGCCAGCTGAAAGACACCACAAAAGTGGTTCTACCTGCTTGCTGGGCTGAGATGGGGAATCGCTAACTTTTGGAGTCGGCTGGTGACAAAATGTTCCAAAGACAGCCCATGCACAACTCCACCGGGGAAGGTGCCAGAAAGGAGTTCTGTTGGTTGTTCTTACACTGCCCCGGTAGCCAGATGAAAGACACCACAAAACTGGTTCTACCTGCTTGCTGGGCTGAGATGGGCAAACGCTGACTTTTGGAGTCGGCTGGTGACAAAATGTTCCAAACACACCCCATGCACAACTCCACCGGGGAAGGTGCCAGAAAGGAGTTCCATTGCTTGTTCTTCCACTGCCCCGGTAGCCAGATGAAAGACACCACAAAAGTGGTTCTACCTGCTTTCTGGGCTGAGATGGGCAATCGCTGACTTTTGGAGTCGGCTGGTGACAAAATGTTCCAAACACACCCCATGCACAACTCCAGCGGGGAAGGTGCCAGAAAGTAGTTCCGTTGCTTGTTCTTCCACTGCCCCGGTAGCCAGCTGAAAGACACCACAAAAGTGGTTCTACCTGCTTGCTGGGCTGAGATGGGCAATCGCTGACTTTTGGAGTCGGCTGGTGACAAAATGTTCCAAACACACCCCATGCACAACTCCACCGGGGAAGGTGCCAGAAAGGAGTTCTGTTGGTAGTTCTTCCACTGCCCCGGTAGCCAGCTGAAAGACACCACAAAAGTGGTTCTACCTGCTTTCTGGGCTGAGATGGGCAATCGCTGACTTTTGGAGTCGGCTGGTGACAAAATGTTCCAAACACACCCCATGCACAACTCCAGCGGGGAAGGTGCCAGAAAGGAGTTCTGTTGGTTGTTCTTCCACTGCCCCGGAAGCCAGCTGAAAGACACCACAAAAGTGGTTCTACCTGCTTTCTAGGCTGAGATGGGCAATCGCTGACTTTTGGAGTCGGCTGGTGACAAAATGTTCCAAACACACCCCATGCACAACTCCACCGGGGAAGGTGCCAGAAAGGAGTTCTGTTGGTTGTTCTTCCACTGCCCCGGTAGCCAGATGAAAGACACCACAAAAGTGGTTCTACCTGCTTTCTGGGCTGAGATGGGCAAACGCTGACTTTTGTAGTCGGCTGGTGACAAAATGTTCCAAACACACCCCATGCACAACTCCACCGGGGAAGGTGCCAGAAAGGAGTTCTGTTGGTTGTTCTTCCACTGCCCCGGTAGCCAGCTGAAAGACACCACAAAAGTGGTTCTACCTGCTTTCTAGGCTGAGATGGGGAATCGCTGACTTTTGGAGTCGGCTGGTGACAAAATGTTCCAAACACACCCCATGCACAACTCCACCGGGGAAGGTGCCAGAAAGGAGTTCTGTTGGTTGTTCTTCCACTGCCCCGGTAGCCAGCTGAAAGACACCACAAAAGTGGTTCTACCTGCTTGCTGGGATGAGATGGGCAATCGCTGACTTTTGGAGTCGGCTGGTGACAAAATGTTCCAAACACACCCCATGCACAACTCCAGCGGGGAAGGTGCCAGAAAGGAGTTCTCTTGGTAGTTCTTCCACTGCCCCGGTAGCCAGATGAAAGACACCACAAAAGTGGTTCTACCTGCTTGCTGGGCTGAGATGGGCAATCGCTGACTTTTGGAGTCGGCTGGTGACAAAATGTTCCAAAGACAGCCCATGCACAACTCCACCGGGGAAGGTGCCAGAAAGGAGTTCTGTTGGTTGTTCTTCCACTGCCCCGGTAGCCAGATGAAAGACACCACAAAAGTGGTTCTACCTGCTTGCTGGGCTGAGATGGGCAATCGCTGACTTTTGGAGTCGGCTGGTGACAAAATGTTCCAAACACACCCCATGCACAACTCCACCGGGGAAGGTGCCAGAAAGGAGTTCTCTTGGTAGTTCTTCCACTGCCCCGGTAGCCAGATGAAAGACAACACAAAAGTGGTTCTACCTGCTTGCTGGGCTGAGATGGGCAATCGCTGACTTTTGCAGTCGGCTGGTGACAAAATGTTCCAAACACACCCCATGCACAACTCCAGCGGGGAAGGTGCCAGAAAGGAGTTCTGTTGGTAGTTCTTCCACTGCCCCGGTAGCCAGCTGAAAGACACCACAAAAGTGGTTCTACCTGCTTTCTGGGCTGAGATGGGCAATCGCTGACTTTTGGAGTCGGCTGGTGACAAAATGTTCCAAAGACAGCCCATGCACAACTCCAGCGGGGAAGGTGCCAGAAAGGAGTTCTGTTGGTAGTTCTTCCACTGCCCCGGTAGCCAGATGAAAGACACCACAAAAGTGGTTCTACCTGCTTTCTGGGCTGAGATGGGGAATCGCTGACTTTTGGAGTCGGCTGGTGACAAAATGTTCCAAACACACCCCATGCACAACTCCACCGGGGAAGGTGCCAGAAAGGAGTTCTGTTGGTTGTTCTTCCACTGCCCCGGTAGCCAGCTGAAAGACACCACAAAAGTGGTTCTACCTGCTTTCTGGGCTGAGATGGGCAATCGCTGACTTTTGGAGTCGGCTGGTGACAAAATGTTCCAAACACACCCCATGCACAACTCCACCGGGGAAGGTGCCAGAAAGGAATTCCGTTGCTTGTTCTTCCACTGCCCCGGTAGCCAGCTGAAAGACACCACAAAAGTGGTTCTACCTGCTTGCTGGGCTGAGATGGGCAATCGCTGACTTTTGGAGTCGGCTGGTGACAAAATGTTCCAAACACACCCCATGCACAACTCCACCGGGGAAGGTGCCAAAAAGGAGTTCTGTTGGTTGTTCTTCCACTGCCCCGGTAGCCAGAAGAAAGACACCACAAAAGTGGTTCTACCTGCTTTCTGGGCTGAGATGGGCAATCGCTGACTTTTGGAGTCGGCTGGTGACAAAATGTTCCAAACACACCCCATGCACAACTCCAGCGGGGAAGGTGCCAGAAAGGAGTTCTGTTGGTAGTTCTTCCACTGCCCCGGTAGCCAGCTGAAAGACACCACAAAAGTGGTTCTACCTGCTTGCTGGGCTGAGATGGGCAATCGCTGACTTTTGGAGTCGGCTGGTGACAAAATGTTCCAAACACACCCCATGCACAACTCCACCGGGGAAGGTGTCAGAAAGGAGTTCTCTTGGTAGTTCTTCCACTGCCCCGGTAGCCAGCTGAAAGACACCACAAAAGTGGTTCTACCTGCTTGCTGGGCTGAGATGGGGAATCGCTGACTTTTTGAGTCGGCTGGTGACAAAATGTTCCAAACACACCCCATGCACAACTCCACCGGGGAAGGTGCCAGAAAGGAGTTCTGTTGGTAGTTCTTCCACTGCCCCGGTAGCCAGATGAAAGACACCACAAAAGTGGTTCTACCTGCTTGCTGGGCTGAGATGGGCAATCGCTGACTTTTGGAGTCGGCTGGTGACAAAATGTTCCAAACACACCCCATGCACAACTCCACCGGGGAAGGTGCCAGAAAGGAGTTCTGTTGGTAGTTCTTCCACTGCCCCAGTAGCCAGCTGAAAGACACCACAAAAGTGGTTCTACCTGCTTGCTGGGCTGAGATGGGCAATCGCTGACTTTTGGAGTCGGCTGGTGACAAAATGTTCCAAACACACCCCATGCACAACTCCAGCGGGGAAGGTGCCAGAAAGGAATTCCGTTGCTTGTTCTTCCACTGCCCCGGTAGCCAGCTGAAAGACACCACAAAAGTGGTTCTACCTGCTTTCTGGGCTGAGATGGGCAATCGCTGACTTTTGGAGTCGGCTGGTGACAAAATGTTCCAAACACACCCCATGCACAACTCCACCGGGGAAGGTGCCAGAAAGGAGTTCTGTTGGTAGTTCTTCCACTGCCCCGGTAGCCAGCTGAAAGACACCACAAAAGTGGTTCTACATGCTTTCTGGGCTGAGATGGGCAATCGCTGACTTTTGGAGTCGGCTGGTGACAAAATGTTCCAAACACACCCCATGCACAACTCCACCGGGGAAGGTGCCAGAAAGGAGTTCTCTTGGTAGTTCTTCCACTGCCCCGGTAGCCAGCTGAAAGACACCACAAAAGTGGTTCTACCTGCTTGCTGGGCTGAGATGGGCAATCGCTGACTTTTGGAGTCGGCTGGTGACAAAATGTTCCAAACACACCCCATGCACAACTCCCCCGGGGAAGGTGCCAGAAAGGAGTTCTGTTGGTTGTTCTTACACTGCCCCGGTAGCCAGATGAAAGACACCACAAAAGTGGTTCTACCTGCTTTCTAGGCTGAGATGGGGAATCGCTGACTTTTGGAGTCGGCTGGTGACAAAATGTTCCAAACACACCCCATGCACAACTCCACCGGGGAAGGTGCCAGAAAGGAGTTCTGTTGGTTGTTCTTACACTGCCCCGGTAGCCAGCTGAAAGACACCACAAAAGTGGTTCTACCTGCTTGCTGGGCTGAGATGGGGAATCGCTAACTTTTGGAGTCGGCTGGTGACAAAATGTTCCAAAGACAGCCCATGCACAACTCCACCGGGGAAGGTGCCAGAAAGGAGTTCTGTTGGTTGTTCTTACACTGCCCCGGTAGCCAGATGAAAGACACCACAAAACTGGTTCTACCTGCTTGCTGGGCTGAGATGGGCAAACGCTGACTTTTGGAGTCGGCTGGTGACAAAATGTTCCAAACACACCCCATGCACAACTCCACCGGGGAAGGTGCCAGAAAGGAGTTCCATTGCTTGTTCTTCCACTGCCCCGGTAGCCAGATGAAAGACACCACAAAAGTGGTTCTACCTGCTTTCTGGGCTGAGATGGGCAATCGCTGACTTTTGGAGTCGGCTGGTGACAAAATGTTCCAAACACACCCCATGCACAACTCCAGCGGGGAAGGTGCCAGAAAGTAGTTCCGTTGGTTGTTCTTCCACTGCCCCGGTAGCCAGCTGAAAGACACCACAAAAGTGGTTCTACCTGCTTGCTGGGCTGAGATGGGCAATCGCTGACTTTTGGAGTCGGCTGGTGACAAAATGTTCCAAACACACCCCATGCACAACTCCACCGGGGAAGGTGCCAGAAAGGAGTTCTGTTGGTAGTTCTTCCACTGCCCCGGTAGCCAGCTGAAAGACACCACAAAAGTGGTTCTACCTGCTTTCTGGGCTGAGATGGGCAATCGCTGACTTTTGGAGTCGGCTGGTGACAAAATGTTCCAAACACACCCCATGCACAACTCCAGCGGGGAAGGTGCCAGAAAGGAGTTCTGTTGGTTGTTCTTCCACTGCCCCGGTAGCCAGCTGAAAGACACCACAAAAGTGGTTCTACCTGCTTTCTAGGCTGAGATGGGCAATCGCTGACTTTTGGAGTCGGCTGGTGACAAAATGTTCCAAACACACCCCATGCACAACTCCACCGGGGAAGGTGCCAGAAAGGAGTTCTGTTGGTTGTTCTTCCACTGCCCCGGTAGCCAGATGAAAGACACCACAAAACTGGTTCTACCTGCTTTCTGGGCTGAGATGGGCAAACGCTGACTTTTGTAGTCGGCTGGTGACAAAATGTTCCAAACACACCCCATGCACAACTCCACCGGGGAAGGTGCCAGAAAGGAGTTCTGTTGGTTGTTCTTCCACTGCCCCGGTAGCCAGCTGAAAGACACCACAAAAGTGGTTCTACATGCTTTCTAGGCTGAGATGGGGAATCGCTGACTTTTGGAGTCGGCTGGTGACAAAATGTTCCAAACACACCCCATGCACAACTCCACCGGGGAAGGTGCCAGAAAGGAGTTCTGTTGGTTGTTCTTCCACTGCCCCGGTAGCCAGCTGAAAGACACCACAAAAGTGGTTCTACCTGCTTGCTGGGCTGAGATGGGGAATCGCTGACTTTTGGAGTCGGCTGGTGACAAAATGTTCCAAACACACCCCATGCACAACTCCAGCGGGGAAGGTGCCAGAAAGGAGTTCTCTTGGTAGTTCTTCCACTGCCCCGGTAGCCAGATGAAAGACACCACAAAAGTGGTTCTACCTGCTTGCTGGGCTGAGATGGGCAATCGCTGACTTTTGGAGTCGGCTGGTGACAAAATGTTCCAAACACACCCCATGCACAACTCCACCGGGGAAGGTGCCAGAAAGGAGTTCTGTTGGTTGTTCTTCCACTGCCCCGGTAGCCAGATGAAAGACACCACAAAAGTGGTTCTACCTGCTTGCTGGGATGAGATGGGCAATCGCTGACTTTTGGAGTCGGCTGGTGACAAAATGTTCCAAACACACCCCATGCACAACTCCACCGGGGAAGGTGCCAGAAAGGAGTTCTCTTGGTAGTTCTTCCACTGCCCCGGTAGCCAGATGAAAGACAACACAAAAGTGGTTCTACCTGCTTGCTGGGCTGAGATGGGCAATCGCTGACTTTTGCAGTCGGCTGGTGACAAAATGTTCCAAACACACCCCATGCACAACTCCACCGGGGAAGGTGCCAGAAAGGAGTTCTGTTGGTAGTTCTTCCACTGCCCCGGTAGCCAGCTGAAAGACACCACAAAAGTGGTTCTACCTGCTTGCTGGGCTGAGATGGGGAATCGCTGACTTTTGGAGTCGGCTGGTGACAAAATGTTCCAAAGACAGCCCATGCACAACTCCAGCGGGGAAGGTGCCAGAAAGGAGTTCTGTTGGTTGTTCTTCCACTGCCCCGGTAGCCAGCTGAAAGACACCACAAAAGTGGTTCTACCTGCTTGCTGGGCTGAGATGGGCAATCGCTGACTTTTGGAGTCGGCTGGTGACAAAATGTTCCAAACACACCCCATGCACAACTCCACCGGGGAAGGTGCCAGAAAGGAGTTCTGTTGGTTGTTCTTACACTGCCCCGGTAGCCAGATGAAAGACACCACAAAACTGGTTCTACCTGCTTGCTGGGCTGAGATGGGTAAACGCTGACTTTTGTAGTCGGCTGGTGACAAAATGTTCCAAACACACCCCATGCACAACTCCACCGGGGAAGGTGCCAGAAAGGAGTTCTGTTGGTTGTTCTTCCACTGCCCCGGTAGCCAGATGAAAGACACCACAAAAGTGGTTCTACCTGCTTGCTGGGCTGAGATGGGGAATCGCTGACTTTTGGAGTCGGCTGGTGACAAAATGTTCCAAACACACCCCATGCACAACTCCACCGGGGAAGGTGCCAGAAAGGAGTTCTGTTGGTTGTTCTTCCACTGCCCCGGTAGCCAGCTGAAAGACACCACAAAAGTGGTTCTACCTGCTTGCTGGGCTGAGATGGGGAATCGCTGACTTTTGGAGTCGGCTGGTGACAAAATGTTCCAAAGACACCCCATGCACAACTCCAGCGGGGAAGGTGCCAGAAAGGAGTTCTCTTGGTAGTTCTTCCACTGCCCCGGTAGCCAGATGAAAGACACCACAAAAGTGGTTCTACCTGCTTGCTGGGCTGAGATGGGCAATCGCTGACTTTTGGAGTCGGCTGGTGACAAAATGTTCCAAACACACCCCATGCACAACTCCACCGGGGAAGGTGCCAGAAAGGAGTTCTGTTGGTTGTTCTTCCACTGCCCCGGTAGCCAGATGAAAGACACCACAAAAGTGGTTCTACCTGCTTGCTGGGATGAGATGGGCAATCGCTGACTTTTGGAGTCGGCTGGTGACAAAATGTTCCAAACACACCCCATGCACAACTCCACCGGGGAAGGTGCCAGAAAGGAGTTCTCTTGGTAGTTCTTCCACTGCCCCGGTAGCCAGATGAAAGACACCACAAAAGTGGTTCTACCTGCTTGCTGGGCTGAGATGGGCAATCGCTGACTTTTGGAGTCGGCTGGTGACAAAATGTTCCAAACACACCCCATGCACAACTCCACCGGGGAAGGTGCCAGAAAGGAGTTCTGTTGGTAGTTCTTCCACTGCCCCGGTAGCCAGCTGAAAGACACCACAAAAGTGGTTCTACCTGCTTGCTGGGCTGAGATGGGGAATCGCTGACTTTTGGAGTCGTCTGGTGACAAAATGTTCCAAAGACAGCCCATGCACAACTCCCCCGGGGAAGGTGCCAGAAAGGAGTTCTGTTGGTAGTTCTTCCACTGCCCCGGTAGCCAGATGAAAGACACCACAAAAGTGGTTCTACCTGCTTGCTGGGCTGAGATGGGCAATCGCTGACTTTTGGAGTCGGCTGGTGACAAAATGTTCCAAACACACCCCATGCACAACTCCACCGGGGAAGGTGCCAGAAAGGAGTTCTGTTGGTTGTTCTTACACTGCCCCGGTAGCCAGATGAAAGACACCACAAAAGTGGTTCTACCTGCTTTCTAGGCTGAGATGGGGAATCGCTGACTTTTGGAGTCGGCTGGTGACAAAATGTTCCAAACACACCCCATGCACAACTCCAGCGGGGAAGGTGCCAGAAAGGAGTTCTCTTGGTAGTTCTTCCACTGCCCCGGTAGCCAGCTGAAAGACACCACAAAAGTGGTTCTACCTGCTTGCTGGGCTGAGATGGGCAATCGCTGACTTTTGGAGTCGGCTGGTGACAAAATGTTCCAAACACACCCCATGCACAACTCCACCGGGGAAGGTGCCAGAAAGGAGTTCTGTTGGTTGTTCTTACACTGCCCCGGTAGCCAGATGAAAGACACCACAAAACTGGTTCTACCTGCTTGCTGGGCTGAGATGGGTAAACGCTGACTTTTGTAGTCGGCTGGTGACAAAATGTTCCAAACACACCCCATGCACAACTCCACCGGGGAAGGTGCCAGAAAGGAGTTCTGTTGGTTGTTCTTCCACTGCCCCGGTAGCCAGATGAAAGACACCACAAAAGTGGTTCTACCTGCTTGCTGGGCTGAGATGGGGAATCGCTGACTTTTGGAGTCGGCTGGTGACAAAATGTTCCAAACACACCCCATGCACAACTCCACCGGGGAAGGTGCCAGAAAGGAGTTCTGTTGGTTGTTCTTCCACTGCCCCGGTAGCCAGCTGAAAGACACCACAAAAGTGGTTCTACCTGCTTGCTGGGCTGAGATGGGGAATCGCTGACTTTTGGAGTCGGCTGGTGACAAAATGTTCCAAAGACACCCCATGCACAACTCCAGCGGGGAAGGTGCCAGAAAGGAGTTCTCTTGGTAGTTCTTCCACTGCCCCGGTAGCCAGCTGAAAGACACCACAAAAGTGGTTCTACCTGCTTTCTGGGCTGAGATGGGGAATCGCTGACTTTTGGAGTCGGCTGGTGACAAAATGTTCCAAACACACCCCATGCACAACTCCACCGGGGAAGGTGCCAGAAAGGAGTTCTTTTGGTAGTTCTTCCACTGCCCCGGTAGCCAGATGAAAGACACCACAAAAGTGGTTCTACCTGCTTGCTGGGATGAGATGGGCAATCGCTGACTTTTGGAGTCGGCTGGTGACAAAATGTTCCAAACACACCCCATGCACAACTCCACCGGGGAAGGTGCCAGAAAGGAGTTCTCTTGGTAGTTCTTCCACTGCCCCGGTAGCCAGCTGAAAGACACCACAAAAGTGGTTCTACCTGCTTGCTGGGCTGAGATGGGGAATCGCTGACTTTTGGAGTCGTCTGGTGACAAAATGTTCCAAAGACAGCCCATGCACAACTCCCCCGGGGAAGGTGCCAGAAAGGAGTTCTGTTGGTAGTTCTTCCACTGCCCCGGTAGCCAGATGAAAGACACCACAAAAGTGGTTCTACCTGCTTGCTGGGCTGAGATGGGCAATCGCTGACTTTTGGAGTCGGCTGGTGACAAAATGTTCCAAACACACCCCATGCACAACTCCACCGGGGAAGGTGCCAGAAAGGAGTTCTGTTGGTTGTTCTTACACTGCCCCGGTAGCCAGATGAAAGACACCACAAAAGTGGTTCTACCTGCTTTCTAGGCTGAGATGGGGAATCGCTGACTTTTGGAGTCGGCTGGTGACAAAATGTTCCAAACACACCCCATGCACAACTCCAGCGGGGAAGGTGCCAGAAAGGAGTTCTCTTGGTAGTTCTTCCACTGCCCCGGTAGCCAGCTGAAAGACACCACAAAAGTGGTTCTACCTGCTTGCTGGGCTGAGATGGGCAATCGCTGACTTTTGGAGTCGGCTGGTGACAAAATGTTCCAAACACACCCCATGCACAACTCCACCGGGGAAGGTGCCAGAAAGGAGTTCTCTTGGTAGTTCTTCCGCTGCCCCGGTAGCCAGATGAAAGACACCACAAAAGTGGTTCTACCTGCTTGCTGGGCTGAGATGGGCAATCGCTGACTTTTGGAGTCGGCTGGTGACAAAATGTTCCAAACACACCCCATGCACAACTCCACCGGGGAAGGTGCCAGAAAGGAGTTCTGTTGGTTGTTCTTCCACTGCCCCGGTAGCCAGAAGAAAGACACCACAAAAGTGGTTCTACCTGCTTTCTGGGCTGAGATGGGCAATCGCTGACTTTTGGAGTCGGCTGGTGACAAAATGTTCCAAACACACCCCATGCACAACTCCAGCGGGGAAGGTGCCAGAAAGGAGTTCTGTTGGTAGTTCTTACACTGCCCCGGTAGCCAGCTGAAAGACACCACAAAAATGGTTCTACCTGCTTGCTGGGCTGAGATGGGCAATCGCTGACTTTTGGAGTCGGCTGGTGACAAAATGTTCCAAACACACCCCATGCACAACTCCAGCGGGGAAGGTGTCAGAAAGGAGTTCTCTTGGTAGTTCTTCCACTGCCCCGGTAGCCAGATGAAAGACACCACAAAAGTGGTTCTACCTGCTTTCTGGGCTGAGATGGGGAATCGCTGACTTTTTGAGTCGGCTGGTGACAAAATGTTCCAAACACACCCCATGCACAACTCCACCGGGGAAGGTGCCAGAAAGGAGTTCTGTTGGTAGTTCTTCCACTGCCCCGGTAGCGAGCTGAAAGACACCACAAAAGTGGTTCTACCTGCTTTCTGGGCTGAGATGGGCAATCGCTGACTTTTGGAGTCGGCTGGTGACAAAATGTTCCAAACACACCCCATGCACAACTCCAGCGGGGAAGGTGCCAGAAAGGAGTTCTGTTGGTTGTTCTTACACTGCCCCGGTAGCCAGATGAAAGACACCACAAAAGTGGTTCTACCTGCTTGCTGGGCTGAGATGGGCAATCGCTGACTTTTGGAGTCGGCTGGTGACAAAATGTTCCAAACACACCCCATGCACAACTCCCCCGGGGAAGGTGCCAGAAAGTAATTCCGTTGCTTGTTCTTCCACTGCCCCGGTAGCCAGCTGAAAGACACCACAAAAGTGGTTCTACCTGCTTTCTAGGCTGAGATGGGCAATCGCTGACTTTTGGAGTCGGCTGGTGACAAAATGTTCCAAACACACCCCATGCACAACTCCAGCGGGGAAGGTGCCAGAAAGGAGTTCTGTTGGTAGTTCTTCCACTGCCCCGGTAGCCAGATGAAAGACACCACAAAAGTGGTTCTACCTGCTTTCTGGGCTGAGATGGGCAATCGCTGACTTTTGGAGTCGGCTGGTGACAAAATGTTCCAAACACACCCCATGCACAACTCCACCGGGGAAGGTGCCAGAAAGGAGTTCTGTTGCTTGTTCTTCCACTGCCCCAGTAGCCAGATGAAAGACACCACAAAAGTGGTTCTACCTGCTTTCTGGGCTGAGATGGGCAATCGCTGACTTTTGGAGTCGGCTGGTGACAAAATGTTCCAAACACACCCCATGCACAACTCCAGCGGGGAAGGTGCCAGAAAGGAATTCCGTTGCTTGTTCTTCCACTGCCCCGGTAGCCAGCTGAAAGACACCACAAAAGTGGTTCTACCTGCTTGCTGGGCTGAGATGGGCAATCGCTGACTTTTGGAGTCGGCTGGTGACAAAATGTTCCAAACACACCCCATGCACAACTCCACCGGGGAAGGTGCCAGAAAGGAGTTCTGTTGGTAGTTCTTCCACTGCCCCGGTAGCCAGCTGAAAGACACCACAAAAGTGGTTCTACCTGCTTTCTGGGCTGAGATGGGCAATCGCTGACTTTTGGAGTCGGCTGGTGACAAAATGTTCCAAACACACCCCATGCACAACTCCACCGGGGAAGGTGCCAGAAAGGAGTTCTCTTGGTAGTTCTTCCACTGCCCCGGTAGCCAGATGAAAGACACCACAAAAGTGGTTCTACCTGCTTGCTGGGCTGAGATGGGCAATCGCTGACTTTTGGAGTCGGCTGGTGACAAAATGTTCCAAACACACCCCATGCACAACTCCACCGGGGAAGGTGTCAGAAAGGAGTTCTCTTGGTAGTTCTTCCACTGCCCCGGTAGCCAGATGAAAGACACCACAAAAGTGGTTCTACCTGCTTTCTAGGCTGAGATGGGCAATCGCTGACTTTTGGAGTCGGCTGGTGACAAAATGTTCCAAACACACCCCATGCACAACTCCACCGGGGAAGGTGCCAGAAAGGAGTTCTGTTGGTTGTTCTTACACTGCCCCGGTAGCCAGATGAAAGACACCACAAAAGTGGTTCTACCTGCTTGCTGGGCTGAGATGGGGAATCGCTGACTTTTGGAGTCGGCTGGTGACAAAATGTTCCAAAGACAGCCCATGCACAACTCCACCGGGGAAGGTGCCAGAAAGGAGTTCTCTTGGTAGTTCTTCCACTGCCCCGGTAGCCAGATGAAAGACACCACAAAAGTGGTTCTACCTGCTTGCTGGGCTGAGATGGGCAATCGCTGACTTTTGGAGTCGGCTGGTGAAAAAATGTTCCAAACACACCCCATGCACAACTCCACCGGGGAAGGTGCCAGAAAGGAGTTCTCTTGGTAGTTCTTCCAGTGCCCCGGTAGCCAGCTGAAAGACACCACAAAAGTGGTTCTACCTGCTTTCTGGGCTGAGATGGGCAATCGCTGACTTTTGGAGTCGGCTGGTGACAAAATGTTCCAAACACACCCCATGCACAACTCCACCGGGGAAGGTGCCAGAAAGGAGTTCTGTTGGTAGTTCTTCCACTGCCCCGGTAGCCAGCTGAAAGACACCACAAAAGTGGTTCTACCTGCTTGCTGGGCTGAGATGGGGAATCGCTGACTTTTGGAGTCGGCTGGTGACAAAATGTTCCAAAGACAGCCCATGCACAACTCCACCGGGGAAGGTGCCAGAAAGGAGTTCTGTTAGTTGTTCTTCCACTGCCCCGGTAGCCAGATGAAAGACACCACAAAAGTGGTTCTACCTGCTTGCTGGGCTGAGATGGGCAATCGCTGACTTTTGGAGTCGGCTGGTGACAAAATGTTCCAAACACACCCCATGCACAACTCCACCGGGGAAGGTGCCAGAAAGGAGTTCTGTTGGTTGTTCTTCCACTGCCCCGGTAGCCAGATGAAAGACACCACAAAAGTGGTTCTACCTGCTTTCTAGGCTGAGATGGGGAATCGCTGACTTTTGGAGTCGGCTGGTGACAAAATGTTCCAAACACACCCCATGCACAACTCCAGCGGGGAAGGTGCCAGAAAGGAGTTCTCTTGGTAGTTCTTCCACTGCCCCGGTAGCCAGATGAAAGACACCACAAAAGTGGTTCTACCTGCTTTCTGGGCTGAGATGGGGAATCGCTGACTTTTGGAGTCGGCTGGTGACAAAATGTTCCAAACACACCCCATGCACAACTCCACCGGGGAAGGTGCCAGAAAGGAGTTCTCTTGGTAGTTCTTCCACTGCCCCGGTAGCCAGATGAAAGACACCAGAAATGTGGTTCTACCTGCTTGCTGGGCTGAGATGGGCAATCGCTGACTTTTGGAGTCGGCTGGTGACAAAATGTTCCAAACACACCCCATGCACAACTCCACCGGGGAAGGTGCCAGAAAGGAGTTCTGTTGGTAGTTCTTCCACTGCCCCGGTAGCCAGCTGAAAGACACCACAAAAGTGGTTCTACCTGCTTGCTGGGCTGAGATGGGCAATCGCTGACTTTTGGAGTCGGCTGGTGACAAAATGTTCCAAACACACCCCATGCACAACTCCACCGGGGAAGGTGTCAGAAAGGAGTTCTGTTGGTAGTTCTTCCACTGCCCCGGTAGCCAGATGAAAGACACCACAAAAGTGGTTCTACCTGCTTTCTGGGCTGAGATGGGGAATCGCTGACTTTTTGAGTCGGCTGGTGACAAAATGTTCCAAACACACCCCATGCACAACTCCACCGGGGAAGGTGCCAGAAAGGAGTTCTGTTGGTAGTTCTTCCACTGCCCCGGTAGCCAGATGAAAGACACCACAAAAGTGGTTCTACCTGCTTTCTGGGCTGAGATGGGCAATCGCTGACTTTTGCAGTCGGCTGGTGACAAAATGTTCCAAACACACCCCATGCACAACTCCACCGGGGAAGGTGCCAGAAAGGAGTTCTGTTGGTTGTTCTTACACTGCCCCGGTAGCCAGATGAAAGACACCACAAAAGTGGTTCTACCGGCTTTCTAGGCTGAGATGGGCAATCGCTGACTTTTGGAGTCGGCTGGTGACAAAATGTTCCAAACACACCCCATGCACAACTCCACCGGGGAAGGTGCCAGAAAGGAGTTCTGTTGGTTGTTCTTCCACTGCCCCGGTAGCCAGAAGAAAGACACCACAAAAGTGGTTCTACCTGCTTGCTGGGCTGAGATGGGCAATCGCTGACTTTTGGAGTCGGCTGGTGACAAAATGTTCCAAACACACCCCATGCACAACTCCAGCGGGGAAGGTGCCAGAAAGGAGTTCTGTTGGTAGTTCTTACACTGCCCCGGTAGCCAGCTGAAAGACACCACAAAAATGGTTCTACCTGCTTGCTGGGCTGAGATGGGCAATCGCTGACTTTTGGAGTCGGCTGGTGACAAAATGTTCCAAACACACCCCATGCACAACTCCACCGGGGAAGGTGTCAGAAAGGAGTTCTCTTGGTAGTTCTTCCACTGCCCCGGTAGCCAGATGAAAGACACCACAAAAGTGGTTCTACCTGCTTTCTGGGCTGAGATGGGGAATCGCTGACTTTTTGAGTCGGCTGGTGACAAAATGTTCCAAACACACCCCATGCACAACTCCACCGGGGAAGGTGCCAGAAAGGAGTTCTGTTGGTAGTTCTTCCACTGCCCCGGTAGCGAGCTGAAAGACACCACAAAAGTGGTTCTACCTGCTTTCTGGGCTGAGATGGGCAATCGCTGACTTTTGGAGTCGGCTGGTGACAAAATGTTCCAAACACACCCCATGCACAACTCCAGCGGGGAAGGTGCCAGAAAGGAGTTCTGTTGGTTGTTCTTACACTGCCCCGGTAGCCAGATGAAAGACACCACAAAAGTGGTTCTACCTGCTTGCTGGGCTGAGATGGGCAATCGCTGACTTTTGGAGTCGGCTGGTGACAAAATGTTCCAAACACACCCCATGCACAACTCCCCCGGGGAAGGTGCCAGAAAGTAATTCCGTTGCTTGTTCTTCCACTGCCCCGGTAGCCAGATGAAAGACACCACAAAAGTGGTTCTACCTGCTTTCTAGGCTGAGATGGGGAATTGCTGACTTTTGGAGTCGGCTGGTGACAAAATGTTCCAAACACACCCCATGCACAACTCCAGCGGGGAAGGTGCCAGAAAGGAGTTCTGTTGGTAGTTCTTCCACTGCCCCGGCAGCAAGCTGAAAGACACCACAAAAGTGGTTCTACCTGCTTTCTGGGCTGAGATGGGCAATCGCTGACTTTTGCAGTCGGCTGGTGACAAAATGTTCCAAACACACCCCATGCACAACTCCACCGGGGAAGGTGCCAGAAAGGAGTTCTGTTGCTTGTTCTTCCACTGCCCCAGTAGCCAGATGAAAGACACCACAAAAGTGGTTCTACCTGCTTTCTGGGCTGAGATGGGCAATCGCTGACTTTTGGAGTCGGCTGGTGACAAAATGTTCCAAACACACCCCATGCACAACTCCAGCGGGGAAGGTGCCAGAAAGGAATTCCGTTGCTTGTTCTTCCACTGCCCCGGTAGCCAGATGAAAGACACCACAAAAGTGGTTCTACCTGCTTGCTGGGCTGAGATGGGCAATCGCTGACTTTTGGAGTCGGCTGGTGACAAAATGTTCCAAACACACCCCATGCACAACTCCACCGGGGAAGGTGCCAGAAAGGAGTTCTGTTGGTAGTTCTTCCACTGCCCCGGTAGCCAGCTGAAAGACACCACAAAAGTGGTTCTACCTGCTTTCTGGGCTGAGATGGGCAATCGCTGACTTTTGGAGTCGGCTGGTGACAAAATGTTCCAAACACACCCCATGCACAACTCCACCGGGGAAGGGGCCAGAAAGGAGTTCTCTTGGTAGTTCTTCCACTGCCCCGGTAGCCAGCTGAAAGACACCACAAAAGTGGTTCTACCTGCTTGCTGGGCTGAGATGGGCAATCGCTGACTTTTGGAGTCGGCTGGTGACAAAATGTTCCAAACACACCCCATGCACAACTCCACCGGGGAAGGTGTCAGAAAGGAGTTCTCTTGGTAGTTCTTCCACTGCCCCCGTAGCCAGATGAAAGACACCACAAAAGTGGTTCTACCTGCTTTCTAGGCTGAGATGGGCAATCGCTGACTTTTGGAGTCGGCTGGTGACAAAATGTTCCAAACACACCCCATGCACAACTCCACCGGGGAAGGTGCCAGAAAGGAGTTCTGTTGGTTGTTCTTACACTGCCCCGGTAGCCAGATGAAAGACACCACAAAAGTGGTTCTACCTGCTTGCTGGGCTGAGATGGGGAATCGCTGACTTTTGGAGTCGGCTGGTGACAAAATGTTCCAAACACAGCCCATGCACAACTCCACCGGGGAAGGTGCCAGAAAGGAGTTCTCTTGGTAGTTCTTCCACTGCCCCGGTAGCCAGATGAAAGACACCACAAAAGTGGTTCTACCTGCTTGCTGGGCTGAGATGGGCAATCGCTGACTTTTGGAGTCGGCTGGTGACAAAATGTTCCAAACACACCCCATGCACAACTCCACCGGGGAAGGTGCCAGAAAGGAGTTCTCTTGGTAGTTCTTCCAGTGCCCCGGTAGCCAGCTGAAAGACACCACAAAAGTGGTTCTACCTGCTTTCTGGGCTGAGATGGGCAATCGCTGACTTTTGGAGTCGGCTGGTGACAAAATGTTCCAAACACACCCCATGCACAACTCCACCGGGGAAGGTGCCAGAAAGGAGTTCTGTTGGTAGTTCTTCCACTGCCCCGGTAGCCAGCTGAAAGACACCACAAAAGTGGTTCTACCTGCTTGCTGGGCTGAGATGGGGAATCGCTGACTTTTGGAGTCGGCTGGTGACAAAATGTTCCAAAGACAGCCCATGCACAACTCCACCGGGGAAGGTGCCAGAAAGGAGTTCTGTTGGTTGTTCTTCCACTGCCCCGGTAGCCAGATGAAAGACACCACAAAAGTGGTTCTACCTGCTTGCTGGGCTGAGATGGGCAATCGCTGACTTTTGGAGTCGGCTGGTGACAAAATGTTCCAAACACACCCCATGCACAACTCCACCGGGGAAGGTGCCAGAAAGGAGTTCTGTTGGTTGTTCTTCCACTGCCCCGGTAGCCAGATGAAAGACACCACAAAAGTGGTTCTACCTGCTTTCTAGGCTGAGATGGGGAATCGCTGACTTTTGGAGTCGGCTGGTGACAAAATGTTCCAAACACACCCCATGCACAACTCCAGCGGGGAAGGTGCCAGAAAGGAGTTCTCTTGGTAGTTCTTCCACTGCCCCGGTAGCCAGATGAAAGACACCACAAAAGTGGTTCTACCTGCTTTCTGGGCTGAGATGGGCAATCGCTGACTTTTGGAGTCGGCTGGTGACAAAATGTTCCAAACACACCCCATGCACAACTCCAGCGGGGAAGGTGCCAGAAAGGAGTTCTCTTGGTAGTTCTTCCACTGCCCCGGTAGCCAGCTGAAAGACACCACAAAAGTGGTTCTACCTGCTTTCTGGGCTGAGATGGGGAATCGCTGACTTTTGGAGTCGGCTGGTGACAAAATGTTCCAAACACACCCCATGCACAACTCCACCGGGGAAGGTGCCAGAAAGGAGTTCTCTTGGTAGTTCTTCCACTGCCCCGGTAGCCAGATGAAAGACACCAGAAATGTGGTTCTACCTGCTTGCTGGGCTGAGATGGGCAATCGCTGACTTTTGGAGTCGGCTGGTGACAAAATGTTCCAAACACACCCCATGCACAACTCCACCGGGGAAGGTGCCAGAAAGGAGTTCTGTTGGTAGTTCTTCCACTGCCCCGGTAGCCAGCTGAAAGACACCACAAAAGTGGTTCTACCTGCTTGCTGGGCTGAGATGGGCAATCGCTGACTTTTGGAGTCGGCTGGTGACAAAATGTTCCAAACACACCCCATGCACAACTCCACCGGGGAAGGTGTCAGAAAGGAGTTCTCTTGGTAGTTCTTCCACTGCCCCGGTAGCCAGATGAAAGACACCACAAAAGTGGTTCTACCTGCTTTCTGGGCTGAGATGGGGAATCGCTGACTTTTTGAGTCGGCTGGTGACAAAATGTTCCAAACACACCCCATGCACAACTCCACCGGGGAAGGTGCCAGAAAGGAGTTCTGTTGGTAGTTCTTCCACTGCCCCGGTAGCCAGATGAAAGACACCACAAAAGTGGTTCTACCTGCTTTCTGGGCTGAGATGGGCAATCGCTGACTTTTGCAGTCGGCTGGTGACAAAATGTTCCAAACACACCCCATGCACAACTCCACCGGGGAAGGTGCCAGAAAGGAGTTCTGTTGGTTGTTCTTACACTGCCCCGGTAGCCAGATGAAAGACACCACAAAAGTGGTTCTACCTGCTTTCTAGGCTGAGATGGGCAATCGCTGACTTTTGGAGTCGGCTGGTGACAAAATGTTCCAAACACACCCCATGCACAACTCCAGCGGGGAAGGTGCCAGAAAGGAGTTCTGTTGGTTGTTCTTCCACTGCCCCGGTAGCCAGAAGAAAGACACCACAAAAGTGGTTCTACCTGCTTTCTGGGCTGAGATGGGCAATCGCTGACTTTTGGAGTCGGCTGGTGACAAAATGTTCCAAACACACCCCATGCACAACTCCAGCGGGGAAGGTGCCAGAAAGGAGTTCTGTTGGTAGTTCTTACACTGCCCCGGTAGCCAGCTGAAAGACACCACAAAAATGGTTCTACCTGCTTGCTGGGCTGAGATGGGCAATCGCTGACTTTTGGAGTCGGCTGGTGACAAAATGTTCCAAACACACCCCATGCACAACTCCACCGGGGAAGGTGTCAGAAAGGAGTTCTCTTGGTAGTTCTTCCACTGCCCCGGTAGCCAGATGAAAGACACCACAAAAGTGGTTCTACCTGCTTTCTGGGCTGAGATGGGGAATCGCTGACTTTTTGAGTCGGCTGGTGACAAAATGTTCCAAACACACCCCATGCACAACTCCACCGGGGAAGGTGCCAGAAAGGAGTTCTCTTGGTAGTTCTTCCACTGCCCCGGTAGCCAGATGAAAGACAACACAAAAGTGGTTCTACCTGCTTGCTGGGCTGAGATGGGCAATCGCTGACTTTTGCAGTCGGCTGGTGACAAAATGTTCCAAACACACCCCATGCACAACTCCACCGGGGAAGGTGCCAGAAAGGAGTTCTGTTGGTAGTTCTTCCACTGCCCCGGTAGCCAGCTGAAAGACACCACAAAAGTGGTTCTACCTGCTTGCTGGGCTGAGATGGGGAATCGCTGACTTTTGGAGTCGGCTGGTGACAAAATGTTCCAAACACACCCCATGCACAACTCCCCCGGGGAAGGTGCCAGAAAGTAATTCCGTTGCTTGTTCTTCCACTGCCCCGGTAGCCAGATGAAAGACACCACAAAAGTGGTTCTACCTGCTTTCTAGGCTGAGATGGGGAATTGCTGACTTTTGGAGTCGGCTGGTGACAAAATGTTCCAAACACACCCCATGCACAACTCCACCGGGGAAGGTGCCAGAAAGGAGTTCTGTTGGTAGTTCTTCCACTGCCCCGGCAGCAAGCTGAAAGACACCACAAAAGTGGTTCTACCTGCTTTCTGGGCTGAGATGGGCAATCGCTGACTTTTGGAGTCGGCTGGTGACAAAATGTTCCAAACACACCCCATGCACAACTCCAGCGGGGAAGGTGCCAGAAAGGAGTTCTCTTGGTAGTTCTTCCACTGCCCCGGTAGCCAGCTGAAAGACACCACAAAAGTGGTTCTACCTGCTTTCTGGGCTGAGATGGGGAATCGCTGACTTTTGGAGTCGGCTGGTGACAAAATGTTCCAAACACACCCCATGCACAACTCCACCGGGGAAGGTGCCAGAAAGGAGTTCTGTTGGTAGTTCTTCCACTGCCCCGGTAGCCAGCTGAAAGACACCACAAAAGTGGTTCTACCTGCTTGCTGGGCTGAGATGGGCAATCGCTGACTTTTGGAGTCGGCTGGTGACAAAATGTTCCAAACACACCCCATGCACAACTCCACCGGGGAAGGTGTCAGAAAGGAGTTCTCTTGGTAGTTCTTCCACTGCCCCGGTAGCCAGATGAAAGACACCACAAAAGTGGTTCTACCTGCTTTCTGGGCTGAGATGGGGAATCGCTGACTTTTTGAGTCGGCTGGTGACAAAATGTTCCAAACACACCCCATGCACAACTCCACCGGGGAAGGTGCCAGAAAGGAGTTCTGTTGGTAGTTCTTCCACTGCCCCGGTAGCCAGATGAAAGACACCACAAAAGTGGTTCTACCTGCTTTCTGGGCTGAGATGGGCAATCGCTGACTTTTGCAGTCGGCTGGTGACAAAATGTTCCAAACACACCCCATGCACAACTCCACCGGGGAAGGTGCCAGAAAGGAGTTCTGTTGGTTGTTCTTCCACTGCCCCGGTAGCCAGATGAAAGACACCACAAAAGTGGTTCTACCTGCTTGCTGGGATGAGATGGGCAATCGCTGACTTTTGGAGTCGGCTGGTGACAAAATGTTCCAAACACACCCCATGCACAACTCCACCGGGGAAGGTGCCAGAAAGGAGTTCTCTTGGTAGTTCTTCCACTGCCCCGGTAGCCAGATGAAAGACGCCACAAAAGTGGTTCTACCTGCTTGCTGGGCTGAGATGGGCAATCGCTGACTTTTGGAGTCGGCTGGTGACAAAATGTTCCAAACACACCCCATGCACAACTCCACCGGGGAAGGTGCCAGAAAGGAGTTCCGTTGGTTGTTCTTCCACTGCCCCGGTAGCCAGATGAAAGACACCACAAAAATGGTTCTACCTGCTTGCTGGGCTGAGATGGGCAATCGCTGACTTTTGGAGTCGGCTGGTGACAAAATGTTCCAAACACACCCCATGCACAACTCCACCGGGGAAGGTGTCAGAAAGGAGTTCTCTTGGTAGTTCTTCCACTGCCCCGGTAGCCAGATGAAAGACACCACAAAAGTGGTTCTACCTGCTTTCTGGGCTGAGATGGGGAATCGCTGACTTTTTGAGTCGGCTGGTGACAAAATGTTCCAAACACACCCCATGCACAACTCCACCGGGGAAGGTGCCAGAAAGGAGTTCTGTTGGTAGTTCTTCCACTGCCCCGGTAGCGAGCTGAAAGACACCACAAAAGTGGTTCTACCTGCTTTCTGGGCTGAGATGGGCAATCGCTGACTTTTGGAGTCGGCTGGTGACAAAATGTTCCAAACACACCCCATGCACAACTCCAGCGGGGAAGGTGCCAGAAAGGAGTTCTGTTGGTTGTTCTTACACTGCCCCGGTAGCCAGATGAAAGACACCACAAAAGTGGTTCTACCTGCTTGCTGGGCTGAGATGGGCAATCGCTGACTTTTGGAGTCGGCTGGTGACAAAATGTTCCAAACACACCCCATGCACAACTCCCCCGGGGAAGGTGCCAGAAAGTAATTCCGTTGCTTGTTCTTCCACTGCCCCGGTAGCCAGATGAAAGACACCACAAAAGTGGTTCTACCTGCTTTCTAGGCTGAGATGGGGAATTGCTGACTTTTGGAGTCGGCTGGTGACAAAATGTTCCAAACACACCCCATGCACAACTCCAGCGGGGAAGGTGCCAGAAAGGAGTTCTGTTGGTAGTTCTTCCACTGCCCCGGCAGCAAGCTGAAAGACACCACAAAAGTGGTTCTACCTGCTTTCTGGGCTGAGATGGGCAATCGCTGACTTTTGCAGTCGGCTGGTGACAAAATGTTCCAAACACACCCCATGCACAACTCCACCGGGGAAGGTGCCAGAAAGGAGTTCTGTTGCTTGTTCTTCCACTGCCCCAGTAGCCAGATGAAAGACACCACAAAAGTGGTTCTACCTGCTTTCTGGGCTGAGATGGGCAATCGCTGACTTTTGGAGTCGGCTGGTGACAAAATGTTCCAAACACACCCCATGCACAACTCCAGCGGGGAAGGTGCCAGAAAGGAATTCCGTTGCTTGTTCTTCCACTGCCCCGGTAGCCAGATGAAAGACACCACAAAAGTGGTTCTACCTGCTTGCTGGGCTGAGATGGGCAATCGCTGACTTTTGGAGTCGGCTGGTGACAAAATGTTCCAAACACACCCCATGCACAACTCCACCGGGGAAGGTGCCAGAAAGGAGTTCTGTTGGTAGTTCTTCCACTGCCCCGGTAGCCAGCTGAAAGACACCACAAAAGTGGTTCTACCTGCTTTCTGGGCTGAGATGGGCAATCGCTGACTTTTGGAGTCGGCTGGTGACAAAATGTTCCAAACACACCCCATGCACAACTCCACCGGGGAAGGTGCCAGAAAGGAGTTCTCTTGGTAGTTCTTCCACTGCCCCGGTAGCCAGCTGAAAGACACCACAAAAGTGGTTCTACCTGCTTGCTGGGCTGAGATGGGCAATCGCTGACTTTTGGAGTCGGCTGGTGACAAAATGTTCCAAACACACCCCATGCACAACTCCACCGGGGAAGGTGTCAGAAAGGAGTTCTCTTGGTAGTTCTTCCACTGCCCCCGTAGCCAGATGAAAGACACCACAAAAGTGGTTCTACCTGCTTTCTAGGCTGAGATGGGCAATCGCTGACTTTTGGAGTCGGCTGGTGACAAAATGTTCCAAACACACCCCATGCACAACTCCACCGGGGAAGGTGCCAGAAAGGAGTTCTGTTGGTTGTTCTTACACTGCCCCGGTAGCCAGATGAAAGACACCACAAAAGTGGTTCTACCTGCTTGCTGGGCTGAGATGGGGAATCGCTGACTTTTGGAGTCGGCTGGTGACAAAATGTTCCAAAGACAGCCCATGCACAACTCCACCGGGGAAGGTGCCAGAAAGGAGTTCTGTTGGTAGTTCTTCCACTGCCCCGGTAGCCAGCTGAAAGACACCACAAAAGTGGTTCTACCTGCTTGCTGGGCTGAGATGGGCAATCGCTGACTTTTGGAGTCGGCTGGTGACAAAATGTTCCAAACACACCCCATGCACAACTCCACCGGGGAAGGTGCCAGAAAGGAGTTCTCTTGGTAGTTCTTCCAGTGCCCCGGTAGCCAGCTGAAAGACACCACAAAAGTGGTTCTACCTGCTTTCTGGGCTGAGATGGGCAATCGCTGACTTTTGGAGTCGGCTGGTGACAAAATGTTCCAAACACACCCCATGCACAACTCCACCGGGGAAGGTGCCAGAAAGGAGTTCTGTTGGTAGTTCTTCCACTGCCCCGGTAGCCAGCTGAAAGACACCACAAAAGTGGTTCTACCTGCTTGCTGGGCTGAGATGGGGAATCGCTGACTTTTGGAGTCGGCTGGTGACAAAATGTTCCAAAGACAGCCCATGCACAACTCCACCGGGGAAGGTGCCAGAAAGGAGTTCTGTTGGTTGTTCTTCCACTGCCCCGGTAGCCAGATGAAAGACACCACAAAAGTGGTTCTACCTGCTTGCTGGGCTGAGATGGGCAATCGCTGACTTTTGGAGTCGGCTGGTGACAAAATGTTCCAAACACACCCCATGCACAACTCCACCGGGGAAGGTGCCAGAAAGGAGTTCTGTTGGTTGTTCTTCCACTGCCCCGGTAGCCAGATGAAAGACACCACAAAAGTGGTTCTACCTGCTTTCTAGGCTGAGATGGGGAATCGCTGACTTTTGGAGTCGGCTGGTGACAAAATGTTCCAAACACACCCCATGCACAACTCCAGCGGGGAAGGTGCCAGAAAGGAGTTCTCTTGGTAGTTCTTCCACTGCCCCGGTAGCCAGATGAAAGACACCACAAAAGTGGTTCTACCTGCTTTCTGGGCTGAGATGGGGAATCGCTGACTTTTGGAGTCGGCTGGTGACAAAATGTTCCAAACACACCCCATGCACAACTCCACCGGGGAAGGTGCCAGAAAGGAGTTCTCTTGGTAGTTCTTCCACTGCCCCGGTAGCCAGATGAAAGACACCAGAAATGTGGTTCTACCTGCTTGCTGGGCTGAGATGGGCAATCGCTGACTTTTGGAGTCGGCTGGTGACAAAATGTTCCAAACACACCCCATGCACAACTCCACCGGGGAAGGTGCCAGAAAGGAGTTCTGTTGGTAGTTCTTCCACTGCCCCGGTAGCCAGCTGAAAGACACCACAAAAGTGGTTCTACCTGCTTGCTGGGCTGAGATGGGCAATCGCTGACTTTTGGAGTCGGCTGGTGACAAAATGTTCCAAACACACCCCATGCACAACTCCACCGGGGAAGGTGCCAGAAAGGAGTTCTCTTGGTAGTTCTTCCACTGCCCCGGTAGCCAGATGAAAGACACCACAAAAGTGGTTCTACCTGCTTTCTGGGCTGAGATGGGGAATCGCTGACTTTTGGAGTCGGCTGGTGACAAAATGTTCCAAACACACCCCATGCACAACTCCACCGGGGAAGGTGCCAGAAAGGAGTTCTGTTGGTAGTTCTTCCACTGCCCCGGTAGCCAGCTGAAAGACACCACAAAAGTGGTTCTACCTGCTTGCTGGGCTGAGATGGGCAATCGCTGACTTTTGGAGTCGGCTGGTGACAAAATGTTCCAAACACACCCCATGCACAACTCCAGCGGGGAAGGTGCCAGAAAGGAGTTCTGTTGGTAGTTCTTCCACTGCCCCGGTAGCCAGATGAAAGACACCACAAAAGTGGTTCTACCTGCTTTCTGGGCTGAGATGGGCAATCGCTGACTTTTGCAGTCGGCTGGTGACAAAATGTTCCAAACACACCCCATGCACAACTCCACCGGGGAAGGTGCCAGAAAGGAGTTCTGTTGGTTGTTCTTACACTGCCCCGGTAGCCAGATGAAAGACACCACAAAAGTGGTTCTACCGGCTTTCTAGGCTGAGATGGGCAATCGCTGACTTTTGGAGTCGGCTGGTGACAAAATGTTCCAAACACACCCCATGCACAACTCCAGCGGGGAAGGTGCCAGAAAGGAGTTCTGTTGGTAGTTCTTACACTGCCCTGGTAGCCAGATGAAAGACACCACAAAAGTGGTTCTACCTGCTTGCTGGGCTGAGATGGGCAATCGCTGACTTTTGCAGTCGGCTGGTGACAAAATGTTCCAAACACACCCCATGCACAACTCCACCGGGGAAGGTGCCAGAAAGGAGTTCTGTTGGTTGTTCTTACACTGCCCCGGTAGCCAGATGAAAGACACCACAAAAGTGGTTCTACCTGCTTTCTGGGCTGAGATGGGCAATCGCTGACTTTTGGAGTCGGCTGGTGACAAAATGTTCCAAACACACCCCATGCACAACTCCAGCGGGGAAGGTGCCAGAAAGGAATTCCGTTGCTTGTTCTTCCACTGCCCCGGTAGCCAGCTGAAAGACACCACAAAAGTGGTTCTACCTGCTTTCTGGGATGAGATGGGCAATCGCTGACTTTTGGAGTCGGCTGGTGAAAAAATGTTCCAAACACACCCCATGCACAACTCCACCGGGGAAGGTGCCAGAAAGGAGTTCTGTTGGTAGTTCTTACACTGCCCCGGTAGCCAGATGAAAGACACCACAAAAGTGGTTCTACCTGCTTGCTGGGCTGAGATGGGCAATCGCTGACTTTTGGAGTCGGCTGGTGACAAAATGTTCCAAACACACCCCATGCACAACTCCACCGGGGAAGGTGCCAGAAAGGAGTTCTGTTGGTTGTTCTTACACTGCCCCGGTAGCCAGATGAAAGACACCACAAAAGTGGTTCTACCTGCTTGCTGGGCTGAGATGGGCAATCGCTGACTTTTGGAGTCGGCTGGTGACAAAATGTTCCAAACACACCCCATGCACAACTCCACCGGGGAAGGTGCCAGAAAGGAGTTCTGTTGGTTGTTCTTACACTGCCCCGGTAGCCAGATGAAAGACACCACAAAAGTGGTTCTACCTGCTTTCTGGGCTGAGATGGGGAATCGCTGACTTTTGGAGTCGGCTGGTGACAAAATGTTCCAAACACACCCCATGCACAACTCCACCGGGGAAGGTGCCAGAAAGGAGTTCTCTTGGTAGTTCTTCCACTGCCCCGGTAGCCAGATGAAAGACACCACAAAAGTGGTTCTACCTGCTTGCTGGGCTGAGATGGGCAATCGCTGACGTTTGGAGTCGGCTGGTGACAAAATGTTCCAAACACACCCCATGCACAACTCCACCGGGGAAGGTGCCAGAAAGGAATTCCATTGCTTGTTCTTCCACTGCCCCGGTAGCCAGATGAAAGACACCACAAAAGTGGTTCTACCTGCTTGCTGGGCTGAGATGGGCAATCGCTGACTTTTGGAGTCGGCTGGTGACAAAATGTTCCAAACACACCCCATGCACAACTCCCCCGGGGAAGGTGCCAAAAAGGAGTTCTGTTGGTTGTTCTTCCACTGCCCCGGTAGCCAGATGAAAGACACCACAAAAGTGGTTCTACCTGCTTTCTAGGCTGAGATGGGGAATCGCTGACTTTTGGAGTCGGCTGGTGACAAAATGTTCCAAACACACCCCATGCACAACTCCAGCGGGGAAGGTGCCAGAAAGGAGTTCTCTTGGTAGTTCTTCCACTGCCCCGGTAGCCAGCTGAAAGACACCACAAAAGTGGTTCTACCTGCTTTCTGGGCTGAGATGGGGAATCGCTGACTTTTGGAGTCGGCTGGTGACAAAATGTTCCAAACACACCCCATGCACAACTCCACCGGGGAAGGTGCCAGAAAGGAGTTCTCTTGGTAGTTCTTCCACTGCCCCGGTAGCCAGATGAAAGACACCAGAAATGTGGTTCTACCTGCTTGCTGGGCTGAGATGGGCAATCGCTGACTTTTGGAGTCGGCTGGTGACAAAATGTTCCAAACACACCCCATGCACAACTCCACCGGGGAAGGTGCCAGAAAGGAGTTCTGTTGGTAGTTCTTCCACTGCCCCGGTAGCCAGCTGAAAGACACCACAAAAGTGGTTCTACCTGCTTGCTGGGCTGAGATGGGCAATCGCTGACTTTTGGAGTCGGCTGGTGACAAAATGTTCCAAACACACCCCATGCACAACTCCACCGGGGAAGGTGTCAGAAAGGAGTTCTCTTGGTAGTTCTTCCACTGCCCCGGTAGCCAGATGAAAGACACCACAAAAGTGGTTCTACCTGCTTTCTGGGCTGAGATGGGGAATCGCTGACTTTTTGAGTCGGCTGGTGACAAAATGTTCCAAACACACCCCATGCACAACTCCACCGGGGAAGGTGCCAGAAAGGAGTTCTGTTGGTAGTTCTTCCACTGCCCCGGTAGCCAGCTGAAAGACACCACAAAAGTGGTTCTACCTGCTTTCTGGGCTGAGATGGGCAATCGCTGACTTTTGGAGTCGGCTGGTGACAAAATGTTCCAAACACACCCCATGCACAACTCCACCGGGGAAGGTGCCAGAAAGGAGTTCTGTTGGTAGTTCTTCCACTGCCCCGGTAGCCAGATGAAAGACACCACAAAAGTGGTTCTACCTGCTTTCTGGGCTGAGATGGGCAATCGCTGACTTTTGCAGTCGGCTGGTGACAAAATGTTCCAAACACACCCCATGCACAACTCCACCGGGGAAGGTGCCAGAAAGGAGTTCTGTTGGTTGTTCTTACACTGCCCCGGTAGCCAGATGAAAGACACCACAAAAGTGGTTCTACCGGCTTTCTAGGCTGAGATGGGCAATCGCTGACTTTTGGAGTCGGCTGGTGACAAAATGTTCCAAACACACCCCATGCACAACTCCAGCGGGGAAGGTGCCAGAAAGGAGTTCTGTTGGTAGTTCTTACACTGCCCTGGTAGCCAGATGAAAGACACCACAAAAGTGGTTCTACCTGCTTGCTGGGCTGAGATGGGCAATCGCTGACTTTTGCAGTCGGCTGGTGACAAAATGTTCCAAACACACCCCATGCACAACTCCACCGGGGAAGGTGCCAGAAAGGAGTTCTGTTGGTTGTTCTTACACTGCCCCGGTAGCCAGATGAAAGACACCACAAAAGTGGTTCTACCTGCTTTCTGGGCTGAGATGGGCAATCGCTGACTTTTGGAGTCGGCTGGTGACAAAATGTTCCAAACACACCCCATGCACAACTCCAGCGGGGAAGGTGCCAGAAAGGAATTCCGTTGCTTGTTCTTCCACTGCCCCGGTAGCCAGCTGAAAGACACCACAAAAGTGGTTCTACCTGCTTTCTGGGATGAGATGGGCAATCGCTGACTTTTGGAGTCGGCTGGTGACAAAATGTTCCAAACACACCCCATGCACAACTCCACCGGGGAAGGTGCCAGAAAGGAGTTCTCTTGGTAGTTCTTCCACTGCCCCGGTAGCCAGCTGAAAGACACCACAAAAGTGGTTCTACCTGCTTGCTGGGCTGAGATGGGCAATCGCTGACTTTTGGAGTCGGCTGGTGACAAAATGTTCCAAACACACCCCATGCACAACTCCACCGGGGAAGGTGCCAGAAAGGAGTTCTCTTGGTAGTTCTTCCGCTGCCCCGGTAGCCAGATGAAAGACACCACAAAAGTGGTTCTACCTGCTTGCTGGGCTGAGATGGGCAATCGCTGACTTTTGGAGTCGGCTGGTGACAAAATGTTCCAAACACACCCCATGCACAACTCCACCGGGGAAGGTGCCAGAAAGGAGTTCTGTTGGTTGTTCTTCCACTGCCCCGGTAGCCAGAAGAAAGACACCACAAAAGTGGTTCTACCTGCTTTCTGGGCTGAGATGGGCAATCGCTGACTTTTGGAGTCGGCTGGTGACAAAATGTTCCAAACACACCCCATGCACAACTCCAGCGGGGAAGGTGCCAGAAAGGAGTTCTGTTGGTAGTTCTTACACTGCCCCGGTAGCCAGCTGAAAGACACCACAAAAATGGTTCTACCTGCTTGCTGGGCTGAGATGGGCAATCGCTGACTTTTGGAGTCGGCTGGTGACAAAATGTTCCAAACACACCCCATGCACAACTCCAGCGGGGAAGGTGTCAGAAAGGAGTTCTCTTGGTAGTTCTTCCACTGCCCCGGTAGCCAGATGAAAGACACCACAAAAGTGGTTCTACCTGCTTTCTGGGCTGAGATGGGGAATCGCTGACTTTTTGAGTCGGCTGGTGACAAAATGTTCCAAACACACCCCATGCACAACTCCACCGGGGAAGGTGCCAGAAAGGAGTTCTGTTGGTAGTTCTTCCACTGCCCCGGTAGCGAGCTGAAAGACACCACAAAAGTGGTTCTACCTGCTTTCTGGGCTGAGATGGGCAATCGCTGACTTTTGGAGTCGGCTGGTGACAAAATGTTCCAAACACACCCCATGCACAACTCCAGCGGGGAAGGTGCCAGAAAGGAGTTCTGTTGGTTGTTCTTACACTGCCCCGGTAGCCAGATGAAAGACACCACAAAAGTGGTTCTACCTGCTTGCTGGGCTGAGATGGGCAATCGCTGACTTTTGGAGTCGGCTGGTGACAAAATGTTCCAAACACACCCCATGCACAACTCCCCCGGGGAAGGTGCCAGAAAGTAATTCCGTTGCTTGTTCTTCCACTGCCCCGGTAGCCAGCTGAAAGACACCACAAAAGTGGTTCTACCTGCTTTCTAGGCTGAGATGGGCAATCGCTGACTTTTGGAGTCGGCTGGTGACAAAATGTTCCAAACACACCCCATGCACAACTCCAGCGGGGAAGGTGCCAGAAAGGAGTTCTGTTGGTAGTTCTTCCACTGCCCCGGTAGCCAGATGAAAGACACCACAAAAGTGGTTCTACCTGCTTTCTGGGCTGAGATGGGCAATCGCTGACTTTTGGAGTCGGCTGGTGACAAAATGTTCCAAACACACCCCATGCACAACTCCACCGGGGAAGGTGCCAGAAAGGAGTTCTGTTGCTTGTTCTTCCACTGCCCCAGTAGCCAGATGAAAGACACCACAAAAGTGGTTCTACCTGCTTTCTGGGCTGAGATGGGCAATCGCTGACTTTTGGAGTCGGCTGGTGACAAAATGTTCCAAACACACCCCATGCACAACTCCAGCGGGGAAGGTGCCAGAAAGGAATTCCGTTGCTTGTTCTTCCACTGCCCCGGTAGCCAGCTGAAAGACACCACAAAAGTGGTTCTACCTGCTTGCTGGGCTGAGATGGGCAATCGCTGACTTTTGGAGTCGGCTGGTGACAAAATGTTCCAAACACACCCCATGCACAACTCCACCGGGGAAGGTGCCAGAAAGGAGTTCTGTTGGTAGTTCTTCCACTGCCCCGGTAGCCAGCTGAAAGACACCACAAAAGTGGTTCTACCTGCTTTCTGGGCTGAGATGGGCAATCGCTGACTTTTGGAGTCGGCTGGTGACAAAATGTTCCAAACACACCCCATGCACAACTCCACCGGGGAAGGTGCCAGAAAGGAGTTCTCTTGGTAGTTCTTCCACTGCCCCGGTAGCCAGATGAAAGACACCACAAAAGTGGTTCTACCTGCTTGCTGGGCTGAGATGGGCAATCGCTGACTTTTGGAGTCGGCTGGTGACAAAATGTTCCAAACACACCCCATGCACAACTCCACCGGGGAAGGTGTCAGAAAGGAGTTCTCTTGGTAGTTCTTCCACTGCCCCGGTAGCCAGATGAAAGACACCACAAAAGTGGTTCTACCTGCTTTCTAGGCTGAGATGGGCAATCGCTGACTTTTGGAGTCGGCTGGTGACAAAATGTTCCAAACACACCCCATGCACAACTCCACCGGGGAAGGTGCCAGAAAGGAGTTCTGTTGGTTGTTCTTACACTGCCCCGGTAGCCAGATGAAAGACACCACAAAAGTGGTTCTACCTGCTTGCTGGGCTGAGATGGGGAATCGCTGACTTTTGGAGTCGGCTGGTGACAAAATGTTCCAAAGACAGCCCATGCACAACTCCACCGGGGAAGGTGCCAGAAAGGAGTTCTCTTGGTAGTTCTTCCACTGCCCCGGTAGCCAGATGAAAGACACCACAAAAGTGGTTCTACCTGCTTGCTGGGCTGAGATGGGCAATCGCTGACTTTTGGAGTCGGCTGGTGAAAAAATGTTCCAAACACACCCCATGCACAACTCCACCGGGGAAGGTGCCAGAAAGGAGTTCTCTTGGTAGTTCTTCCAGTGCCCCGGTAGCCAGCTGAAAGACACCACAAAAGTGGTTCTACCTGCTTTCTGGGCTGAGATGGGCAATCGCTGACTTTTGGAGTCGGCTGGTGACAAAATGTTCCAAACACACCCCATGCACAACTCCACCGGGGAAGGTGCCAGAAAGGAGTTCTGTTGGTAGTTCTTCCACTGCCCCGGTAGCCAGCTGAAAGACACCACAAAAGTGGTTCTACCTGCTTGCTGGGCTGAGATGGGGAATCGCTGACTTTTGGAGTCGGCTGGTGACAAAATGTTCCAAAGACAGCCCATGCACAACTCCACCGGGGAAGGTGCCAGAAAGGAGTTCTGTTAGTTGTTCTTCCACTGCCCCGGTAGCCAGATGAAAGACACCACAAAAGTGGTTCTACCTGCTTGCTGGGCTGAGATGGGCAATCGCTGACTTTTGGAGTCGGCTGGTGACAAAATGTTCCAAACACACCCCATGCACAACTCCACCGGGGAAGGTGCCAGAAAGGAGTTCTGTTGGTTGTTCTTCCACTGCCCCGGTAGCCAGATGAAAGACACCACAAAAGTGGTTCTACCTGCTTTCTAGGCTGAGATGGGGAATCGCTGACTTTTGGAGTCGGCTGGTGACAAAATGTTCCAAACACACCCCATGCACAACTCCAGCGGGGAAGGTGCCAGAAAGGAGTTCTCTTGGTAGTTCTTCCACTGCCCCGGTAGCCAGCTGAAAGACACCACAAAAGTGGTTCTACCTGCTTTCTGGGCTGAGATGGGGAATCGCTGACTTTTGGAGTCGGCTGGTGACAAAATGTTCCAAACACACCCCATGCACAACTCCACCGGGGAAGGTGCCAGAAAGGAGTTCTCTTGGTAGTTCTTCCACTGCCCCGGTAGCCAGATGAAAGACACCAGAAATGTGGTTCTACCTGCTTGCTGGGCTGAGATGGGCAATCGCTGACTTTTGGAGTCGGCTGGTGACAAAATGTTCCAAACACACCACATGCACAACTCCACCGGGGAAGGTGCCAGAAAGGAGTTCTGTTGGTAGTTCTTCCACTGCCCCGGTAGCCAGCTGAAAGACACCACAAAAGTGGTTCTACCTGCTTGCTGGGCTGAGATGGGCAATCGCTGACTTTTGGAGTCGGCTGGTGACAAAATGTTCCAAACACACCCCATGCACAACTCCACCGGGGAAGGTGTCAGAAAGGAGTTCTGTTGGTAGTTCTTCCACTGCCCCGGTAGCCAGATGAAAGACACCACAAAAGTGGTTCTACCTGCTTTCTGGGCTGAGATGGGGAATCGCTGACTTTTTGAGTCGGCTGGTGACAAAATGTTCCAAACACACCCCATGCACAACTCCACCGGGGAAGGTGCCAGAAAGGAGTTCTGTTGGTAGTTCTTCCACTGCCCCGGTAGCCAGATGAAAGACACCACAAAAGTGGTTCTACCTGCTTTCTGGGCTGAGATGGGCAATCGCTGACTTTTGCAGTCGGCTGGTGACAAAATGTTCCAAACACACCCCATGCACAACTCCACCGGGGAAGGTGCCAGAAAGGAGTTCTGTTGGTTGTTCTTACACTGCCCCGGTAGCCAGATGAAAGACACCACAAAAGTGGTTCTACCGGCTTTCTAGGCTGAGATGGGCAATCGCTGACTTTTGGAGTCGGCTGGTGACAAAATGTTCCAAACACACCCCATGCACAACTCCACCGGGGAAGGTGCCAGAAAGGAGTTCTGTTGGTTGTTCTTCCACTGCCCCGGTAGCCAGAAGAAAGACACCACAAAAGTGGTTCTACCTGCTTGCTGGGCTGAGATGGGCAATCGCTGACTTTTGGAGTCGGCTGGTGACAAAATGTTCCAAACACACCCCATGCACAACTCCAGCGGGGAAGGTGCCAGAAAGGAGTTCTGTTGGTAGTTCTTACACTGCCCCGGTAGCCAGCTGAAAGACACCACAAAAATGGTTCTACCTGCTTGCTGGGCTGAGATGGGCAATCGCTGACTTTTGGAGTCGGCTGGTGACAAAATGTTCCAAACACACCCCATGCACAACTCCACCGGGGAAGGTGTCAGAAAGGAGTTCTCTTGGTAGTTCTTCCACTGCCCCGGTAGCCAGATGAAAGACACCACAAAAGTGGTTCTACCTGCTTTCTGGGCTGAGATGGGGAATCGCTGACTTTTTGAGTCGGCTGGTGACAAAATGTTCCAAACACACCCCATGCACAACTCCACCGGGGAAGGTGCCAGAAAGGAGTTCTGTTGGTAGTTCTTCCACTGCCCCGGTAGCGAGCTGAAAGACACCACAAAAGTGGTTCTACCTGCTTTCTGGGCTGAGATGGGCAATCGCTGACTTTTGGAGTCGGCTGGTGACAAAATGTTCCAAACACACCCCATGCACAACTCCAGCGGGGAAGGTGCCAGAAAGGAGTTCTGTTGGTTGTTCTTACACTGCCCCGGTAGCCAGATGAAAGACACCACAAAAGTGGTTCTACCTGCTTGCTGGGCTGAGATGGGCAATCGCTGACTTTTGGAGTCGGCTGGTGACAAAATGTTCCAAACACACCCCATGCACAACTCCCCCGGGGAAGGTGCCAGAAAGTAATTCCGTTGCTTGTTCTTCCACTGCCCCGGTAGCCAGATGAAAGACACCACAAAAGTGGTTCTACCTGCTTTCTAGGCTGAGATGGGGAATTGCTGACTTTTGGAGTCGGCTGGTGACAAAATGTTCCAAACACACCCCATGCACAACTCCAGCGGGGAAGGTGCCAGAAAGGAGTTCTGTTGGTAGTTCTTCCACTGCCCCGGCAGCAAGCTGAAAGACACCACAAAAGTGGTTCTACCTGCTTTCTGGGCTGAGATGGGCAATCGCTGACTTTTGCAGTCGGCTGGTGACAAAATGTTCCAAACACACCCCATGCACAACTCCACCGGGGAAGGTGCCAGAAAGGAGTTCTGTTGCTTGTTCTTCCACTGCCCCAGTAGCCAGATGAAAGACACCACAAAAGTGGTTCTACCTGCTTTCTGGGCTGAGATGGGCAATCGCTGACTTTTGGAGTCGGCTGGTGACAAAATGTTCCAAACACACCCCATGCACAACTCCAGCGGGGAAGGTGCCAGAAAGGAATTCCGTTGCTTGTTCTTCCACTGCCCCGGTAGCCAGATGAAAGACACCACAAAAGTGGTTCTACCTGCTTGCTGGGCTGAGATGGGCAATCGCTGACTTTTGGAGTCGGCTGGTGACAAAATGTTCCAAACACACCCCATGCACAACTCCACCGGGGAAGGTGCCAGAAAGGAGTTCTGTTGGTAGTTCTTCCACTGCCCCGGTAGCCAGCTGAAAGACACCACAAAAGTGGTTCTACCTGCTTTCTGGGCTGAGATGGGCAATCGCTGACTTTTGGAGTCGGCTGGTGACAAAATGTTCCAAACACACCCCATGCACAACTCCACCGGGGAAGGGGCCAGAAAGGAGTTCTCTTGGTAGTTCTTCCACTGCCCCGGTAGCCAGCTGAAAGACACCACAAAAGTGGTTCTACCTGCTTGCTGGGCTGAGATGGGCAATCGCTGACTTTTGGAGTCGGCTGGTGACAAAATGTTCCAAACACACCCCATGCACAACTCCACCGGGGAAGGTGTCAGAAAGGAGTTCTCTTGGTAGTTCTTCCACTGCCCTTGTAGCCAGATGAAAGACACCACAAAAGTGGTTCTACCTGCTTTCTAGGCTGAGATGGGCAATCGCTGACTTTTGGAGTCGGCTGGTGACAAAATGTTCCAAACACACCCCATGCACAACTCCACCGGGGAAGGTGCCAGAAAGGAGTTCTGTTGGTTGTTCTTACACTGCCCCGGTAGCCAGATGAAAGACACCACAAAAGTGGTTCTACCTGCTTGCTGGGCTGAGATGGGGAATCGCTGACTTTTGGAGTCGGCTGGTGACAAAATGTTCCAAAGACAGCCCATGCACAACTCCACCGGGGAAGGTGCCAGAAAGGAGTTCTCTTGGTAGTTCTTCCACTGCCCCGGTAGCCAGATGAAAGACACCACAAAAGTGGTTCTACCTGCTTGCTGGGCTGAGATGGGCAATCGCTGACTTTTGGAGTCGGCTGGTGACAAAATGTTCCAAACACACCCCATGCACAACTCCACCGGGGAAGGTGCCAGAAAGGAGTTCTCTTGGTAGTTCTTCCAGTGCCCCGGTAGCCAGCTGAAAGACACCACAAAAGTGGTTCTACCTGCTTTCTGGGCTGAGATGGGCAATCGCTGACTTTTGGAGTCGGCTGGTGACAAAATGTTCCAAACACACCCCATGCACAACTCCACCGGGGAAGGTGCCAGAAAGGAGTTCTGTTGGTAGTTCTTCCACTGCCCCGGTAGCCAGCTGAAAGACACCACAAAAGTGGTTCTACCTGCTTGCTGGGCTGAGATGGGGAATCGCTGACTTTTGGAGTCGGCTGGTGACAAAATGTTCCAAAGACAGCCCATGCACAACTCCACCGGGGAAGGTGCCAGAAAGGAGTTCTGTTGGTTGTTCTTCCACTGCCCCGGTAGCCAGATGAAAGACACCACAAAAGTGGTTCTACCTGCTTGCTGGGCTGAGATGGGCAATCGCTGACTTTTGGAGTCGGCTGGTGACAAAATGTTCCAAACACACCCCATGCACAACTCCACCGGGGAAGGTGCCAGAAAGGAGTTCTGTTGGTTGTTCTTCCACTGCCCCGGTAGCCAGATGAAAGACACCACAAAAGTGGTTCTACCTGCTTTCTAGGCTGAGATGGGGAATCGCTGACTTTTGGAGTCGGCTGGTGACAAAATGTTCCAAACACACCCCATGCACAACTCCAGCGGGGAAGGTGCCAGAAAGGAGTTCTCTTGGTAGTTCTTCCACTGCCCCGGTAGCCAGATGAAAGACACCACAAAAGTGGTTCTACCTGCTTTCTGGGCTGAGATGGGCAATCGCTGACTTTTGGAGTCGGCTGGTGACAAAATGTTCCAAACACACCCCATGCACAACTCCAGCGGGGAAGGTGCCAGAAAGGAGTTCTCTTGGTAGTTCTTCCACTGCCCCGGTAGCCAGCTGAAAGACACCACAAAAGTGGTTCTACCTGCTTTCTGGGCTGAGATGGGGAATCGCTGACTTTTGGAGTCGGCTGGTGACAAAATGTTCCAAACACACCCCATGCACAACTCCACCGGGGAAGGTGCCAGAAAGGAGTTCTCTTGGTAGTTCTTCCACTGCCCCGGTAGCCAGATGAAAGACACCAGAAATGTGGTTCTACCTGCTTGCTGGGCTGAGATGGGCAATCGCTGACGTTTGGAGTCGGCTGGTGACAAAATGTTCCAAACACACCCCATGCACAACTCCACCGGGGAAGGTGCCAGAAAGGAGTTCTGTTGGTAGTTCTTCCACTGCCCCGGTAGCCAGCTGAAAGACACCACAAAAGTGGTTCTACCTGCTTGCTGGGCTGAGATGGGCAATCGCTGACTTTTGGAGTCGGCTGGTGACAAAATGTTCCAAACACACCCCATGCACAACTCCACCGGGGAAGGTGTCAGAAAGGAGTTCTCTTGGTAGTTCTTCCACTGCCCCGGTAGCCAGATGAAAGACACCACAAAAGTGGTTCTACCTGCTTTCTGGGCTGAGATGGGGAATCGCTGACTTTTTGAGTCGGCTGGTGACAAAATGTTCCAAACACACCCCATGCACAACTCCACCGGGGAAGGTGCCAGAAAGGAGTTCTGTTGGTAGTTCTTCCACTGCCCCGGTAGCCAGATGAAAGACACCACAAAAGTGGTTCTACCTGCTTTCTGGGCTGAGATGGGCAATCGCTGACTTTTGCAGTCGGCTGGTGACAAAATGTTCCAAACACACCCCATGCACAACTCCACCGGGGAAGGTGCCAGAAAGGAGTTCTGTTGGTTGTTCTTACACTGCCCCGGTAGCCAGATGAAAGACACCACAAAAGTGGTTCTACCTGCTTTCTAGGCTGAGATGGGCAATCGCTGACTTTTGGAGTCGGCTGGTGACAAAATGTTCCAAACACACCCCATGCACAACTCCAGCGGGGAAGGTGCCAGAAAGGAGTTCTGTTGGTTGTTCTTCCACTGCCCCGGTAGCCAGAAGAAAGACACCACAAAAGTGGTTCTACCTGCTTTCTGGGCTGAGATGGGCAATCGCTGACTTTTGGAGTCGGCTGGTGACAAAATGTTCCAAACACACCCCATGCACAACTCCAGCGGGGAAGGTGCCAGAAAGGAGTTCTGTTGGTAGTTCTTACACTGCCCCGGTAGCCAGCTGAAAGACACCACAAAAATGGTTCTACCTGCTTGCTGGGCTGAGATGGGCAATCGCTGACTTTTGGAGTCGGCTGGTGACAAAATGTTCCAAACACACCCCATGCACAACTCCACCGGGGAAGGTGTCAGAAAGGAGTTCTCTTGGTAGTTCTTCCACTGCCCCGGTAGCCAGATGAAAGACACCACAAAAGTGGTTCTACCTGCTTTCTGGGCTGAGATGGGGAATCGCTGACTTTTTGAGTCGGCTGGTGACAAAATGTTCCAAACACACCCCATGCACAACTCCACCGGGGAAGGTGCCAGAAAGGAGTTCTCTTGGTAGTTCTTCCACTGCCCCGGTAGCCAGATGAAAGACAACACAAAAGTGGTTCTACCTGCTTGCTGGGCTGAGATGGGCAATCGCTGACTTTTGCAGTCGGCTGGTGACAAAATGTTCCAAACACACCCCATGCACAACTCCACCGGGGAAGGTGCCAGAAAGGAGTTCTGTTGGTAGTTCTTCCACTGCCCCGGTAGCCAGCTGAAAGACACCACAAAAGTGGTTCTACCTGCTTGCTGGGCTGAGATGGGCAATCGCTGACTTTTGGAGTCGGCTGGTGACAAAATGTTCCAAACACACCCCATGCACAACTCCCCCGGGGAAGGTGCCAGAAAGTAATTCCGTTGCTTGTTCTTCCACTGCCCCGGTAGCCAGATGAAAGACACCACAAAAGTGGTTCTACCTGCTTTCTAGGCTGAGATGGGGAATTGCTGACTTTTGGAGTCGGCTGGTGACAAAATGTTCCAAACACACCCCATGCACAACTCCACCGGGGAAGGTGCCAGAAAGGAGTTCTGTTGGTAGTTCTTCCACTGCCCCGGCAGCAAGCTGAAAGACACCACAAAAGTGGTTCTACCTGCTTTCTGGGCTGAGATGGGCAATCGCTGACTTTTGGAGTCGGCTGGTGACAAAATGTTCCAAACACACCCCATGCACAACTCCAGCGGGGAAGGTGCCAGAAAGGAGTTCTCTTGGTAGTTCTTCCACTGCCCCGGTAGCCAGCTGAAAGACACCACAAAAGTGGTTCTACCTGCTTTCTGGGCTGAGATGGGGAATCGCTGACTTTTGGAGTCGGCTGGTGACAAAATGTTCCAAACACACCCCATGCACAACTCCACCGGGGAAGGTGCCAGAAAGGAGTTCTGTTGGTAGTTCTTCCACTGCCCCGGTAGCCAGCTGAAAGACACCACAAAAGTGGTTCTACCTGCTTGCTGGGCTGAGATGGGCAATCGCTGACTTTTGGAGTCGGCTGGTGACAAAATGTTCCAAACACACCCCATGCACAACTCCACCGGGGAAGGTGTCAGAAAGGAGTTCTCTTGGTAGTTCTTCCACTGCCCCGGTAGCCAGATGAAAGACACCACAAAAGTGGTTCTACCTGCTTTCTGGGCTGAGATGGGGAATCGCTGACTTTTTGAGTCGGCTGGTGACAAAATGTTCCAAACACACCCCATGCACAACTCCACCGGGGAAGGTGCCAGAAAGGAGTTCTGTTGGTAGTTCTTCCACTGCCCCGGTAGCCAGATGAAAGACACCACAAAAGTGGTTCTACCTGCTTTCTGGGCTGAGATGGGCAATCGCTGACTTTTGCAGTCGGCTGGTGACAAAATGTTCCAAACACACCCCATGCACAACTCCACCGGGGAAGGTGCCAGAAAGGAGTTCTGTTGGTTGTTCTTCCACTGCCCCGGTAGCCAGATGAAAGACACCACAAAAGTGGTTCTACCTGCTTGCTGGGATGAGATGGGCAATCGCTGACTTTTGGAGTCGGCTGGTGACAAAATGTTCCAAACACACCCCATGCACAACTCCACCGGGGAAGGTGCCAGAAAGGAGTTCTCTTGGTAGTTCTTCCACTGCCCCGGTAGCCAGATGAAAGACGCCACAAAAGTGGTTCTACCTGCTTGCTGGGCTGAGATGGGCAATCGCTGACTTTTGGAGTCGGCTGGTGACAAAATGTTCCAAACACACCCCATGCACAACTCCACCGGGGAAGGTGCCAGAAAGGAGTTCCGTTGGTTGTTCTTCCACTGCCCCGGTAGCCAGATGAAAGACACCACAAAAATGGTTCTACCTGCTTGCTGGGCTGAGATGGGCAATCGCTGACTTTTGGAGTCGGCTGGTGACAAAATGTTCCAAACACACCCCATGCACAACTCCACCGGGGAAGGTGTCAGAAAGGAGTTCTCTTGGTAGTTCTTCCACTGCCCCGGTAGCCAGATGAAAGACACCACAAAAGTGGTTCTACCTGCTTTCTGGGCTGAGATGGGGAATCGCTGACTTTTTGAGTCGGCTGGTGACAAAATGTTCCAAACACACCCCATGCACAACTCCACCGGGGAAGGTGCCAGAAAGGAGTTCTGTTGGTAGTTCTTCCACTGCCCCGGTAGCGAGCTGAAAGACACCACAAAAGTGGTTCTACCTGCTTTCTGGGCTGAGATGGGCAATCGCTGACTTTTGGAGTCGGCTGGTGACAAAATGTTCCAAACACACCCCATGCACAACTCCAGCGGGGAAGGTGCCAGAAAGGAGTTCTGTTGGTTGTTCTTACACTGCCCCGGTAGCCAGATGAAAGACACCACAAAAGTGGTTCTACCTGCTTGCTGGGCTGAGATGGGCAATCGCTGACTTTTGGAGTCGGCTGGTGACAAAATGTTCCAAACACACCCCATGCACAACTCCCCCGGGGAAGGTGCCAGAAAGTAATTCCGTTGCTTGTTCTTCCACTGCCCCGGTAGCCAGATGAAAGACACCACAAAAGTGGTTCTACCTGCTTTCTAGGCTGAGATGGGGAATTGCTGACTTTTGGAGTCGGCTGGTGACAAAATGTTCCAAACACACCCCATGCACAACTCCAGCGGGGAAGGTGCCAGAAAGGAGTTCTGTTGGTAGTTCTTCCACTGCCCCGGCAGCAAGCTGAAAGACACCACAAAAGTGGTTCTACCTGCTTTCTGGGCTGAGATGGGCAATCGCTGACTTTTGCAGTCGGCTGGTGACAAAATGTTCCAAACACACCCCATGCACAACTCCACCGGGGAAGGTGCCAGAAAGGAGTTCTGTTGCTTGTTCTTCCACTGCCCCAGTAGCCAGATGAAAGACACCACAAAAGTGGTTCTACCTGCTTTCTGGGCTGAGATGGGCAATCGCTGACTTTTGGAGTCGGCTGGTGACAAAATGTTCCAAACACACCCCATGCACAACTCCAGCGGGGAAGGTGCCAGAAAGGAATTCCGTTGCTTGTTCTTCCACTGCCCCGGTAGCCAGATGAAAGACACCACAAAAGTGGTTCTACCTGCTTGCTGGGCTGAGATGGGCAATCGCTGACTTTTGGAGTCGGCTGGTGACAAAATGTTCCAAACACACCCCATGCACAACTCCACCGGGGAAGGTGCCAGAAAGGAGTTCTGTTGGTAGTTCTTCCACTGCCCCGGTAGCCAGCTGAAAGACACCACAAAAGTGGTTCTACCTGCTTTCTGGGCTGAGATGGGCAATCGCTGACTTTTGGAGTCGGCTGGTGACAAAATGTTCCAAACACACCCCATGCACAACTCCACCGGGGAAGGTGCCAGAAAGGAGTTCTCTTGGTAGTTCTTCCACTGCCCCGGTAGCCAGCTGAAAGACACCACAAAAGTGGTTCTACCTGCTTGCTGGGCTGAGATGGGCAATCGCTGACTTTTGGAGTCGGCTGGTGACAAAATGTTCCAAACACACCCCATGCACAACTCCACCGGGGAAGGTGTCAGAAAGGAGTTCTCTTGGTAGTTCTTCCACTGCCCCCGTAGCCAGATGAAAGACACCACAAAAGTGGTTCTACCTGCTTTCTAGGCTGAGATGGGCAATCGCTGACTTTTGGAGTCGGCTGGTGACAAAATGTTCCAAACACACCCCATGCACAACTCCACCGGGGAAGGTGCCAGAAAGGAGTTCTGTTGGTTGTTCTTACACTGCCCCGGTAGCCAGATGAAAGACACCACAAAAGTGGTTCTACCTGCTTGCTGGGCTGAGATGGGGAATCGCTGACTTTTGGAGTCGGCTGGTGACAAAATGTTCCAAAGACAGCCCATGCACAACTCCACCGGGGAAGGTGCCAGAAAGGAGTTCTGTTGGTAGTTCTTCCACTGCCCCGGTAGCCAGCTGAAAGACACCACAAAAGTGGTTCTACCTGCTTGCTGGGCTGAGATGGGCAATCGCTGACTTTTGGAGTCGGCTGGTGACAAAATGTTCCAAACACACCCCATGCACAACTCCACCGGGGAAGGTGCCAGAAAGGAGTTCTCTTGGTAGTTCTTCCAGTGCCCCGGTAGCCAGCTGAAAGACACCACAAAAGTGGTTCTACCTGCTTGCTGGGCTGAGATGGGCAATCGCTGACTTTTGGAGTCGGCTGGTGACAAAATGTTCCAAACACACCCCATGCACAACTCCACCGGGGAAGGTGCCAGAAAGGAGTTCTGTTGGTAGTTCTTCCACTGCCCCGGTAGCCAGCTGAAAGACACCACAAAAGTGGTTCTACCTGCTTGCTGGGCTGAGATGGGGAATCGCTGACTTTTGGAGTCGGCTGGTGACAAAATGTTCCAAAGACAGCCCATGCACAACTCCACCGGGGAAGGTGCCAGAAAGGAGTTCTGTTGGTTGTTCTTCCACTGCCCCGGTAGCCAGATGAAAGACACCACAAAAGTGGTTCTACCTGCTTGCTGGGCTGAGATGGGCAATCGCTGACTTTTGGAGTCGGCTGGTGACAAAATGTTCCAAACACACCCCATGCACAACTCCACCGGGGAAGGTGCCAGAAAGGAGTTCTGTTGGTTGTTCTTCCACTGCCCCGGTAGCCAGATGAAAGACACCACAAAAGTGGTTCTACCTGCTTTCTAGGCTGAGATGGGGAATCGCTGACTTTTGGAGTCGGCTGGTGACAAAATGTTCCAAACACACCCCATGCACAACTCCAGCGGGGAAGGTGCCAGAAAGGAGTTCTCTTGGTAGTTCTTCCACTGCCCCGGTAGCCAGATGAAAGACACCACAAAAGTGGTTCTACCTGCTTTCTGGGCTGAGATGGGGAATCGCTGACTTTTGGAGTCGGCTGGTGACAAAATGTTCCAAACACACCCCATGCACAACTCCACCGGGGAAGGTGCCAGAAAGGAGTTCTCTTGGTAGTTCTTCCACTGCCCCGGTAGCCAGATGAAAGACACCAGAAATGTGGTTCTACCTGCTTGCTGGGCTGAGATGGGCAATCGCTGACTTTTGGAGTCGGCTGGTGACAAAATGTTCCAAACACACCCCATGCACAACTCCACCGGGGAAGGTGCCAGAAAGGAGTTCTGTTGGTAGTTCTTCCACTGCCCCGGTAGCCAGCTGAAAGACACCACAAAAGTGGTTCTACCTGCTTGCTGGGCTGAGATGGGCAATCGCTGACTTTTGGAGTCGGCTGGTGACAAAATGTTCCAAACACACCCCATGCACAACTCCACCGGGGAAGGTGCCAGAAAGGAGTTCTCTTGGTAGTTCTTCCACTGCCCCGGTAGCCAGATGAAAGACACCACAAAAGTGGTTCTACCTGCTTTCTGGGCTGAGATGGGGAATCGCTGACTTTTGGAGTCGGCTGGTGACAAAATGTTCCAAACACACCCCATGCACAACTCCACCGGGGAAGGTGCCAGAAAGGAGTTCTGTTGGTAGTTCTTCCACTGCCCCGGTAGCCAGCTGAAAGACACCACAAAAGTGGTTCTACCTGCTTGCTGGGCTGAGATGGGCAATCGCTGACTTTTGGAGTCGGCTGGTGACAAAATGTTCCAAACACACCCCATGCACAACTCCAGCGGGGAAGGTGCCAGAAAGGAGTTCTGTTGGTAGTTCTTCCACTGCCCCGGTAGCCAGATGAAAGACACCACAAAAGTGGTTCTACCTGCTTTCTGGGCTGAGATGGGCAATCGCTGACTTTTGCAGTCGGCTGGTGACAAAATGTTCCAAACACACCCCATGCACAACTCCACCGGGGAAGGTGCCAGAAAGGAGTTCTGTTGGTTGTTCTTACACTGCCCCGGTAGCCAGATGAAAGACACCACAAAAGTGGTTCTACCGGCTTTCTAGGCTGAGATGGGCAATCGCTGACTTTTGGAGTCGGCTGGTGACAAAATGTTCCAAACACACCCCATGCACAACTCCAGCGGGGAAGGTGCCAGAAAGGAGTTCTGTTGGTAGTTCTTACACTGCCCTGGTAGCCAGATGAAAGACACCACAAAAGTGGTTCTACCTGCTTGCTGGGCTGAGATGGGCAATCGCTGACTTTTGCAGTCGGCTGGTGACAAAATGTTCCAAACACACCCCATGCACAACTCCACCGGGGAAGGTGCCAGAAAGGAGTTCTGTTGGTTGTTCTTACACTGCCCCGGTAGCCAGATGAAAGACACCACAAAAGTGGTTCTACCTGCTTTCTGGGCTGAGATGGGCAATCGCTGACTTTTGGAGTCGGCTGGTGACAAAATGTTCCAAACACACCCCATGCACAACTCCAGCGGGGAAGGTGCCAGAAAGGAATTCCGTTGCTTGTTCTTCCACTGCCCCGGTAGCCAGCTGAAAGACACCACAAAAGTGGTTCTACCTGCTTTCTGGGATGAGATGGGCAATCGCTGACTTTTGGAGTCGGCTGGTGAAAAAATGTTCCAAACACACCCCATGCACAACTCCACCGGGGAAGGTGCCAGAAAGGAGTTCTGTTGGTAGTTCTTACACTGCCCCGGTAGCCAGATGAAAGACACCACAAAAGTGGTTCTACCTGCTTGCTGGGCTGAGATGGGCAATCGCTGACTTTTGGAGTCGGCTGGTGACAAAATGTTCCAAACACACCCCATGCACAACTCCACCGGGGAAGGTGCCAGAAAGGAGTTCTGTTGGTTGTTCTTACACTGCCCCGGTAGCCAGATGAAAGACACCACAAAAGTGGTTCTACCTGCTTGCTGGGCTGAGATGGGCAATCGCTGACTTTTGGAGTCGGCTGGTGACAAAATGTTCCAAACACACCCCATGCACAACTCCACCGGGGAAGGTGCCAGAAAGGAGTTCTGTTGGTTGTTCTTACACTGCCCCGGTAGCCAGATGAAAGACACCACAAAAGTGGTTCTACCTGCTTTCTGGGCTGAGATGGGGAATCGCTGACTTTTGGAGTCGGCTGGTGACAAAATGTTCCAAACACACCCCATGCACAACTCCACCGGGGAAGGTGCCAGAAAGGAGTTCTCTTGGTAGTTCTTCCACTGCCCCGGTAGCCAGATGAAAGACACCACAAAAGTGGTTCTACCTGCTTGCTGGGCTGAGATGGGCAATCGCTGACGTTTGGAGTCGGCTGGTGACAAAATGTTCCAAACACACCCCATGCACAACTCCACCGGGGAAGGTGCCAGAAAGGAATTCCATTGCTTGTTCTTCCACTGCCCCGGTAGCCAGATGAAAGACACCACAAAAGTGGTTCTACCTGCTTGCTGGGCTGAGATGGGCAATCGCTGACTTTTGGAGTCGGCTGGTGACAAAATGTTCCAAACACACCCCATGCACAACTCCCCCGGGGAAGGTGCCAAAAAGGAGTTCTGTTGGTTGTTCTTCCACTGCCCCGGTAGCCAGATGAAAGACACCACAAAAGTGGTTCTACCTGCTTTCTAGGCTGAGATGGGGAATCGCTGACTTTTGGAGTCGGCTGGTGACAAAATGTTCCAAACACACCCCATGCACAACTCCAGCGGGGAAGGTGCCAGAAAGGAGTTCTCTTGGTAGTTCTTCCACTGCCCCGGTAGCCAGCTGAAAGACACCACAAAAGTGGTTCTACCTGCTTTCTGGGCTGAGATGGGGAATCGCTGACTTTTGGAGTCGGCTGGTGACAAAATGTTCCAAACACACCCCATGCACAACTCCACCGGGGAAGGTGCCAGAAAGGAGTTCTCTTGGTAGTTCTTCCACTGCCCCGGTAGCCAGATGAAAGACACCAGAAATGTGGTTCTACCTGCTTGCTGGGCTGAGATGGGCAATCGCTGACTTTTGGAGTCGGCTGGTGACAAAATGTTCCAAACACACCCCATGCACAACTCCACCGGGGAAGGTGCCAGAAAGGAGTTCTGTTGGTAGTTCTTCCACTGCCCCGGTAGCCAGCTGAAAGACACCACAAAAGTGGTTCTACCTGCTTGCTGGGCTGAGATGGGCAATCGCTGACTTTTGGAGTCGGCTGGTGACAAAATGTTCCAAACACACCCCATGCACAACTCCACCGGGGAAGGTGTCAGAAAGGAGTTCTCTTGGTAGTTCTTCCACTGCCCCGGTAGCCAGATGAAAGACACCACAAAAGTGGTTCTACCTGCTTTCTGGGCTGAGATGGGGAATCGCTGACTTTTTGAGTCGGCTGGTGACAAAATGTTCCAAACACACCCCATGCACAACTCCACCGGGGAAGGTGCCAGAAAGGAGTTCTGTTGGTAGTTCTTCCACTGCCCCGGTAGCCAGCTGAAAGACACCACAAAAGTGGTTCTACCTGCTTTCTGGGCTGAGATGGGCAATCGCTGACTTTTGGAGTCGGCTGGTGACAAAATGTTCCAAACACACCCCATGCACAACTCCACCGGGGAAGGTGCCAGAAAGGAGTTCTGTTGGTAGTTCTTCCACTGCCCCGGTAGCCAGATGAAAGACACCACAAAAGTGGTTCTACCTGCTTTCTGGGCTGAGATGGGCAATCGCTGACTTTTGCAGTCGGCTGGTGACAAAATGTTCCAAACACACCCCATGCACAACTCCACCGGGGAAGGTGCCAGAAAGGAGTTCTGTTGGTTGTTCTTACACTGCCCCGGTAGCCAGATGAAAGACACCACAAAAGTGGTTCTACCGGCTTTCTAGGCTGAGATGGGCAATCGCTGACTTTTGGAGTCGGCTGGTGACAAAATGTTCCAAACACACCCCATGCACAACTCCAGCGGGGAAGGTGCCAGAAAGGAGTTCTGTTGGTAGTTCTTACACTGCCCTGGTAGCCAGATGAAAGACACCACAAAAGTGGTTCTACCTGCTTGCTGGGCTGAGATGGGCAATCGCTGACTTTTGCAGTCGGCTGGTGACAAAATGTTCCAAACACACCCCATGCACAACTCCACCGGGGAAGGTGCCAGAAAGGAGTTCTGTTGGTTGTTCTTACACTGCCCCGGTAGCCAGATGAAAGACACCACAAAAGTGGTTCTACCTGCTTTCTGGGCTGAGATGGGCAATCGCTGACTTTTGGAGTCGGCTGGTGACAAAATGTTCCAAACACACCCCATGCACAACTCCAGCGGGGAAGGTGCCAGAAAGGAATTCCGTTGCTTGTTCTTCCACTGCCCCGGTAGCCAGCTGAAAGACACCACAAAAGTGGTTCTACCTGCTTTCTGGGATGAGATGGGCAATCGCTGACTTTTGGAGTCGGCTGGTGACAAAATGTTCCAAACACACCCCATGCACAACTCCACCGGGGAAGGTGCCAGAAAGGAGTTCTGTTGGTAGTTCTTCCACTGCCCCGGTAGCCAGATGAAAGACACCACAAAAGTGGTTCTACCTGCTTGCTGGGCTGAGATGGGCAATCGCTGACTTTTGGAGTCGGCTGGTGACAAAATGTTCCAAACACACCCCATGCACAACTCCACCGGGGAAGGTGCCAGAAAGGAGTTCTGTTGGTTGTTCTTACACTGCCCCGGTAGCCAGATGAAAGACACCACAAAAGTGGTTCTACCTGCTTGCTGGGCTGAGATGGGCAATCGCTGACTTTTGGAGTCGGCTGGTGACAAAATGTTCCAAACACACCCCATGCACAACTCCACCGGGGAAGGTGCCAGAAAGGAGTTCTGTTGGTTGTTCTTACACTGCCCCGGTAGCCAGATGAAAGACACCACAAAAGTGGTTCTACCTGCTTTCTGGGCTGAGATGGGGAATCGCTGACTTTTGGAGTCGGCTGGTGACAAAATGTTCCAAACACACCCCATGCACAACTCCACCGGGGAAGGTGCCAGAAAGGAGTTCTCTTGGTAGTTCTTCCACTGCCCCGGTAGCCAGATGAAAGACACCACAAAAGTGGTTCTACCTGCTTGCTGGGCTGAGATGGGCAATCGCTGACGTTTGGAGTCGGCTGGTGACAAAATGTTCCAAACACACCCCATGCACAACTCCACCGGGGAAGGTGCCAGAAAGGAATTCCATTGCTTGTTCTTCCACTGCCCCGGTAGCCAGATGAAAGACACCACAAAAGTGGTTCTACCTGCTTGCTGGGCTGAGATGGGCAATCGCTGACTTTTGGAGTCGGCTGGTGACAAAATGTTCCAAACACACCCCATGCACAACTCCACCGGGGAAGGTGCCAAAAAGGAGTTCTGTTGGTTGTTCTTCCACTGCCCCGGTAGCCAGATGAAAGACACCACAAAAGTGGTTCTACCTGCTTGCTGGGCTGAGATGGGCAATCGCTGACTTTTGGAGTCGGCTGGTGACAAAATGTTCCAAACACACCCCATGCACAACTCCACCGGGGAAGGTGCCAGAAAGGAGTTCTGTTGGTAGTTCTTCCACTGCCCCGGTAGCCAGCTGAAAGACACCACAAAAGTGGTTCTACCTGCTTGCTGGGCTGAGATGGGCAATCGCTGACTTTTGGAGTCGGCTGGTGACAAAATGTTCCAAACACACCCCATGCACAACTCCACCGGGGAAGGTGCCAGAAAGGAGTTCTGTTGCTTGTTCTTCCACTGCCCCGGTAGCCAGATGAAAGACACCACAAAAGTGGTTCTACCTGCTTGCTGGGCTGAGATGGGCAATCGCTGACTTTTGGAGTCGGCTGGTGACAAAATGTTCCAAACACACCCCATGCACAACTCCACCGGGGAAGGTGCCAGAAAGGAGTTCTGTTGGTTGTTCTTCCACTGCCCCGGTAGCCAGATGAAAGACACCACAAAAGTGGTTCTACCTGCTTTCTAGGCTGAGATGGGGAATCGCTGACTTTTGGAGTCGGCTGGTGACAAAATGTTCCAAACACACCCCATGCACAACTCCAGCGGGGAAGGTGCCAGAAAGGAGTTCTCTTGGTAGTTCTTCCACTGCCCCGGTAGCCAGCTGAAAGACACCACAAAAGTGGTTCTACCTGCTTTCTGGGCTGAGATGGGGAATCGCTGACTTTTGGAGTCGGCTGGTGACAAAATGTTCCAAACACACCCCATGCACAACTCCACCGGGGAAGGTGCCAGAAAGGAGTTCTCTTGGTAGTTCTTCCACTGCCCCGGTAGCCAGATGAAAGACACCAGAAATGTGGTTCTACCTGCTTGCTGGGCTGAGATGGGCAATCGCTGACTTTTGGAGTCGGCTGGTGACAAAATGTTCCAAACACACCCCATGCACAACTCCACCGGGGAAGGTGCCAGAAAGGAGTTCTGTTGGTAGTTCTTCCACTGCCCCGGTAGCCAGCTGAAAGACACCACAAAAGTGGTTCTACCTGCTTGCTGGGCTGAGATGGGCAATCGCTGACTTTTGGAGTCGGCTGGTGACAAAATGTTCCAAACACACCCCATGCACAACTCCACCGGGGAAGGTGTCAGAAAGGAGTTCTCTTGGTAGTTCTTCCACTGCCCCGGTAGCCAGATGAAAGACACCACAAAAGTGGTTCTACCTGCTTTCTGGGCTGAGATGGGGAATCGCTGACTTTTTGAGTCGGCTGGTGACAAAATGTTCCAAACACACCCCATGCACAACTCCACCGGGGAAGGTGCCAGAAAGGAGTTCTGTTGGTAGTTCTTCCACTGCCCCGGTAGCCAGCTGAAAGACACCACAAAAGTGGTTCTACCTGCTTTCTGGGCTGAGATGGGCAATCGCTGACTTTTGGAGTCGGCTGGTGACAAAATGTTCCAAACACACCCCATGCACAACTCCACCGGGGAAGGTGCCAGAAAGGAGTTCTGTTGGTAGTTCTTCCACTGCCCCGGTAGCCAGATGAAAGACACCACAAAAGTGGTTCTACCTGCTTTCTGGGCTGAGATGGGCAATCGCTGACTTTTGCAGTCGGCTGGTGACAAAATGTTCCAAACACACCCCATGCACAACTCCACCGGGGAAGGTGCCAGAAAGGAGTTCTGTTGGTTGTTCTTCCACTGCCCCGGTAGCCAGATGAAAGACACCACAAAAGTGGTTCTACCGGCTTTCTAGGCTGAGATGGGCAATCGCTGACTTTTGGAGTCGGCTGGTGACAAAATGTTCCAAACACACCCCATGCACAACTCCAGCGGGGAAGGTGCCAGAAAGGAGTTCTGTTGGTAGTTCTTACACTGCCCTGGTAGCCAGATGAAAGACACCACAAAAGTGGTTCTACCTGCTTGCTGGGCTGAGATGGGCAATCGCTGACTTTTGCAGTCGGCTGGTGACAAAATGTTCCAAACACACCCCATGCACAACTCCACCGGGGAAGGTGCCAGAAAGGAGTTCTGTTGGTTGTTCTTACACTGCCCCGGTAGCCAGATGAAAGACACCACAAAAGTGGTTCTACCTGCTTTCTGGGCTGAGATGGGCAATCGCTGACTTTTGGAGTCGGCTGGTGACAAAATGTTCCAAACACACCCCATGCACAACTCCAGCGGGGAAGGTGCCAGAAAGGAATTCCGTTGCTTGTTCTTCCACTGCCCCGGTAGCCAGCTGAAAGACACCACAAAAGTGGTTCTACCTGCTTTCTGGGATGAGATGGGCAATCGCTGACTTTTGGAGTCGGCTGGTGAAAAAATGTTCCAAACACACCCCATGCACAACTCCACCGGGGAAGGTGCCAGAAAGGAGTTCTGTTGGTAGTTCTTACACTGCCCCGGTAGCCAGATGAAAGACACCACAAAAGTGGTTCTACCTGCTTGCTGGGCTGAGATGGGCAATCGCTGACTTTTGGAGTCGGCTGGTGACAAAATGTTCCAAACACACCCCATGCACAACTCCACCGGGGAAGGTGCCAGAAAGGAGTTCTGTTGGTTGTTCTTACACTGCCCCGGTAGCCAGATGAAAGACACCACAAAAGTGGTTCTACCTGCTTGCTGGGCTGAGATGGGCAATCGCTGACTTTTGGAGTCGGCTGGTGACAAAATGTTCCAAACACACCCCATGCACAACTCCACCGGGGAAGGTGCCAGAAAGGAGTTCTGTTGGTTGTTCTTACACTGCCCCGGTAGCCAGATGAAAGACACCACAAAAGTGGTTCTACCTGCTTTCTGGGCTGAGATGGGCAATCGCTGACTTTTGGAGTCGGCTGGTGACAAAATGTTCCAAACACACCCCATGCACAACTCCACCGGGGAAGGTGCCAGAAAGGAGTTCTCTTGGTAGTTCTTCCACTGCCCCGGTAGCCAGATGAAAGACACCACAAAAGTGGTTCTACCTGCTTGCTGGGCTGAGATGGGCAATCGCTGACTTTTGGAGTCGGCTGGTGACAAAATGTTCCAAACACACCCCATGCACAACTCCACCGGGGAAGGTGCCAGAAAGGAATTCCATTGCTTGTTCTTCCACTGCCCCGGTAGCCAGATGAAAGACACCACAAAAGTGGTTCTACCTGCTTGCTGGGCTGAGATGGGCAATCGCTGACTTTTGGAGTCGGCTGGTGACAAAATGTTCCAAACACACCCCATGCACAACTCCACCGGGGAAGGTGCCAGAAAGGAGTTCTGTTGGTTGTTCTTCCACTGCCCCGGTAGCCAGATGAAAGACACCACAAAAGTGGTTCTACCTGCTTGCTGGGCTGAGATGGGCAATCGCTGACTTTTGGAGTCGGCTGGTGACAAAATGTTCCAAACACACCCCATGCACAACTCCACCGGGGAAGGTGCCAGAAAGGAGTTCTGTTGGTAGTTCTTCCACTGCCCCGGTAGCCAGCTGAAAGACACCACAAAAGTGGTTCTACCTGCTTTCTGGGCTGAGATGGGGAATCGCTGACTTTTGGAGTCGGCTGGTGACAAAATGTTCCAAACACACCCCATGCACAACTCCAGCGGGGAAGGTGCCAGAAAGGAATTCCGTTGCTTGTTCTTACACTGCCCCCGTAGCCAGATGAAAGACACCACAAAAGTGGTTCTACCTGCTTGCTGGGCTGAGATGGGCAATCGCTGACTTTTGGAGTCGGCTGGTGACAAAATGTTCCAAACACACCCCATGCACAACTCCAGCGGGGAAGGTGCCAGAAAGGAGTTCTGTTGGTTGTTCTTACACTGCCCCGGTAGCCAGCTGAAAGACACCACAAAAGTGGTTCTACCTGCTTTCTAGGCTGAGATGGGGAATCGCTGACTTTTGGAGTCTTGCTGGTGACAAAATGTTCCAAACACACCCCATGCACAACTCCACCGGGGAATGTGCCAGAAAGGAGTTCTGTTGGTTGTTCTTCCACTGCCCCGGTAGCCAGATGAAAGACACCACAAAAGTGGTTCTACCTGCTTGCTGGGCTGAGATGGGCAATCGCTGACTTTTGGAGTCGGCTGGTGACAAAATGTTCCAAACACACCCCATGCACAACTCCACCGGGGAAGGTGCCAGAAAGGAGTTCTGTTGGTTGTTCTTCCACTGCCCCGGTAGCCAGATGAAAGACACCACAAAAGTGGTTCTACCTGCTTGCTGGGCTGAGATGGGCAATCGCTGACTTTTGGAGTCGGCTGGTGACAAAATGTTCCAAACACACCCCATGCACAACTCCACCGGGGAAGGTGTCAGAAAGGAGTTCTCTTGGTAGTTCTTCCACTGCCCCGGTAGCCAGCTGAAAGACACCACAAAAGTGGTTCTACCTGCTTTCTGGGCTGAGATGGGCAATCGCTGACTTTTGGAGTCGGCTGGTGACAAAATGTTCCAAACACACCCCATGCACAACTCCACCGGGGAAGGTGTCAGAAAGGAGTTCTCTTGGTAGTTCTTCCACTGCCCCGGTAGCCAGCTGAAAGACACCACAAAAGTGGTTCTACCTGCTTGCTGGGCTGAGATGGGGAATCGCTGACTTTTGGAGTCGGCTGGTGACAAAATGTTCCAAACACACCCCATGCACAACTCCACCGGGGAAGGTGCCAGAAAGGAGTTCTCTTGGTAGTTCTTCCACTGCCCCGGTAGCCAGCTGAAAGACACCACAAAAGTGGTTCTACCTGCTTTCTGGGCTGAGATGGGCAATCGCTGACTTTTGGAGTCGGCTGGTGACAAAATGTTCCAAACACACCCCATGCACAACTCCACCGGGGAAGGTGCCAGAAAGGAGTTCTGTTGGTAGTTCTTACACTGCCCCGGTAGCCAGATGAAAGACACCACAAAAGTGGTTCTACCTGCTTGCTGGGCTGAGATGGGCAATCGCTGACTTTTGGAGTCGGCTGGTGAAAAAATGTTCCAAACACACCCCATGCACAACTCCACCGGGGAAGGTGCCAGAAAGGAGTTCTGTTGGTTGTTCTTACACTGCCCCGGTAGCCAGATGAAAGACACCACAAAAGTGGTTCTACCTGCTTGCTGGGCTGAGATGGGCAATCGCTGACTTTTGGAGTCGGCTGGTGACAAAATGTTCCAAACACACCCCATGCACAACTCCACCGGGGAAGGTGTCAGAAAGGAGTTCTCTTGGTAGTTCTTCCACTGCCCCGGTAGCCAGATGAAAGACACCACAAAAGTGGTTCTACCTGCTTGCTGGGCTGAGATGGGGAATCGCTGACTTTTGGAGTCGGCTGGTGACAAAATGTTCCAAACACACCCCATGCACAACTCCACCGGGGAAGGTGTCAGAAAGGAGTTCTCTTGGTAGTTCTTCCACTGCCCCGGTAGCCAGATGAAAGACACCACAAAAGTGGTTCTACCTGCTTGCTGGGCTGAGATGGGCAATCGCTGACTTTTGGAGTCGGCTGGTGAAAAAATGTTCCAAACACACCCCATGCACAACTCCACCGGGGAAGGTGTCAGAAAGGAGTTCTCTTGGTAGTTCTTCCACTGCCCCGGTAGCCAGATGAAAGACACCACAAAAGTGGTTCTACCTGCTTGCTGGGCTGAGATGGGCAATCGCTGACTTTTGGAGTCGGCTGGTGACAAAATGTTCCAAACACACCCCATGCACAACTCCACCGGGGAAGGTGTCAGAAAGGAGTTCTCTTGGTAGTTCTTCCACTGCCCCGGTAGCCAGATGAAAGACACCACAAAAGTGGTTCTACCTGCTTTCTGGGCTGAGATGGGCAATCGCTGACTTTTGGAGTCGGCTGGTGACAAAATGTTCCAAACACACCCCATGCACAACTCCACCGGGGAAGGTGCCAGAAAGGAGTTCTCTTGGTAGTTCTTCCAGTGCCCCGGTAGCCAGATGAAAGACACCACAAAAGTGGTTCTACCTGCTTTCTGGGCTGAGATGGGCAATCGCTGACTTTTGGAGTCGGCTGGTGACAAAATGTTCCAAACACACCCCATGCACAACTCCACCGGGGAAGGTGCCAGAAAGGAGTTCTGTTGGTAGTTCTTCCACTGCCCCGGTAGCCAGATGAAAGACACCACAAAAGTGGTTCTACCTGCTTGCTGGGCTGAGATGGGCAATCGCTGACTTTTGGAGTCGGCTGGTGACAAAATGTTCCAAACACACCCCATGCACAACTCCACCGGGGAAGGTGTCAGAAAGGAGTTCTCTTGGTAGTTCTTCCACTGCCCCGGTAGCCAGATGAAAGACACCACAAAAGTGGTTCTACCTGCTTTCTGGGCTGAGATGGGCAATCGCTGACTTTTGGAGTCGGCTGGTGACAAAATGTTCCAAACACACCCCATGCACAACTCCACCGGGGAAGGTGCCAGAAAGGAGTTCTCTTGGTAGTTCTTCCAGTGCCCCGGTAGCCAGATGAAAGACACCACAAAAGTGGTTCTACCTGCTTTCTGGGCTGAGATGGGCAATCGCTGACTTTTGGAGTCGGCTGGTGACAAAATGTTCCAAACACACCCCATGCACAACTCCACCGGGGAAGGTGCCAGAAAGGAGTTCTGTTGGTAGTTCTTCCACTGCCCCGGTAGCCAGCTGAAAGACACCACAAAAGTGGTTCTACCTGCTTTCTGGGCTGAGATGGGCAATCGCTGACTTTTGGAGTCGGCTGGTGACAAAATGTTCCAAACACACCCCATGCACAACTCCACCGGGGAAGGTGCCAGAAAGGAGTTCTCTTGGTAGTTCTTCCACTGCCCCGGTAGCCAGATGAAAGACACCAGAAATGTGGTTCTACCTGCTTGCTGGGCTGAGATGGGCAATCGCTGACTTTTGGAGTCGGCTGGTGACAAAATGTTCCAAACACACCCCATGCACAACTCCACCGGGGAAGGTGCCAGAAAGGAGTTCTGTTGGTAGTTCTTCCACTGCCCCGGTAGCCAGCTGAAAGACACCACAAAAGTGGTTCTACCTGCTTGCTGGGCTGAGATGGGCAATCGCTGACTTTTGGAGTCGGCTGGTGACAAAATGTTCCAAACACACCCCATGCACAACTCCACCGGGGAAGGTGTCAGAAAGGAGTTCTCTTGGTAGTTCTTCCACTGCCCCGGTAGCCAGATGAAAGACACCACAAAAGTGGTTCTACCTGCTTTCTGGGCTGAGATGGGGAATCGCTGACTTTTTGAGTCGGCTGGTGACAAAATGTTCCAAACACACCCCATGCACAACTCCACCGGGGAAGGTGCCAGAAAGGAGTTCTGTTGGTAGTTCTTCCACTGCCCCGGTAGCCAGCTGAAAGACACCACAAAAGTGGTTCTACCTGCTTTCTGGGCTGAGATGGGCAATCGCTGACTTTTGGAGTCGGCTGGTGACAAAATGTTCCAAACACACCCCATGCACAACTCCACCGGGGAAGGTGCCAGAAAGGAGTTCTGTTGGTAGTTCTTCCACTGCCCCGGTAGCCAGCTGAAAGACACCACAAAAGTGGTTCTACCTGCTTTCTGGGCTGAGATGGGCAATCGCTGACTTTTGCAGTCGGCTGGTGACAAAATGTTCCAAACACACCCCATGCACAACTCCACCGGGGAAGGTGCCAGAAAGGAGTTCTGTTGGTTGTTCTTACACTGCCCCGGTAGCCAGATGAAAGACACCACAAAAGTGGTTCTACCGGCTTTCTAGGCTGAGATGGGCAATCGCTGACTTTTGGAGTCGGCTGGTGACAAAATGTTCCAAACACACCCCATGCACAACTCCAGCGGGGAAGGTGCCAGAAAGGAGTTCTGTTGGTAGTTCTTACACTGCCCTGGTAGCCAGATGAAAGACACCACAAAAGTGGTTCTACCTGCTTGCTGGGCTGAGATGGGCAATCGCTGACTTTTGCAGTCGGCTGGTGACAAAATGTTCCAAACACACCCCATGCACAACTCCACCGGGGAAGGTGCCAGAAAGGAGTTCTGTTGGTTGTTCTTACACTGCCCCGGTAGCCAGATGAAAGACACCACAAAAGTGGTTCTACCTGCTTTCTGGGCTGAGATGGGCAATCGCTGACTTTTGGAGTCGGCTGGTGACAAAATGTTCCAAACACACCCCATGCACAACTCCAGCGGGGAAGGTGCCAGAAAGGAATTCCGTTGCTTGTTCTTCCACTGCCCCGGTAGCCAGCTGAAAGACACCACAAAAGTGGTTCTACCTGCTTTCTGGGATGAGATGGGCAATCGCTGACTTTTGGAGTCGGCTGGTGAAAAAATGTTCCAAACACACCCCATGCACAACTCCACCGGGGAAGGTGCCAGAAAGGAGTTCTGTTGGTTGTTCTTACACTGCCCCGGTAGCCAGATGAAAGACACCACAAAAGTGGTTCTACCTGCTTGCTGGGCTGAGATGGGCAATCGCTGACTTTTGGAGTCGGCTGGTGACAAAATGTTCCAAACACACCCCATGCACAACTCCACCGGGGAAGGTGTCAGAAAGGAGTTCTCTTGGTAGTTCTTCCACTGCCCCGGTAGCCAGATGAAAGACACCACAAAAGTGGTTCTACCTGCTTGCTGGGCTGAGATGGGGAATCGCTGACTTTTGGAGTCGGCTGGTGACAAAATGTTCCAAACACACCCCATGCACAACTCCAGCGGGGAAGGTGCCAGAAAGGAATTCCGTTGCTTGTTCTTACACTGCCCCCGTAGCCAGATGAAAGACACCACAAAAGTGGTTCTACCTGCTTGCTGGGCTGAGATGGGCAATCGCTGACTTTTGGAGTCGGCTGGTGACAAAATGTTCCAAACACACCCCATGCACAACTCCACCGGGGAAGGTGTCAGAAAGGAGTTCTCTTGGTAGTTCTTCCACTGCCCCGGTAGCCAGATGAAAGACACCACAAAAGTGGTTCTACCTGCTTGCTGGGCTGAGATGGGCAATCGCTGACTTTTGGAGTCGGCTGGTGACAAAATGTTCCAAACACACCCCATGCACAACTCCACCGGGGAAGGTGTCAGAAAGGAGTTCTCTTGGTAGTTCTTCCACTGCCCCGGTAGCCAGATGAAAGACACCACAAAAGTGGTTCTACCTGCTTTCTGGGCTGAGATGGGCAATCGCTGACTTTTGGAGTCGGCTGGTGACAAAATGTTCCAAACACACCCCATGCACAACTCCACCGGGGAAGGTGCCAGAAAGGAGTTCTCTTGGTAGTTCTTCCAGTGCCCCGGTAGCCAGATGAAAGACACCACAAAAGTGGTTCTACCTGCTTTCTGGGCTGAGATGGGCAATCGCTGACTTTTGGAGTCGGCTGGTGACAAAATGTTCCAAACACACCCCATGCACAACTCCACCGGGGAAGGTGCCAGAAAGGAGTTCTGTTGGTAGTTCTTCCACTGCCCCGGTAGCCAGCTGAAAGACACCACAAAAGTGGTTCTACCTGCTTGCTGGGCTGAGATGGGCAATCGCTGACTTTTGGAGTCGGCTGGTGACAAAATGTTCCAAACACACCCCATGCACAACTCCACCGGGGAAGGTGTCAGAAAGGAGTTCTCTTGGTAGTTCTTCCACTGCCCCGGTAGCCAGATGAAAGACACCACAAAAGTGGTTCTACCTGCTTGCTGGGCTGAGATGGGCAATCGCTGACTTTTGGAGTCGGCTGGTGACAAAATGTTCCAAACACACCCCATGCACAACTCCACCGGGGAAGGTGCCAGAAAGGAGTTCTCTTGGTAGTTCTTCCAGTGCCCCGGTAGCCAGATGAAAGACACCACAAAAGTGGTTCTACCTGCTTTCTGGGCTGAGATGGGCAATCGCTGACTTTTGGAGTCGGCTGGTGACAAAATGTTCCAAACACACCCCATGCACAACTCCACCGGGGAAGGTGCCAGAAAGGAGTTCTGTTGGTAGTTCTTCCACTGCCCCGGTAGCCAGCTGAAAGACACCACAAAAGTGGTTCTACCTGCTTTCTGGGCTGAGATGGGCAATCGCTGACTTTTGGAGTCGGCTGGTGACAAAATGTTCCAAACACACCCCATGCACAACTCCACCGGGGAAGGTGCCAGAAAGGAGTTCTCTTGGTAGTTCTTCCACTGCCCCGGTAGCCAGATGAAAGACACCAGAAATGTGGTTCTACCTGCTTGCTGGGCTGAGATGGGCAATCGCTGACTTTTGGAGTCGGCTGGTGACAAAATGTTCCAAACACACCCCATGCACAACTCCACCGGGGAAGGTGCCAGAAAGGAGTTCTGTTGGTAGTTCTTCCACTGCCCCGGTAGCCAGCTGAAAGACACCACAAAAGTGGTTCTACCTGCTTGCTGGGCTGAGATGGGCAATCGCTGACTTTTGGAGTCGGCTGGTGACAAAATGTTCCAAACACACCCCATGCACAACTCCACCGGGGAAGGTGTCAGAAAGGAGTTCTCTTGGTAGTTCTTCCACTGCCCCGGTAGCCAGATGAAAGACACCACAAAAGTGGTTCTACCTGCTTTCTGGGCTGAGATGGGGAATCGCTGACTTTTTGAGTCGGCTGGTGACAAAATGTTCCAAACACACCCCATGCACAACTCCACCGGGGAAGGTGCCAGAAAGGAGTTCTGTTGGTAGTTCTTCCACTGCCCCGGTAGCCAGCTGAAAGACACCACAAAAGTGGTTCTACCTGCTTTCTGGGCTGAGATGGGCAATCGCTGACTTTTGGAGTCGGCTGGTGACAAAATGTTCCAAACACACCCCATGCACAACTCCACCGGGGAAGGTGCCAGAAAGGAGTTCTGTTGGTAGTTCTTCCACTGCCCCGGTAGCCAGCTGAAAGACACCACAAAAGTGGTTCTACCTGCTTTCTGGGCTGAGATGGGCAATCGCTGACTTTTGCAGTCGGCTGGTGACAAAATGTTCCAAACACACCCCATGCACAACTCCACCGGGGAAGGTGCCAGAAAGGAGTTCTGTTGGTTGTTCTTACACTGCCCCGGTAGCCAGATGAAAGACACCACAAAAGTGGTTCTACCGGCTTTCTAGGCTGAGATGGGCAATCGCTGACTTTTGGAGTCGGCTGGTGACAAAATGTTCCAAACACACCCCATGCACAACTCCAGCGGGGAAGGTGCCAGAAAGGAGTTCTGTTGGTAGTTCTTACACTGCCCTGGTAGCCAGATGAAAGACACCACAAAAGTGGTTCTACCTGCTTGCTGGGCTGAGATGGGCAATCGCTGACTTTTGCAGTCGGCTGGTGACAAAATGTTCCAAACACACCCCATGCACAACTCCACCGGGGAAGGTGCCAGAAAGGAGTTCTGTTGGTTGTTCTTACACTGCCCCGGTAGCCAGATGAAAGACACCACAAAAGTGGTTCTACCTGCTTTCTGGGCTGAGATGGGCAATCGCTGACTTTTGGAGTCGGCTGGTGACAAAATGTTCCAAACACACCCCATGCACAACTCCAGCGGGGAAGGTGCCAGAAAGGAATTCCGTTGCTTGTTCTTCCACTGCCCCGGTAGCCAGCTGAAAGACACCACAAAAGTGGTTCTACCTGCTTTCTGGGATGAGATGGGCAATCGCTGACTTTTGGAGTCGGCTGGTGAAAAAATGTTCCAAACACACCCCATGCACAACTCCACCGGGGAAGGTGCCAGAAAGGAGTTCTGTTGGTAGTTCTTACACTGCCCCGGTAGCCAGATGAAAGACACCACAAAAGTGGTTCTACCTGCTTGCTGGGCTGAGATGGGCAATCGCTGACTTTTGGAGTCGGCTGGTGACAAAATGTTCCAAACACACCCCATGCACAACTCCACCGGGGAAGGTGCCAGAAAGGAGTTCTGTTGGTTGTTCTTACACTGCCCCGGTAGCCAGATGAAAGACACCACAAAAGTGGTTCTACCTGCTTGCTGGGCTGAGATGGGCAATCGCTGACTTTTGGAGTCGGCTGGTGACAAAATGTTCCAAACACACCCCATGCACAACTCCACCGGGGAAGGTGCCAGAAAGGAGTTCTGTTGGTTGTTCTTACACTGCCCCGGTAGCCAGATGAAAGACACCACAAAAGTGGTTCTACCTGCTTTCTGGGCTGAGATGGGCAATCGCTGACTTTTGGAGTCGGCTGGTGACAAAATGTTCCAAACACACCCCATGCACAACTCCACCGGGGAAGGTGCCAGAAAGGAGTTCTCTTGGTAGTTCTTCCACTGCCCCGGTAGCCAGATGAAAGACACCACAAAAGTGGTTCTACCTGCTTGCTGGGCTGAGATGGGCAATCGCTGACTTTTGGAGTCGGCTGGTGACAAAATGTTCCAAACACACCCCATGCACAACTCCACCGGGGAAGGTGCCAGAAAGGAATTCCATTGCTTGTTCTTCCACTGCCCCGGTAGCCAGCTGAAAGACACCACAAAAGTGGTTCTACCTGCTTGCTGGGCTGAGATGGGCAATCGCTGACTTTTGGAGTCGGCTGGTGACAAAATGTTCCAAACACACCCCATGCACAACTCCACCGGGGAAGGTGCCAGAAAGGAGTTCTGTTGGTTGTTCTTCCACTGCCCCGGTAGCCAGATGAAAGACACCACAAAAGTGGTTCTACCTGCTTGCTGGGCTGAGATGGGCAATCGCTGACTTTTGGAGTCGGCTGGTGACAAAATGTTCCAAACACACCCCATGCACAACTCCACCGGGGAAGGTGCCAGAAAGGAGTTCTGTTGGTAGTTCTTCCACTGCCCCGGTAGCCAGCTGAAAGACACCACAAAAGTGGTTCTACCTGCTTTCTGGGCTGAGATGGGGAATCGCTGACTTTTGGAGTCGGCTGGTGACAAAATGTTCCAAACACACCCCATGCACAACTCCAGCGGGGAAGGTGCCAGAAAGGAATTCCGTTGCTTGTTCTTACACTGCCCCCGTAGCCAGATGAAAGACACCACAAAAGTGGTTCTACCTGCTTGCTGGGCTGAGATGGGCAATCGCTGACTTTTGGAGTCGGCTGGTGACAAAATGTTCCAAACACACCCCATGCACAACTCCACCGGGGAAGGTGCCAGAAAGGAGTTCTGTTGGTTGTTCTTACACTGCCCCGGTAGCCAGCTGAAAGACACCACAAAAGTGGTTCTACCTGCTTTCTAGGCTGAGATGGGGAATCGCTGACTTTTGGAGTCTTGCTGGTGACAAAATGTTCCAAACACACCCCATGCACAACTCCACCGGGGAAGGTGCCAGAAAGGAGTTCTGTTGGTTGTTCTTACACTGCCCCGGTAGCCAGATGAAAGACACCACAAAAGTGGTTCTACCTGCTTGCTGGGCTGAGATGGGCAATCGCTGACTTTTGCAGTCGGCTGGTGACAAAATGTTCCAAACACACCCCATGCACAACTCCACCGGGGAAGGTGCCAGAAAGGAGTTCTGTTGGTTGTTCTTACACTGCCCCGGTAGCCAGATGAAAGACACCACAAAAGTGGTTCTACATGCTTGCTGGGCTGAGATGGGCAATCGCTGACTTTTGGAGTCGGCTGGTGACAAAATGTTCCAAACACACCCCATGCACAACTCCACCGGGGAAGGTGTCAGAAAGGAGTTCTCTTGGTAGTTCTTCCACTGCCCCGGTAGCCAGATGAAAGACACCACAAAAGTGGTTCTACCTGCTTTCTGGGCTGAGATGGGCAATCGCTGACTTTTGGAGTCGGCTGGTGACAAAATGTTCCAAACACACCCCATGCACAACTCCACCGGGGAAGGTGTCAGAAAGGAGTTCTCTTGGTAGTTCTTCCACTGCCCCGGTAGCCAGCTGAAAGACACCACAAAAGTGGTTCTACCTGCTTGCTGGGCTGAGATGGGCAATCGCTGACTTTTGGAGTCGGCTGGTGACAAAATGTTCCAAACACACCCCATGCACAACTCCACCGGGGAAGGTGTCAGAAAGGAGTTCTCTTGGTAGTTCTTCCACTGCCCCGGTAGCCAGCTGAAAGACACCACAAAAGTGGTTCTACCTGCTTTCTGGGCTGAGATGGGCAATCGCTGACTTTTGGAGTCGGCTGGTGACAAAATGTTCCAAACACACCCCATGCACAACTCCACCGGGGAAGGTGCCAGAAAGGAGTTCTGTTGGTAGTTCTTACACTGCCCCGGTAGCCAGATGAAAGACACCACAAAAGTGGTTCTACCTGCTTGCTGGGCTGAGATGGGCAATCGCTGACTTTTGGAGTCGGCTGGTGAAAAAATGTTCCAAACACACCCCATGCACAACTCCAGCGGGGAAGGTGCCAGAAAGGAGTTCTGTTGGTTGTTCTTACACTGCCCCGGTAGCCAGATGAAAGACACCACAAAAGTGGTTCTACCTGCTTGCTGGGCTGAGATGGGCAATCGCTGACTTTTGGAGTCGGCTGGTGACAAAATGTTCCAAACACACCCCATGCACAACTCCACCGGGGAAGGTGTCAGAAAGGAGTTCTCTTGGTAGTTCTTCCACTGCCCCGGTAGCCAGATGAAAGACACCACAAAAGTGGTTCTACCTGCTTGCTGGGCTGAGATGGGGAATCGCTGACTTTTGGAGTCGGCTGGTGACAAAATGTTCCAAACACACCCCATGCACAACTCCACCGGGGAAGGTGTCAGAAAGGAGTTCTCTTGGTAGTTCTTCCACTGCCCCGGTAGCCAGATGAAAGACACCACAAAAGTGGTTCTACCTGCTTGCTGGGCTGAGATGGGCAATCGCTGACTTTTGGAGTCGGCTGGTGAAAAAATGTTCCAAACACACCCCATGCACAACTCCACCGGGGAAGGTGTCAGAAAGGAGTTCTCTTGGTAGTTCTTCCACTGCCCCGGTAGCCAGATGAAAGACACCACAAAAGTGGTTCTACCTGCTTGCTGGGCTGAGATGGGCAATCGCTGACTTTTGGAGTCGGCTGGTGACAAAATGTTCCAAACACACCCCATGCACAACTCCACCGGGGAAGGTGTCAGAAAGGAGTTCTCTTGGTAGTTCTTCCACTGCCCCGGTAGCCAGATGAAAGACACCACAAAAGTGGTTCTACCTGCTTTCTGGGCTGAGATGGGCAATCGCTGACTTTTGGAGTCGGCTGGTGAAAAAATGTTCCAAACACACCCCATGCACAACTCCACCGGGGAAGGTGCCAGAAAGGAGTTCTCTTGGTAGTTCTTCCAGTGCCCCGGTAGCCAGATGAAAGACACCACAAAAGTGGTTCTACCTGCTTTCTGGGCTGAGATGGGCAATCGCTGACTTTTGGAGTCGGCTGGTGACAAAATGTTCCAAACACACCCCATGCACAACTCCACCGGGGAAGGTGCCAGAAAGGAGTTCTGTTGGTAGTTCTTCCACTGCCCCGGTAGCCAGCTGAAAGACACCACAAAAGTGGTTCTACCTGCTTGCTGGGCTGAGATGGGGAATCGCTGACTTTTGGAGTCGGCTGGTGACAAAATGTTCCAAAGACAGCCCATGCACAACTCCACCGGGGAAGGTGCCAGAAAGGAGTTCTGTTGGTTGTTCTTCCACTGCCCCGGTAGCCAGATGAAAGACACCACAAAAGTGGTTCTACCTGCTTGCTGGGCTGAGATGGGCAATCGCTGACTTTTGGAGTCGGCTGGTGACAAAATGTTCCAAACACACCCCATGCACAACTCCACCGGGGAAGGTGCCAGAAAGGAGTTCTGTTGGTTGTTCTTCCACTGCCCTGGTAGCCAGATGAAAGACACCACAAAAGTGGTTCTACCTGCTTTCTAGGCTGAGATGGGCAATCGCTGACTTTTGGAGTCGGCTGGTGACAAAATGTTCCAAACACACCCCATGCACAACTCCAGCGGGGAAGGTGCCAGAAAGGAGTTCTCTTGGTAGTTCTTCCACTGCCCCGGTAGCCAGCTGAAAGACACCACAAAAGTGGTTCTACCTGCTTTCTGGAATGAGATGGGGAATCGCTGACTTTTGGAGTCGGCTGGTGACAAAATGTTCCAAACACACCCCATGCACAACTCCACCGGGGAAGGTGCCAGAAAGGAGTTCTCTTGGTAGTTCTTCCACTGCCCCGGTAGCCAGATGAAAGACACCAGAAATGTGGTTCTACCTGCTTGCTGGGCTGAGATGGGCAATCGCTGACTTTTGGAGTCGGCTGGTGACAAAATGTTCCAAACACACCCCATGCACAACTCCACCGGGGAAGGTGCCAGAAAGGAGTTCTGTTGGTAGTTCTTCCACTGCCCCGGTAGCCAGCTGAAAGACACCACAAAAGTGGTTCTACCTGCTTGCTGGGCTGAGATGGGCAATCGCTGACTTTTGGAGTCGGCTGGTGACAAAATGTTCCAAACACACCCCATGCACAACTCCACCGGGGAAGGTGTCAGAAAGGAGTTCTCTTGGTAGTTCTTCCACTGCCCCGGTAGCCAGATGAAAGACACCACAAAAGTGGTTCTACCTGCTTTCTGGGCTGAGATGGGGAATCGCTGACTTTTTGAGTCGGCTGGTGACAAAATGTTCCAAACACACCCCATGCACAACTCCACCGGGGAAGGTGCCAGAAAGGAGTTCTGTTGGTAGTTCTTACACTGCCCTGGTAGCCAGATGAAAGACACCACAAAAGTGGTTCTACCTGCTTGCTGGGCTGAGATGGGCAATCGCTGACTTTTGCAGTCGGCTGGTGACAAAATGTTCCAAACACACCCCATGCACAACTCCACCGGGGAAGGTGCCAGAAAGGAGTTCTGTTGGTTGTTCTTACACTGCCCCGGTAGCCAGATGAAAGACACCACAAAAGTGGTTCTACCTGCTTTCTGGGCTGAGATGGGCAATCGCTGACTTTTGGAGTCGGCTGGTGACAAAATGTTCCAAACACACCCCATGCACAACTCCAGCGGGGAAGGTGCCAGAAAGGAGTTCTGTTGGTAGTTCTTCCACTGCCCCGGTAGCCAGCTGAAAGACACCACAAAAGTGGTTCTACCTGCTTTCTGGGCTGAGATGGGCAATCGCTGACTTTTGGAGTCGGCTGGTGACAAAATGTTCCAAACACACCCCATGCACAACTCCACCGGGGAAGGTGCCAGAAAGGAGTTCTGTTGGTAGTTCTTCCACTGCCCCGGTAGCCAGATGAAAGACACCACAAAAGTGGTTCTACCTGCTTTCTGGGCTGAGATGGGGAATCGCTGACTTTTTGAGTCGGCTGGTGACAAAATGTTCCAAACACACCCCATGCACAACTCCACCGGGGAAGGTGCCAGAAAGGAGTTCTGTTGGTAGTTCTTCCACTGCCCCGGTAGCCAGATGAAAGACACCACAAAAGTGGTTCTACCTGCTTTCTGGGCTGAGATGGGCAATCGCTGACTTTTGCAGTCGGCTGGTGACAAAATGTTCCAAACACACCCCATGCACAACTCCACCGGGGAAGGTGCCAGAAAGGAGTTCTGTTGGTTGTTCTTACACTGCCCCGGTAGCCAGATGAAAGACACCACAAAAGTGGTTCTACCGGCTTTCTAGGCTGAGATGGGCAATCGCTGACTTTTGGAGTCGGCTGGTGACAAAATGTTCCAAACACACCCCATGCACAACTCCAGCGGGGAAGGTGCCAGAAAGGAGTTCTGTTGGTAGTTCTTACACTGCCCTGGTAGCCAGATGAAAGACACCACAAAAGTGGTTCTACCTGCTTTCTGGGCTGAGATGGGGAATCGCTGACTTTTTGAGTCGGCTGGTGACAAAATGTTCCAAACACACCCCATGCACAACTCCACCGGGGAAGGTGCCAGAAAGGAGTTCTGTTGGTAGTTCTTCCACTGCCCCGGTAGCCAGATGAAAGACACCACAAAAGTGGTTCTACCTGCTTTCTGGGCTGAGATGGGCAATCGCTGACTTTTGCAGTCGGCTGGTGACAAAATGTTCCAAAGACACCCCATGCACAACTCCACCGGGGAAGGTGCCAGAAAGGAGTTCTGTTGGTTGTTCTTCCACTGCCCCGGTAGCCAGATGAAAGACACCACAAAAGTGGTTCTACCTGCTTGCTGGGCTGAGATGGGCAATCGCTGACTTTTGGAGTCGGCTGGTGACAAAATGTTCCAAACACACCCCATGCACAACTCCACCGGGGAAGGTGCCAGAAAGGAGTTCTGTTGGTTGTTCTTCCACTGCCCCGGTAGCCAGATGAAAGACACCACAAAAGTGGTTCTACCTGCTTTCTAGGCTGAGATGGGGAATCGCTGACTTTTGGAGTCGGCTGGTGACAAAATGTTCCAAACACACCCCATGCACAACTCCACCGGGGAAGGTGCCAGAAAGGAGTTCTCTTGGTAGTTCTTCCACTGCCCCGGTAGCCAGCTGAAAGACACCACAAAAGTGGTTCTACCTGCTTTCTGGGCTGAGATGGGGAATCGCTGACTTTTGCAGTCGGCTGGTGACAAAATGTTCCAAACACACCCCATGCACAACTCCACCGGGGAAGGTGCCAGAAAGGAGTTCTCTTGGTAGTTCTTCCACTGCCCCGGTAGCCAGATGAAAGACACCAGAAATGTGGTTCTACCTGCTTGCTGGGCTGAGATGGGCAATCGCTGACTTTTGGAGTCGGCTGGTGACAAAATGTTCCAAACACACCCCATGCACAACTCCACCGGGGAAGGTGCCAGAAAGGAGTTCTGTTGGTAGTTCTTCCACTGCCCCGGTAGCCAGCTGAAAGACACCACAAAAGTGGTTCTACCTGCTTGCTGGGCTGAGATGGGCAATCGCTGACTTTTGGAGTCGGCTGGTGACAAAATGTTCCAAACACACCCCATGCACAACTCCACCGGGGAAGGTGTCAGAAAGGAGTTCTCTTGGTAGTTCTTCCACTGCCCCGGTAGCCAGATGAAAGACACCACAAAAGTGGTTCTACCTGCTTTCTGGGCTGAGATGGGGAATCGCTGACTTTTTGAGTCGGCTGGTGACAAAATGTTCCAAACACACCCCATGCACAACTCCACCGGGGAAGGTGCCAGAAAGGAGTTCTGTTGGTAGTTCTTCCACTGCCCCGGTAGCCAGATGAAAGACACCACAAAAGTGGTTCTACCTGCTTTCTGGGCTGAGATGGGCAATCGCTGACTTTTGCAGTCGGCTGGTGACAAAATGTTCCAAACACACCCCATGCACAACTCCAGCGGGGAAGGTGCCAGAAAGGAGTTCTGTTGGTTGTTCTTACACTGCCCCGGTAGCCAGATGAAAGACACCACAAAAGTGGTTCTACCGGCTTTCTAGGCTGAGATGGGCAATCGCTGACTTTTGGAGTCGGCTGGTGACAAAATGTTCCAAACACACCCCATGCACAACTCCAGCGGGGAAGGTGCCAGAAAGGAGTTCTGTTGGTAGTTCTTACACTGCCCTGGTAGCCAGATGAAAGACACCACAAAAGTGGTTCTACCTGCTTGCTGGGCTGAGATGGGCAATCGCTGACTTTTGCAGTCGGCTGGTGACAAAATGTTCCAAACACACCCCATGCACAACTCCACCGGGGAAGGTGCCAGAAAGGAGTTCTGTTGGTTGTTCTTACACTGCCCCGGTAGCCAGATGAAAGACACCACAAAAGTGGTTCTACCTGCTTTCTGGGCTGAGATGGGCAATCGCTGACTTTTTGAGTCGGCTGGTGACAAAATGTTCCAAACACACCCCATGCACAACTCCACCGGGGAAGGTGCCAGAAAGGAGTTCTGTTGGTAGTTCTTCCACTGCCCCGGTAGCCAGATGAAAGACACCACAAAAGTGGTTCTACCTGCTTTCTGGGCTGAGATGGGCAATCGCTGACTTTTGCAGTCGGCTGGTGACAAAATGTTCCAAAGACACCCCATGCACAACTCCACCGGGGAAGGTGCCAGAAAGGAGTTCTGTTGGTTGTTCTTCCACTGCCCCGGTAGCCAGATGAAAGACACCACAAAAGTGGTTCTACCTGCTTGCTGGGCTGAGATGGGCAATCGCTGACTTTTGGAGTCGGCTGGTGACAAAATGTTCCAAACACACCCCATGCACAACTCCACCGGGGAAGGTGCCAGAAAGGAGTTCTGTTGGTTGTTCTTCCACTGCCCCGGTAGCCAGATGAAAGACACCACAAAAGTGGTTCTACCTGCTTTCTAGGCTGAGATGGGGAATCGCTGACTTTTGGAGTCGGCTGGTGACAAAATGTTCCAAACACACCCCATGCACAACTCCAGCGGGGAAGGTGCCAGAAAGGAGTTCTCTTGGTAGTTCTTCCACTGCCCCGGTAGCCAGCTGAAAGACACCACAAAAGTGGTTCTACCTGCTTTCTGGGCTGAGATGGGCAATCGCTGACTTTTGGAGTCGGCTGGTGACAAAATGTTCCAAACACACCCCATGCACAACTCCACCGGGGAAGGTGCCAGAAAGGAGTTCTCTTGGTAGTTCTTCCACTGCCCCGGTAGCCAGATGAAAGACACCAGAAATGTGGTTCTACCTGCTTGCTGGGCTGAGATGGGCAATCGCTGACTTTTGGAGTCGGCTGGTGACAAAATGTTCCAAACACACCCCATGCACAACTCCACCGGGGAAGGTGCCAGAAAGGAGTTCTGTTGGTAGTTCTTCCACTGCCCCGGTAGCCAGCTGAAAGACACCACAAAAGTGGTTCTACCTGCTTGCTGGGCTGAGATGGGCAATCGCTGACTTTTGGAGTCGGCTGGTGACAAAATGTTCCAAACACACCCCATGCACAACTCCACCGGGGAAGGTGTCAGAAAGGAGTTCTCTTGGTAGTTCTTCCACTGCCCCGGTAGCCAGATGAAAGACACCACAAAAGTGGTTCTACCTGCTTTCTGGGCTGAGATGGGGAATCGCTGACTTTTTGAGTCGGCTGGTGACAAAATGTTCCAAACACACCCCATGCACAACTCCACCGGGGAAGGTGCCAGAAAGGAGTTCTGTTGGTAGTTCTTCCACTGCCCCGGTAGCCAGATGAAAGACACCACAAAAGTGGTTCTACCTGCTTTCTGGGCTGAGATGGGCAATCGCTGACTTTTGCAGTCGGCTGGTGACAAAATGTTCCAAACACACCCCATGCACAACTCCACCGGGGAAGGTGCCAGAAAGGAGTTCTGTTGGTTGTTCTTACACTGCCCCGGTAGCCAGATGAAAGACACCACAAAAGTGGTTCTACCGGCTTTCTAGGCTGAGATGGGCAATCGCTGACTTTTGGAGTCGGCTGGTGACAAAATGTTCCAAACACACCCCATGCACAACTCCAGCGGGGAAGGTGCCAGAAAGGAGTTCTCTTGGTAGTTCTTACACTGCCCTGGTAGCCAGCTGAAAGACACCACAAAAGTGGTTCTACCTGCTTGCTGGGCTGAGATGGGCAATCGCTGACTTTTGCAGTCGGCTGGTGACAAAATGTTCCAAACACACCCCATGCACAACTCCACTGGGGAAGGTGCCAGAAAGGAGTTCTGTTGGTTGTTCTTCCACTGCCCCGGTAGCCAGATGAAAGACACCACAAAAGTGGTTCTACCTGCTTTCTGGGCTGAGATGGGCAATCGCTGACTTTTGGAGTCGGCTGGTGACAAAATGTTCCAAACACACCCCATGCACAACTCCAGCGGGGAAGGTGCCAGAAAGGAGTTCTGTTGGTAGTTCTTCCACTGCCCCGGTAGCCAGCTGAAAGACACCACAAAAGTGGTTCTACCTGCTTTCTGGGATGAGATGGGCAATCGCTGACTTTTGGAGTCGGCTGGTGAAAAAATGTTCCAAACACACCCCATGCACAACTCCACCGGGGAAGGTGCCAGAAAGGAGTTCTGTTGGTAGTTCTTACACTGCCCCGGTAGCCAGATGAAAGACACCACAAAAGTGGTTCTACCTGCTTGCTGGGCTGAGATGGGCAATCGCTGACTTTTGGAGTCGGCTGGTGACAAAATGTTCCAAACACACCCCATGCACAACTCCACCGGGGAAGGTGCCAGAAAGGAGTTCTGTTGGTTGTTCTTACACTGCCCCGGTAGCCAGATGAAAGACACCACAAAAGTGGTTCTACCTGCTTGCTGGGCTGAGATGGGCAATCGCTGACTTTTGGAGTCGGCTGGTGACAAAATGTTCCAAACACACCCCATGCACAACTCCACCGGGGAAGGTGCCAGAAAGGAGTTCTGTTGGTTGTTCTTACACTGCCCCGGTAGCCAGATGAAAGACACCACAAAAGTGGTTCTACCTGCTTTCTGGGCTGAGATGGGGAATCGCTGACTTTTGGAGTCGGCTGGTGACAAAATGTTCCAAACACACCCCATGCACAACTCCACCGGGGAAGGTGCCAGAAAGGAGTTCTCTTGGTAGTTCTTCCACTGCCCCGGTAGCCAGATGAAAGACACCACAAAAGTGGTTCTACCTGCTTGCTGGGCTGAGATGGGCAATCGCTGACTTTTGGAGTCGGCTGGTGACAAAATGTTCCAAACACACCCCATGCACAACTCCACCGGGGAAGGTGCCAGAAAGGAATTCCATTGCTTGTTCTTCCACTGCCCCGGTAGCCAGATGAAAGACACCACAAAAGTGGTTCTACCTGCTTGCTGGGCTGAGATGGGCAATCGCTGACTTTTGGAGTCGGCTGGTGACAAAATGTTCCAAACACACCCCATGCACAACTCCACCGGGGAAGGTGCCAGAAAGGAGTTCTGTTGGTTGTTCTTCCACTGCCCCGGTAGCCAGATGAAAGACACCACAAAAGTGGTTCTACCTGCTTGCTGGGCTGAGATGGGCAATCGCTGACTTTTGGAGTCGGCTGGTGACAAAATGTTCCAAACACACCCCATGCACAACTCCACCGGGGAAGGTGCCAGAAAGGAGTTCTGTTGGTAGTTCTTCCACTGCCCCCGTAGCCAGATGAAAGACACCACAAAAGTGGTTCTACCTGCTTGCTGGGCTGAGATGGGCAATCGCTGACTTTTGGAGTCGGCTGGTGACAAAATGTTCCAAACACACCCCATGCACAACTCCACCGGGGAAGGTGCCAGAAAGGAGTTCTGTTGGTTGTTCTTACACTGCCCCGGTAGCCAGCTGAAAGACACCACAAAAGTGGTTCTACCTGCTTTCTAGGCTGAGATGGGGAATCGCTGACTTTTGGAGTCTTGCTGGTGACAAAATGTTCCAAACACACCCCATGCACAACTCCAGCGGGGAAGGTGCCAGAAAGGAGTTCTGTTGGTTGTTCTTACACTGCCCCGGTAGCCAGATGAAAGACACCACAAAAGTGGTTCTACCTGCTTGCTGGGCTGAGATGGGCAATCGCTGACTTTTGCAGTCGGCTGGTGACAAAATGTTCCAAACACACCCCATGCACAACTCCACCGGGGAAGGTGCCAGAAAGGAGTTCTGTTGGTTGTTCTTCCACTGCCCCGGTAGCCAGATGAAAGACACCACAAAAGTGGTTCTACCTGCTTGCTGGGCTGAGATGGGCAATCGCTGACTTTTGGAGTCGGCTGGTGACAAAATGTTCCAAACACACCCCATGCACAACTCCAGCGGGGAAGGTGTCAGAAAGGAGTTCTCTTGGTAGTTCTTCCACTGCCCCGGTAGCCAGCTGAAAGACACCACAAAAGTGGTTCTACCTGCTTTCTGGGCTGAGATGGGCAATCGCTGACTTTTGGAGTCGGCTGGTGACAAAATGTTCCAAACACACCCCATGCACAACTCCACCGGGGAAGGTGTCAGAAAGGAGTTCTCTTGGTAGTTCTTCCACTGCCCCGGTAGCCAGCTGAAAGACACCACAAAAGTGGTTCTACCTGCTTGCTGGGCTGAGATGGGGAATCGCTGACTTTTGGAGTCGGCTGGTGACAAAATGTTCCAAACACACCCCATGCACAACTCCACCGGGGAAGGTGCCAGAAAGGAGTTCTCTTGGTAGTTCTTCCACTGCCCCGGTAGCCAGCTGAAAGACACCACAAAAGTGGTTCTACCTGCTTTCTGGGCTGAGATGGGCAATCGCTGACTTTTGGAGTCGGCTGGTGACAAAATGTTCCAAACACACCCCATGCACAACTCCACCGGGGAAGGTGCCAGAAAGGAGTTCTGTTGGTAGTTCTTCCACTGCCCCGGTAGCCAGCTGAAAGACACCACAAAAGTGGTTCTACCTGCTTTCTGGGCTGAGATGGGCAATCGCTGACTTTTGGAGTCGGCTGGTGACAAAATGTTCCAAACACACCCCATGCACAACTCCACCGGGGAAGGTGCCAGAAAGGAGTTCTGTTGGTAGTTCTTACACTGCCCCGGTAGCCAGATGAAAGACACCACAAAAGTGGTTCTACCTGCTTGCTGGGCTGAGATGGGCAATCGCTGACTTTTGGAGTCGGCTGGTGAAAAAATGTTCCAAACACACCCCATGCACAACTCCACCGGGGAAGGTGCCAGAAAGGAGTTCTGTTGGTTGTTCTTACACTGCCCCGGTAGCCAGATGAAAGACACCACAAAAGTGGTTCTACCTGCTTGCTGGGCTGAGATGGGCAATCGCTGACTTTTGGAGTCGGCTGGTGACAAAATGTTCCAAACACACCCCATGCACAACTCCACCGGGGAAGGTGTCAGAAAGGAGTTCTCTTGGTAGTTCTTCCACTGCCCCGGTAGCCAGATGAAAGACACCACAAAAGTGGTTCTACCTGCTTGCTGGGATGAGATGGGCAATCGCTGACTTTTGGAGTCGGCTGGTGACAAAATGTTCCAAACACACCCCATGCACAACTCCACCGGGGAAGGTGCCAGAAAGGAGTTCTCTTGGTAGTTCTTCCACTGCCCCGGTAGCCAGATGAAAGACACCACAAAAGTGGTTCTACCTGCTTTCTGGGCTGAGATGGGCAATCGCTGACTTTTGGAGTCGGCTGGTGACAAAATGTTCCAAACACACCCCATGCACAACTCCACCGGGGAAGGTGCCAGAAAGGAGTTCTGTTGGTAGTTCTTACACTGCCCCGGTAGCCAGATGAAAGACACCACAAAAGTGGTTCTACCTGCTTGCTGGGCTGAGATGGGCAATCGCTGACTTTTGGAGTCGGCTGGTGACAAAATGTTCCAAACACACCCCATGCACAACTCCACCGGGGAAGGTGCCAGAAAGGAGTTCTGTTGGTTGTTCTTCCACTGCCCCGGTAGCCAGATGAAAGACACCACAAAAGTGGTTCTACCTGCCTGCTGGGCTGAGATGGGCAATCGCTGACTTTTGGAGTCGGCTGGTGACAAAATGTTCCAAACACACCCCATGCACAACTCCACCGGGGAAGGTGCCAGAAAGGAGTTCTGTTGGTTGTTCTTACACTGCCCCGGTAGCCAGATGAAAGACACCACAAAAGTGGTTCTACCTGCTTTCTGGGCTGAGATGGGGAATCGCTGACTTTTGGAGTCGGCTGGTGACAAAATGTTCCAAACACACCCCATGCACAACTCCACCGGGGAAGGTGCCAGAAAGGAGTTCTGTTGGTAGTTCTTCCACTGCCCCGGTAGCCAGATGAAAGACACCACAAAAGTGGTTCTACCTGCTTGCTGGGCTGAGATGGGCAATCGCTGACTTTTGGAGTCGGCTGGTGACAAAATGTTCCAAACACACCCCATGCACAACTCCACCGGGGAAGGTGCCAGAAAGGAGTTCTGTTGGTTGTTCTTACACTGCCCCGGTAGCCAGATGAAAGACACCACAAAAGTGGTTCTACCTGCTTGCTGGGCTGAGATGGGCAATCGCTGACTTTTGGAGTCGGCTGGTGACAAAATGTTCCAAACACACCCCATGCACAACTCCACCGGGGAAGGTGCCAGAAAGTAATTCCGTTGCTTGTTCTTCCACTGCCCCGGTAGCCAGCTGAAAGACACCACAAAAGTGGTTCTACCTGCTTTCTGGGCTGAGATGGGCAATCGCTGACTTTTGGAGTCGGCTGGTGACAAAATGTTCCAAACACACCCCATGCACAACTCCAGCGGGGAAGGTGTCAGAAAGGAGTTCTCTTGGTAGTTCTTCCACTGCCCCGGTAGCCAGCTGAAAGACACCACAAAAGTGGTTCTACCTGCTTGCTGGGCTGAGATGGGCAATCGCTGACTTTTGGAGTCGGCTGGTGACAAAATGTTCCAAACACACCCCATGCACAACTCCACCGGGGAAGGTGCCAGAAAGGAGTTCTCTTGGTAGTTCTTCCACTGCCCCGGTAGCCAGCTGAAAGACACCACAAAAGTGGTTCTACCTGCTTTCTGGGATGAGATGGGCAATCGCTGACTTTTGGAGTCGGCTGGTGAAAAAATGTTCCAAACACACCCCATGCACAACTCCACCGGGGAAGGTGCCAGAAAGGAGTTCTGTTGGTAGTTCTTCCACTGCCCCGGTAGCCAGCTGAAAGACACCACAAAAGTGGTTCTACCTGCTTGCTGGGCTGAGATGGGCAATCGCTGACTTTTGGAGTCGGCTGGTGACAAAATGTTCCAAACACACCCCATGCACAACTCCACCGGGGAAGGTGCCAGAAAGGAGTTCTGTTGGTTGTTCTTACACTGCCCCGGTAGCCAGATGAAAGACACCACAAAAGTGGTTCTACCTGCTTGCTGGGCTGAGATGGGCAATCGCTGACTTTTGGAGTCGGCTGGTGACAAAATGTTCCAAACACACCCCATGCACAACTCCACCGGGGAAGGTGCCAGAAAGGAGTTCTGTTGGTTGTTCTTACACTGCCCCGGTAGCCAGATGAAAGACACCACAAAAGTGGTTCTACCTGCTTTCTGGGCTGAGATGGGGAATCGCTGACTTTTGGAGTCGGCTGGTGACAAAATGTTCCAAAGACAGCCCATGCACAACTCCACCGGGGAAGGTGCCAGAAAGGAGTTCTGTTGGTTGTTCTTACACTGCCCCGGTAGCCAGCTGAAAGACACCACAAAAGTGGTTCTACCTGCTTTCTGGGCTGAGATGGGGAATCGCTGACTTTTGGAGTCGGCTGGTGACAAAATGTTCCAAAGACAGCCCATGCACAACTCCACCGGGGAAGGTGCCAGAAAGGAGTTCTCTTGGTAGTTCTTCCACTGCCCCGGTAGCCAGCTGAAAGACACCACAAAAGTGGTTCTACCTGCTTGCTGGGCTGAGATGGGCAATCGCTGACTTTTGGAGTCGGCTGGTGACAAAATGTTCCAAAGACACCCCATGCACAACTCCACCGGGGAAGGTGCCAGAAAGGAGTTCTGTTGGTTGTTCTTCCACTGCCCCGGTAGCCAGCTGAAAGACACCACAAAAGTGGTTCTACCTGCTTGCTGGGCTGAGATGGGCAATCGCTGACTTTTGGAGTCGGCTGGTGACAAAATGTTCTAAACACACCCCATGCACAACTCCACCGGGGAAGGTGCCAGAAAGGAGTTCTGTTGGTAGTTCTTACACTGCCCCGGTAGCCAGATGAAAGACACCACAAAAGTGGTTCTACCTGCTTGCTGGGCTGAGATGGGCAATCGCTGACTTTTGGAGTCGGCTGGTGACAAAATGTTCCAAACACACCCCATGCACAACTCCAGCGGGGAAGGTGCCAGAAAGGAGTTCTGTTGGTTGTTCTTACACTGCCCCGGTAGCCAGCTGAAAGACACCACAAAAGTGGTTCTACCTGCTTTCTAGGCTGAGATGGGGAATCGCTGACTTTTGGAGTCTTGCTGGTGACAAAATGTTCCAAACACACCCCATGCACAACTCCACCGGGGAAGGTGCCAGAAAGGAGTTCTGTTGGTTGTTCTTACACTGCCCCGGTAGCCAGATGAAAGACACCACAAAAGTGGTTCTACCTGCTTGCTGGGCTGAGATGGGCAATCGCTGACTTTTGGAGTCGGCTGGTGACAAAATGTTCCAAACACACCCCATGCACAACTCCACCGGGGAAGGTGCCAGAAAGGAGTTCTGTTGGTTGTTCTTCCACTGCCCCGGTAGCCAGATGAAAGACACCACAAAAGTGGTTCTACCTGCTTGCTGGGCTGAGATGGGCAATCGCTGACTTTTGGAGTCGGCTGGTGACAAAATGTTCCAAACACACCCCATGCACAACTCCACCGGGGAAGGTGCCAGAAAGGAGTTCTTTTGGTTGTTCTTCCACTGCCCCGGTAGCCAGCTGAAAGACACCACAAAAGTGGTTCTACCTGCTTGCTGGGCTGAGATGGGCAATCGCTGACTTTTGGAGTCGGCTGGTGACAAAATGTTCCAAAGACAGCCCATGCACAACTCCACCGGGGAAGGTGCCAGAAAGGAGTTCTCTTGGTAGTTCTTCCACTGCCCCCCGTAGCCAGATGAAAGACACCACAAAAGTGGTTCTACCTGCTTGCTGGGCTGAGATGGGCAATCGCTGACTTTTGGAGTCGGCTGGTGACAAAATGTTCCAAACACACCCCATGCACAACTCCAGCGGGGAAGGTGCCAGAAAGGAGTTCTGTTGGTTGTTCTTCCACTGCCCCGGTAGCCAGATGAAAGACACCACAAAAGTGGTTCTACCTGCTTTCTGGGCTGAGATGGGCAATCGCTGACTTTTGGAGTCGGCTGGTGACAAAATGTTCCAAACACACCCCATGCACAACTCCACCGGGGAAGGTGCCAGAAAGGAGTTCTCTTGGTAGTTCTTCCACTGCCCCGGTAGCCAGCTGAAAGACACCACAAAAGTGGTTCTACCTGCTTTCTGGGCTGAGATGGGCAATCGCTGACTTTTGGAGTCGGCTGGTGACAAAATGTTCCAAACACACCCCATGCACAACTCCACCGGGGAAGGTGTCAGAAAGGAGTTCTCTTGGTAGTTCTTCCACTGCCCCGGTAGCCAGCTGAAAGACACCACAAAAGTGGTTCTACCTGCTTGCTGGGCTGAGATGGGCAATCGCTGACTTTTGGAGTCGGCTGGTGACAAAATGTTCCAAAGACACCCCATGCACAACTCCACCGGGGAAGGTGCCAGAAAGGAGTTCTCTTGGTAGTTCTTCCACTGCCCCGGTAGCCAGCTGAAAGACACCACAAAAGTGGTTCTACCTGCTTGCTGGGCTGAGATGGGCAATCGCTGACTTTTGGAGTCGGCTGGTGACAAAATGTTCCAAACACACCCCATGCACAACTCCACCGGGGAAGGTGCCAGAAAGGAGTTCTCTTGGTAGTTCTTCCACTGCCCCGGTAGCCAGATGAAAGACACCAGAAATGTGGTTCTACCTGCTTGCTGGGCTGAGATGGGCAATCGCTGACTTTTGGAGTCGGCTGGTGACAAAATGTTCCAAACACACCCCATGCACAACTCCACCGGGGAAGGTGCCAGAAAGGAGTTCTCTTGGTAGTTCTTCCACTGCCCCGGTAGCCAGCTGAAAGACACCACAAAAGTGGTTCTACCTGCTTTCTGGGCTGAGATGGGCAATCGCTGACTTTTGGAGTCGGCTGGTGACAAAATGTTCCAAACACACCCCATGCACAACTCCAGCGGGGAAGGTGCCAGAAAGGAGTTCTGTTGGTTGTTCTTACACTGCCCCGGTAGCCAGATGAAAGACACCACAAAAGTGGTTCTACCTGCTTTCTGGGCTGAGATGGGCAATCGCTGACTTTTGGAGTCGGCTGGTGACAAAATGTTCCAAACACACCCCATGCACAACTCCAGCGGGGAAGGTGCCAGAAAGGAATTCCGTTGCTTGTTCTTACACTGCCCCCGTAGCCAGATGAAAGACACCACAAAAGTGGTTCTACCTGCTTGCTGGGCTGAGATGGGCAATCGCTGACTTTTGGAGTCGGCTGGTGACAAAATGTTCCAAACACACCCCATGCACAACTCCAGCGGGGAAGGTGCCAGAAAGGAGTTCTGTTGGTTGTTCTTACACTGCCCCGGTAGCCAGCTGAAAGACACCACAAAAGTGGTTCTACCTGCTTTCTAGGCTGAGATGGGGAATCGCTGACTTTTGGAGTCTTGCTGGTGACAAAATGTTCCAAACACACCCCATGCACAACTCCAGCGGGGAAGGTGCCAGAAAGGAGTTCTGTTGGTAGTTCTTACACTGCCCCGGTAGCCAGATGAAAGACACCACAAAAGTGGTTCTACCTGCTTGCTGGGCTGAGATGGGCAATCGCTGACTTTTGGAGTCGGCTGGTGACAAAATGTTCCAAACACACCCCATGCACAACTCCACCGGGGAAGGTGCCAGAAAGGAGTTCTCTTGGTTGTTCTTACACTGCCCCGGTAGCCAGATGAAAGACACCACAAAAGTGGTTCTACCTGCTTGCTGGGCTGAGATGGGCAATCGCTGACTTTTGGAGTCGGCTGGTGACAAAATGTTCCAAAGACACCCCATGCACAACTCCACCGGGGAAGGTGCCAGAAAGGAGTTCTGTTGGTTGTTCTTCCACTGCCCCGGTAGCCAGATGAAAGACGCCACAAAAGTGGTTCTACCTGCTTGCTGGGCTGAGATGGGCAATCGCTGACTTTTGGAATCGGCTGGTGACAAAATGTTCCAAACACACCCCATGCACAACTCCACCGGGGAAGGTGCCAGAAAGGAGTTCTGTTGGTTGTTCTTCCACTGCCCCGGTAGCCAGATGAAAGACACCACAAAAGTGGTTCTACCTGCTTTCTAGGCTGAGATGGGGAATCGCTGACTTTTGGAGTCGGCTGGTGACAAAATGTTCCAAACACACCCCATGCACAACTCCAGCGGGGAAGGTGCCAGAAAGGAGTTCTCTTGGTAGTTCTTCCACTGCCCCGGTAGCCAGCTGAAAGACACCACAAAAGTGGTTCTACCTGCTTTCTGGGCTGAGATGGGCAATCGCTGACTTTTGGAGTCGGCTGGTGACAAAATGTTCCAAACACACCCCATGCACAACTCCACCGGGGAAGGTGCCAGAAAGGAGTTCTCTTGGTAGTTCTTCCACTGCCCCGGTAGCCAGCTGAAAGACACCACAAAAGTGGTTCTACCTGCTTGCTGGGCTGAGATGGGCAATCGCTGACTTTTGGAGTCGGCTGGTGACAAAATGTTCCAAACACACCCCATGCACAACTCCACCGGGGAAGGTGCCAGAAAGGAGTTCTGTTGGTAGTTCTTACACTGCCCCGGTAGCCAGCTGAAAGACACCACAAAAGTGGTTCTACCTGCTTGCTGGGCTGAGATGGGCAATCGCTGACTTTTGGAGTCGGCTGGTGACAAAATGTTCCAAACACACCCCATGCACAACTCCACCGGGGAAGGTGCCAGAAAGGAATTCCATTGCTTGTTCTTCCACTGCCCCGGTAGCCAGCTGAAAGACACCACAAAAGTGGTTCTACCTGCTTTCTGGGCTGAGATGGGCAATCGCTGACTTTTGGAGTCGGCTGGTGACAAAATGTTCCAAACACACCCCATGCACAACTCCACCGGGGAAGGTGCCAGAAAGGAATTCCGTTGCTTGTTCTTCCACTGCCCCGGTAGCCAGATGAAAGACACCACAAAAGTGGTTCTACCTGCTTGCTGGGCTGAGATGGGCAATCGCTGACTTTTGGAGTCGGCTGGTGACAAAATGTTCCAAACACACCCCATGCACAACTCCACCGGGGAAGGTGCCAGAAAGGAGTTCTGTTGGTAGTTCTTCCACTGCCCCGGTAGCCAGATGAAACACACCACAAAAGTGGTTCTACCTGCTTTCTGGGCTGAGATGGGCAATCGCTGACTTTTGGAGTCGGCTGGTGACAAAATGTTCCAAACACACCCCATGCACAACTCCACCGGGGAAGGTGCCAGAAAGGAATTCCATTGCTTGTTCTTCCACTGCCCCGGTAGCCAGATGAAAGACACCACAAAAGTGGTTCTACCTGATTTCTAGGCTGAGATGGGCAATCGCTGACTTTTGGAGTCGGCTGGTGACAAAATGTTCCAAACACACCCCATGCACAACTCCACCGGGGAAGGTGCCAGAAAGGAGTTCTGTTGCTTGTTCTTCCACTGCCCCGGTAGCCAGCTGAAAGACACCACAAAAGTGGTTCTACCTGCTTGCTGGGCTGAGATGGGCAATCGCTGACTTTTGGAGTCGGCTGGTGACAAAATGTTCCAAACACACCCCATGCACAACTCCAGCGGGGAAGGTGCCAGAAAGGAGTTCTGTTGGTAGTTCTTCCACTGCCCCGGTAGCCAGCTGAAAGACACCACAAAAGTGGTTCTACCTGCTTTCTGGGCTGAGATGGGGAATCGCTGACTTTTGGAGTCGGCTGGTGACAAAATGTTCCAAACACACCCCATGCACAACTCCACCGGGGAAGGTGCCAGAAAGGAGTTCTGTTGGTAGTTCTTCCACTGCCCCGGTAGCCAGCTGAAAGACACCACAAAAGTGGTTCTACCTGCTTTCTGGGCTGAGATGGGCAATCGCTGACTTTTGGAGTCGGCTGGTGACAAAATGTTCCAAACACACCCCATGCACAACTCCAGCGGGGAAGGTGCCAGAAAGGAGTTCTGTTGGTAGTTCTTACACTGCCCCGGTAGCCAGATGAAAGACACCACAAAAGTGGTTCTACCTGCTTGCTGGGCTGAGATGGGCAATCGCTGACTTTTGGAGTCGGCTGGTGACAAAATGTTCCAAACACACCCCATGCACAACTCCAGCGGGGAAGGTGCCAGAAAGGAGTTCTGTTGGTTGTTCTTCCACTGCCCCGGTAGCCAGATGAAAGACACCACAAAAGTGGTTCTACCTGCTTGCTGGGCTGAGATGGGCAATCGCTGACTTTTGGAGTCGGCTGGTGACAAAATGTTCCAAACACACCCCATGCACAACTCCACCGGGGAAGGTGCCAGAAAGGAGTTCTGTTGGTTGTTCTTCCACTGCCCCGGTAGCCAGATGAAAGACGCCACAAAAGTGGTTCTACCTGCTTGCTGGGCTGAGATGGGCAATCGCTGACTTTTGGAGTCGGCTGGTGACAAAATGTTCCAAACACACCCCATGCACAACTCCACCGGGGAAGGTGCCAGAAAGGAGTTCTGTTGGTTGTTCTTCCACTGCCCCGGTAGCCAGATGAAAGACACCACAAAACTGGTTCTACCTGCTTTCTAGGCTGAGATGGGGAATCGCTGACTTTTGGAGTCGGCTGGTGACAAAATGTTCCAAACACACCCCATGCACAACTCCAGCGGGGAAGGTGCCAGAAAGGAGTTCTCTTGGTAGTTCTTCCACTGCCCCGGTAGCCAGCTTAAAGACACCACAAAAGTGGTTCTACCTGCTTTCTGGGCTGAGATGGGGAATCGCTGACTTTTGGAGTCGGCTGGTGACAAAATGTTCCAAACACACCCCATGCACAACTCCACCGGGGAAGGTGCCAGAAAGGAGTTCTCTTGGTAGTTCTTCCACTGCCCCGGTAGCCAGCTGAAAGACACCACAAAAGTGGTTCTACCTGCTTTCTGGGCTGAGATGGGCAATCGCTGACTTTTGGAGTCGGCTGGTGACAAAATGTTCCAAACACACCCCATGCACAACTCCACCGGGGAAGGTGCCAGAAAGGAGTTCTGTTGGTTGTTCTTCCACTGCCCCGGTAGCCAGATGAAAGACACCACAAAAGTGGTTCTACCTGCTTGCTGGGCTGAGATGGGCAATCGCTGACTTTTGGAGTCGGCTGGTGACAAAATGTTCCAAACACACCCCATGCACAACTCCAGCGGGGAAGGTGCCAGAAAGGAGTTCTGTTGGTAGTTCTTCCACTGCCCCGGTAGCCAGCTGAAAGACACCACAAAAGTGGTTCTACCTGCTTGCTGGGCTGAGATGGGCAATCGCTGACTTTTGGAGTCGGCTGGTGACAAAATGTTCCAAAGACAGCCCATGCACAACTCCACCGGGGAAGGTGCCAGAAAGGAGTTCTCTTGGTAGTTCTTCCACTGCCCCGGTAGCCAGATGAAAGACACCACAAAAGTGGTTCTACCTGCTTTCTGGGCTGAGATGGGCAATCGCTGACTTTTGGAGTCGGCTGGTGACAAAATGTTCCAAACACACCCCATGCACAACTCCAGCGGGGAAGGTGCCAGAAAGGAGTTCTGTTGGTAGTTCTTCCACTGCCCCGGTAGCCAGATGAAAGACACCACAAAAGTGGTTCTACCTGCTTGCTGGGCTGAGATGGGCAATCGCTGACTTTTGGAGTCGGCTGGTGACAAAATGTTCCAAACACACCCCATGCACAACTCCACCGGGGAAGGTACCAGAAAGGAGTTCTCTTGGTAGTTCTTCCACTGCCCCGGTAGCCAGATGAAAGACACCACAAAAGTGGTTCTACCTGCTTGCTGGGCTGAGATGGGCAATCGCTGACTTTTGGAGTCGGCTGGTGACAAAATGTTCCAAACACACCCCATGCACAACTCCACCGGGGAAGGTGCCAGAAAGGAGTTCTGTTGGTTGTTCTTCCACTGCCCCGGTAGCCAGATGAAAGACACCACAAAAGTGGTTCTACCTGCTTTCTAGGCTGAGATGGGGAATCGCTGACTTTTGGAGTCGGCTGGTGACAAAATGTTCCAAACACACCCCATGCACAACTCCACCGGGCAAGGTGCCAGAAAGGAGTTCTGTTGGTTGTTCTTACACTGCCCCGGTAGCCAGCTGAAAGACACCACAAAAGTGGTTCTACCTGCTTTCTGGGCTGAGATGGGCAATCGCTGACTTTTGGAGTCGGCTGGTGACAAAATGTTCCAAACACACCCCATGCACAACTCCAACGGGGAAGGGTCCAGAAAGGAGTTCTGTTGGTTGTTCTTCCACTGCCCCGGTAGCCAGATGAAAGACACCACAAAAGTGGTTCTACCTGCTTTCTAGGCTGAGATGGGCAATCGCTGACTTTTGGAGTCGGCTGGTGACAAAATGTTCCAAACACACCCCATGCACAACTCCACCGGGGAAGGTGCCAGAAAGGAGTTCTGTTGGTAGTTCTTCCACTGCCCCGGTAGCCAGCTGAAAGACACCACAAAAGTGGTTCTACCTGCTTTCTGGGCTGAGATGGGCAATCGCTGACTTTTGGAGTCGGCTGGTGACAAAATGTTCCAAACACACCCCATGCACAACTCCACCGGGGAAGGTGCCAGAAAGGAGTTCTGTTGGTTGTTCTTACACTGCCCCGGTAGCCAGCTGAAAGACACCACAAAAGTGGTTCTACCTGCTTTCTAGGCTGAGATGGGGAATCGCTGACTTTTGGAGTCGGCTGGTGACAAAATGTTCCAAACACACCCCATGCACAACTCCACCGGGGAAGGTGCCAGAAAGGAGTTCTGTTGGTTGTTCTTCCACTGCCCCGGTAGCCAGATGAAAGACACCACAAAAGTGGTTCTACCTGCTTGCTGGGCTGAGATGGGCAATCGCTGACTTTTGGAGTCGGCTGGTGACAAAATGTTCCAAACACACCCCATGCACAACTCCAGCGGGGAAGGTGCCAGAAAGGAGTTCTGTTGGTAGTTCTTCCACTGCCCCGGTAGCCAGCTGAAAGACACCACAAAAGTGGTTCTACCTGCTTTCTGGGCTGAGATGGGGAATCGCTGACTTTTGGAGTCGGCTGGTGACAAAATGTTCCAAACACACCCCATGCACAACTCCACCGGGGAAGGTGTCAGAAAGGAGTTCTCTTGGTAGTTCTTCCACTGCCCCGGTAGCCAGCTGAAAGACACCACAAAAGTGGTTCTACCTGCTTTCTGGGCTGAGATGGGCAATCGCTGACTTTTGGAGTCTTGCTGGTGACAAAATGTTCCAAAGACAGCCCATGCACAACTCCACCGGGGAAGGTGCCAGAAAGGAGTTCTGTTGGTAGTTCTTACACTGCCCCGGTAGCCAGATGAAAGACACCACAAAAGTGGTTCTACCTGCTTGCTGGGCTGAGATGGGCAATCGCTGACTTTTGGAGTCGGCTGGTGACAAAATGTTCCAAACACACCCCATGCACAACTCCAGCGGGGAAGGTGCCAGAAAGGAGTTCTGTTGGTTGTTCTTACACTGCCCCGGTAGCCAGATGAAAGACACCACAAAAGTGGTTCTACCTGCTTGCTGGGCTGAGATGGGCAATCGCTGACTTTTGGAGTCGGCTGGTGACAAAATGTTCCAAACACACCCCATGCACAACTCCACCGGGGAAGGTGCCAGAAAGGAGTTCTCTTGGTTGTTCTTACACTGCCCCGGTAGCCAGATGAAAGACACCACAAAAGTGGTTCTACCTGCTTGCTGGGCTGAGATGGGCAATCGCTGACTTTTGGAGTCGGCTGGTGACAAAATGTTCCAAAGACACCCCATGCACAACTCCAAAGGGGAAGGTGCCAGAAAGGAGTTCTGTTGGTTGTTCTTCCACTGCCCCGGTAGCCAGATGAAAGACGCCACAAAAGTGGTTCTACCTGCTTGCTGGGCTGAGATGGGCAATCGCTGACTTTTGGAATCGGCTGGTGACAAAATGTTCCAAACACACCCCATGCACAACTCCAGCGGGGAAGGTGCCAGAAAGGAGTTCTGTTGGTTGTTCTTCCACTGCCCCGGTAGCCAGATGAAAGACACCACAAAAGTGGTTCTACCTGCTTTCTAGGCTGAGATGGGGAATCGCTGACTTTTGGAGTCGGCTGGTGACAAAATGTTCCAAACACACCCCATGCACAACTCCAGCGGGGAAGGTGCCAGAAAGGAGTTCTCTTGGTAGTTCTTCCACTGCCCCGGTAGCCAGCTGAAAGACACCACAAAAGTGGTTCTACCTGCTTTCTGGGCTGAGATGGGGAATCGCTGACTTTTGGAGTCGGCTGGTGACAAAATGTTCCAAACACACCCCATGCACAACTCCACCGGGGAAGGTGCCAGAAAGGAGTTCTCTTGGTAGTTCTTCCACTGCCCCGGTAGCCAGCTGAAAGACACCACAAAAGTGGTTCTACCTGCTTGCTGGGCTGAGATGGGCAATCGCTGACTTTTGGAGTCGGCTGGTGACAAAATGTTCCAAACACACCCCATGCACAACTCCACCGGGGAAGGTGCCAGAAAGGAGTTCTGTTAGTAGTTCTTACACTGCCCCGGTAGCCAGCTGAAAGACACCACAAAAGTGGTTCTACCTGCTTGCTGGGCTGAGATGGGCAATCGCTGACTTTTGGAGTCGGCTGGTGACAAAATGTTCCAAACACACCCCATGCACAACTCCACCGGGGAAGGTGCCAGAAAGGAATTCCATTGCTTGTTCTTCCACTGCCCCGGTAGCCAGCTGAAAGACACCACAAAAGTGGTTCTACCTGCTTGCTGGGCTGAGATGGGCAATCGCTGACTTTTGGAGTCGGCTGGTGACAAAATGTTCCAAACACACCCCATGCACAACTCCAGCGGGGAAGGTGCCAGAAAGGAGTTCTGTTGGTTGTTCTTACACTGCCCCGGTAGCCAGATGAAAGACACCACAAAAGTGGTTCTACCTGCTTGCTGGGCTGAGATGGGCAATCGCTGACTTTTGGAGTCGGCTGGTGACAAAATGTTCCAAACACACCCCATGCACAACTCCACCGGGGAAGGTGCCAGAAAGGAGTTCTGTTGGTTGTTCTTCCACTGCCCCGGTAGCCAGATGAAAGACGCCACAAAAGTGGTTCTACCTGCTTGCTGGGCTGAGATGGGCAATCGCTGACTTTTGGAGTCGGCTGGTGACAAAATGTTCCAAACACACCCCATGCACAACTCCACCGGGGAAGGTGCCAGAAAGGAGTTCTGTTGGTTGTTCTTCCACTGCCCCGGTAGCCAGATGAAAGACACCACAAAACTGGTTCTACCTGCTTTCTAGGCTGAGATGGGGAATCGCTGACTTTTGGAGTCGGCTGGTGACAAAATGTTCCAAACACACCCCATGCACAACTCCACCGGGGAAGGTGCCAGAAAGGAGTTCTCTTGGTAGTTCTTCCACTGCCCCGGTAGCCAGCTTAAAGACACCACAAAAGTGGTTCTACCTGCTTTCTGGGCTGAGATGGGGAATCGCTGACTTTTGGAGTCGGCTGGTGACAAAATGTTCCAAACACACCCCATGCACAACTCCACCGGGGAAGGTGCCAGAAAGGAGTTCTCTTGGTAGTTCTTCCACTGCCCCGGTAGCCAGCTGAAAGACACCACAAAAGTGGTTCTACCTGCTTTCTAGGCTGAGATGGGGAATCGCTGACTTTTGGAGTCGGCTGGTGACAAAATGTTCCAAACACACCCCATGCACAACTCCACCGGGGAAGGTGCCAGAAAGGAGTTCTGTTGGTTGTTCTTCCACTGCCCCGGTAGCCAGATGAAAGACACCACAAAAGTGGTTCTACCTGCTTGCTGGGCTGAGATGGGCAATCGCTGACTTTTGGAGTCGGCTGGTGACAAAATGTTCCAAACACACCCCATGCACAACTCCAGCGGGGAAGGTGCCAGAAAGGAGTTCTGTTGGTAGTTCTTCCACTGCCCCGGTAGCCAGCTGAAAGACACCACAAAAGTGGTTCTACCTGCTTGCTGGGCTGAGATGGGCAATCGCTGACTTTTGGAGTCGGCTGGTGACAAAATGTTCCAAAGACAGCCCATGCACAACTCCACCGGGGAAGGTGCCAGAAAGGAGTTCTCTTGGTAGTTCTTCCACTGCCCCGGTAGCCAGATGAAAGACACCACAAAAGTGGTTCTACCTGCTTTCTGGGCTGAGATGGGCAATCGCTGACTTTTGGAGTCGGCTGGTGACAAAATGTTCCAAACACACCCCATGCACAACTCCACCGGGGAAGGTGCCAGAAAGGAGTTCTGTTGGTAGTTCTTCCACTGCCCCGGTAGCCAGATGAAAGACACCACAAAAGTGGTTCTACCTGCTTGCTGGGCTGAGATGGGCAATCGCTGACTTTTGGAGTCGGCTGGTGACAAAATGTTCCAAACACACCCCATGCACAACTCCAGCGGGGAAGGTACCAGAAAGGAGTTCTCTTGGTAGTTCTTCCACTGCCCCGGTAGCCAGATGAAAGACACCACAAAAGTGGTTCTACCTGCTTGCTGGGCTGAGATGGGCAATCGCTGACTTTTGGAGTCGGCTGGTGACAAAATGTTCCAAACACACCCCATGCACAACTCCACCGGGGAAGGTGCCAGAAAGGAGTTCTGTTGGTTGTTCTTCCACTGCCCCGGTAGCCAGATGAAAGACACCACAAAAGTGGTTCTACCTGCTTTCTAGGCTGAGATGGGGAATCGCTGACTTTTGGAGTCGGCTGGTGACAAAATGTTCCAAACACACCCCATGCACAACTCCACCGGGCAAGGTGCCAGAAAGGAGTTCTGTTGGTTGTTCTTACACTGCCCCGGTAGCCAGCTGAAAGACACCACAAAAGTGGTTCTACCTGCTTTCTGGGCTGAGATGGGCAATCGCTGACTTTTGGAGTCGGCTGGTGACAAAATGTTCCAAACACACCCCATGCACAACTCCAACGGGGAAGGGTCCAGAAAGGAGTTCTGTTGGTTGTTCTTCCACTGCCCCGGTAGCCAGATGAAAGACACCACAAAAGTGGTTCTACCTGCTTTCTAGGCTGAGATGGGCAATCGCTGACTTTTGGAGTCGGCTGGTGACAAAATGTTCCAAACACACCCCATGCACAACTCCAGCGGGGAAGGTGCCAGAAAGGAGTTCTGTTGGTAGTTCTTCCACTGCCCCGGTAGCCAGCTGAAAGACACCACAAAAGTGGTTCTACCTGCTTTCTGGGCTGAGATGGGCAATCGCTGACTTTTGGAGTCGGCTGGTGACAAAATGTTCCAAACACACCCCATGCACAACTCCACCGGGGAAGGTGCCAGAAAGGAGTTCTGTTGGTTGTTCTTACACTGCCCCGGTAGCCAGCTGAAAGACACCACAAAAGTGGTTCTACCTGCTTTCTAGGCTGAGATGGGGAATCGCTGACTTTTGGAGTCGGCTGGTGACAAAATGTTCCAAACACACCCCATGCACAACTCCACCGGGGAAGGTGCCAGAAAGGAGTTCTGTTGGTTGTTCTTCCACTGCCCCGGTAGCCAGCTGAAAGACACCACAAAAGTGGTTCTACCTGCTTGCTGGGCTGAGATGGGCAATCGCTGACTTTTGGAGTCGGCTGGTGACAAAATGTTCCAAACACACCCCATGCACAACTCCAGCGGGGAAGGTGCCAGAAAGGAGTTCTGTTGGTAGTTCTTCCACTGCCCCGGTAGCCAGCTGAAAGACACCACAAAAGTGGTTCTACCTGCTTTCTGGGCTGAGATGGGGAATCGCTGACTTTTGGAGTCGGCTGGTGACAAAATGTTCCAAACACACCCCATGCACAACTCCACCGGGGAAGGTGCCAGAAAGGAGTTCTGTTGGTAGTTCTTCCACTGCCCCGGTAGCCAGCTGAAAGACACCACAAAAGTGGTTCTACCTGCTTTCTGGGCTGAGATGGGGAATCGCTGACTTTTGGAGTCGGCTGGTGACAAAATGTTCCAAACACACCCCATGCACAACTCCAGCGGGGAAGGTGCCAGAAAGGAGTTCTGTTGGTAGTTCTTACACTGCCCCGGTAGCCAGATGAAAGACACCACAAAAGTGGTTCTACCTGCTTGCTGGGCTGAGATGGGCAATCGCTGACTTTTGGAGTCGGCTGGTGACAAAATGTTCCAAACACACCCCATGCACAACTCCAGCGGGGAAGGTGCCAGAAAGGAGTTCTGTTGGTTGTTCTTACACTGCCCCGGTAGCCAGATGAAAGACACCACAAAAGTGGTTCTACCTGCTTGCTGGGCTGAGATGGGCAATCGCTGACTTTTGGAGTCGGCTGGTGACAAAATGTTCCAAACACACCCCATGCACAACTCCACCGGGGAAGGTGCCAGAAAGGAGTTCTGTTGGTTGTTCTTCCACTGCCCCGGTAGCCAGATGAAAGACGCCACAAAAGTGGTTCTACCTGCTTGCTGGGCTGAGATGGGCAATCGCTGACTTTTGGAGTCGGCTGGTGACAAAATGTTCCAAACACACCCCATGCACAACTCCACCGGGGAAGGTGCCAGAAAGGAGTTCTGTTGGTTGTTCTTCCACTGCCCCGGTAGCCAGATGAAAGACACCACAAAAGTGGTTCTACCTGCTTTCTAGGCTGAGATGGGGAATCGCTGACTTTTGGAGTCGGCTGGTGACAAAATGTTCCAAACACACCCCATGCACAACTCCACCGGGGAAGGTGCCAGAAAGGAGTTCTCTTGGTAGTTCTTCCACTGCCCCGGTAGCCAGCTTAAAGACACCACAAAAGTGGTTCTACCTGCTTTCTGGGCTGAGATGGGGAATCGCTGACTTTTGGAGTCGGCTGGTGACAAAATGTTCCAAACACACCCCATGCACAACTCCACCTGGGAAGGTGCCAGAAAGGAGTTCTCTTGGTAGTTCTTCCACTGCCCCGGTAGCCAGCTGAAAGACACCACAAAAGTGGTTCTACCTGCTTGCTGGGCTGAGATGGGCAATCGCTGACTTTTGGAGTCGGCTGGTGACAAAATGTTCCAAACACACCCCATGCACAACTCCAGCGGGGAAGGTGCCAGAAAGGAGTTCTGTTGGTTGTTCTTCCACTGCCCCGGTAGCCAGAAGAAAGACACCACAAAAGTGGTTCTACCTGCTTTCTGGGCTGAGATGGGCAATCGCTGACTTTTGGAGTCGGCTGGTGACAAAATGTTCCAAACACACCCCATGCACAACTCCACCGGGGAAGGTGTCAGAAAGGAGTTCTCTTGGTAGTTCTTCCACTGCCCCGGTAGCCAGATGAAAGACACCACAAAAGTGGTTCTACCTGCTTGCTGGGCTGAGATGGGCAATCGCTGACTTTTGGAGTCGGCTGGTGACAAAATGTTCCAAACACACCCCATGCACAACTCCACCGGGGAAGGTGCCAGAAAGGAGTTCTGTTGGTTGTTCTTCCACTGCCCCGGTAGCCAGATGAAAGACACCACAAAAGTGGTTCTACCTGCTTGCTGGGCTGAGATGGGCAATCGCTGACTTTTGGAGTCGGCTGGTGACAAAATATTCCAAAGACAGCCCATGCACAACTCCACCGGGGAAGGTGCCATAAAGGAGTTCTCTTGGTAGTTCTTCCACTGCCCCGGTAGCCAGATGAAAGACACCACAAAAGTGGTTCTACCTGCTTTCTGGGCTGAGATGGGCAATCGCTGACTTTTGGAGTCGGCTGGTGACAAAATGTTCCAAACACACCCCATGCACAACTCCACCGGGGAAGGTGCCAGAAAGGAGTTCTCTTGGTAGTTCTTCCACTGCCCCGGTAGCCAGATGAAAGACACCACAAAAGTGGTTCTACCTGCTTGCTGGGCTGAGATGGGCAATCGCTGACTTTTGGAGTCGGCTGGTGACAAAATGTTCCAAACACACCCCATGCACAACTCCACCGGGGAAGGTGCCAGAAAGGAATTCCATTGCTTGTTCTTCCACTGCCCCGGTAGCCAGATGAAAGACACCACAAAAGTGGTTCTACCTGCTTGCTGGGCTGAGATGGGCAATCGCTGACTTTTGGAGTCGGCTGGTGACAAAATGTTCCAAACACACCCCATGCACAACTCCACCGGGGAAGGTGCCAGAAAGGAGTTCTGTTGGTTGTTCTTCCACTGCCCCGGTAGCCAGATGAAAGACACCACAAAAGTGGTTCTACCTGCTTGCTGGGCTGAGATGGGCAATCGCTGACTTTTGGAGTCGGCTGGTGACAAAATGTTCCAAACACACCCCATGCACAACTCCACCGGGGAAGGTGTCAGAAAGGAGTTCTCTTGGTAGTTCTTCCACTGCCCCGGTAGCCAGATGAAAGACACCACAAAAGTGGTTCTACCTGCTTGCTGGGCTGAGATGGGCAATCGCTGACTTTTGGAGTCGGCTGGTGACAAAATGTTCCAAACACACCCCATGCACAACTCCAGCGGGGAAGGTGCCAGAAAGGAATTCCGTTGCTTGTTCTTACACTGCCCCCGTAGCCAGATGAAAGACACCACAAAAGTGGTTCTACCTGCTTGCTGGGCTGAGATGGGCAATCGCTGACTTTTGGAGTCGGCTGGTGACAAAATGTTCCAAACACACCCCATGCACAACTCCACCGGGGAAGGTGCCAGAAAGGAGTTCTGTTGGTTGTTCTTACACTGCCCCGGTAGCCAGCTGAAAGACACCACAAAAGTGGTTCTACCTGCTTTCTAGGCTGAGATGGGGAATCGCTGACTTTTGGAGTCTTGCTGGTGACAAAATGTTCCAAACACACCCCATGCACAACTCCAGCGGGGAAGGTGCCAGAAAGGAGTTCTGTTGGTTGTTCTTACACTGCCCCGGTAGCCAGATGAAAGACACCACAAAAGTGGTTCTACCTGCTTGCTGGGCTGAGATGGGCAATCGCTGACTTTTGCAGTCGGCTGGTGACAAAATGTTCCAAACACACCCCATGCACAACTCCACCGGGGAAGGTGCCAGAAAGGAGTTCTGTTGGTTGTTCTTCCACTGCCCCGGTAGCCAGATGAAAGACACCACAAAAGTGGTTCTACCTGCTTGCTGGGCTGAGATGGGCAATCGCTGACTTTTGGAGTCGGCTGGTGACAAAATGTTCCAAACACACCCCATGCACAACTCCACCGGGGAAGGTGTCAGAAAGGAGTTCTCTTGGTAGTTCTTCCACTGCCCCGGTAGCCAGCTGAAAGACACCACAAAAGTGGTTCTACCTGCTTTCTGGGCTGAGATGGGCAATCGCTGACTTTTGGAGTCGGCTGGTGACAAAATGTTCCAAACACACCCCATGCACAACTCCACCGGGGAAGGTGTCAGAAAGGAGTTCTCTTGGTAGTTCTTCCACTGCCCCGGTAGCCAGCTGAAAGACACCACAAAAGTGGTTCTACCTGCTTGCTGGGCTGAGATGGGGAATCGCTGACTTTTGGAGTCGGCTGGTGACAAAATGTTCCAAACACACCCCATGCACAACTCCACCGGGGAAGGTGCCAGAAAGGAGTTCTCTTGGTAGTTCTTCCACTGCCCCGGTAGCCAGATGAAAGACACCACAAAAGTGGTTCTACCTGCTTGCTGGGCTGAGATGGGCAATCGCTGACTTTTGGAGTCGGCTGGTGACAAAATGTTCCAAACACACCCCATGCACAACTCCACCGGGGAAGGTGCCAGAAAGGAGTTCTGTTGGTAGTTCTTACACTGCCCCGGTAGCCAGATGAAAGACACCACAAAAGTGGTTCTACCTGCTTGCTGGGCTGAGATGGGCAATCGCTGACTTTTGGAGTCGGCTGGTGAAAAAATGTTCCAAACACACCCCATGCACAACTCCACCGGGGAAGGTGCCAGAAAGGAGTTCTGTTGGTTGTTCTTACACTGCCCCGGTAGCCAGATGAAAGACACCACAAAAGTGGTTCTACCTGCTTGCTGGGCTGAGATGGGCAATCGCTGACTTTTGGAGTCGGCTGGTGACAAAATGTTCCAAACACACCCCATGCACAACTCCAGCGGGGAAGGTGCCAGAAAGGAGTTCTCTTGGTAGTTCTTCCACTGCCCCGGTAGCCAGATGAAAGACACCACAAAAGTGGTTCTACCTGCTTGCTGGGCTGAGATGGGGAATCGCTGACTTTTGGAGTCGGCTGGTGACAAAATGTTCCAAACACACCCCATGCACAACTCCACCGGGGAAGGTGCCAGAAAGGAGTTCTCTTGGTAGTTCTTCCACTGCCCCGGTAGCCAGCTGAAAGACACCACAAAAGTGGTTCTACCTGCTTTCTGGGCTGAGATGGGCAATCGCTGACTTTTGGAGTCGGCTGGTGACAAAATGTTCCAAACACACCCCATGCACAACTCCACCGGGGAAGGTGCCAGAAAGGAGTTCTGTTGGTAGTTCTTACACTGCCCCGGTAGCCAGATGAAAGACACCACAAAAGTGGTTCTACCTGCTTGCTGGGCTGAGATGGGCAATCGCTGACTTTTGGAGTCGGCTGGTGAAAAAATGTTCCAAACACACCCCATGCACAACTCCTGCGGGGAAGGTGCCAGAAAGGAGTTCTGTTGGTTGTTCTTACACTGCCCCGGTAGCCAGATGAAAGACACCACAAAAGTGGTTCTACCTGCCTGCTGGGCTGAGATGGGCAATCGCTGACTTTTGGAGTCGGCTGGTGACAAAATGTTCCAAACACACCCCATGCACAACTCCACCGGGGAAGGTGCCAGAAAGGAGTTCTGTTGGTTGTTCTTACACTGCCCCGGTAGCCAGATGAAAGACACCACAAAAGTGGTTCTACCTGCTTTCTGGGCTGAGATGGGGAATCGCTGACTTTTGGAGTCGGCTGGTGACAAAATGTTCCAAACACACCCCATGCACAACTCCACCGGGGAAGGTGCCAGAAAGGAGTTCTCTTGGTAGTTCTTCCACTGCCCCGGTAGCCAGATGAAAGACACCACAAAAGTGGTTCTACCTGCTTGCTGGGCTGAGATGGGCAATCGCTGACTTTTGGAGTCGGCTGGTGACAAAATGTTCCAAACACACCCCATGCACAACTCCACCGGGGAAGGTGCCAGAAAGGAGTTCTGTTGGTTGTTCTTCCACTGCCCCGGTAGCCAGATGAAAGACACCACAAAAGTGGTTCTACCTGCTTTCTGGGCTGAGATGGGCAATCGCTGACTTTTGCAGTCGGCTGGTGACAAAATGTTCCAAACACACCCCATGCACAACTCCACCGGGGAAGGTGCCAGAAAGGAGTTCTCTTGGTAGTTCTTCCACTGCCCCGGTAGCCAGCTGAAAGACACCACAAAAGTGGTTCTACCTCCTTGCTGGGCTGAGATGGGGAATCGCTGACTTTTGGAGTCGGCTGGTGACAAAATGTTCCAAACACACCCCATGCACAACTCCACCGGGGAAGGTGTCAGAAAGGAGTTCTCTTGGTAGTTCTTCCACTGCCCCGGTAGCCAGCTGAAAGACACCACAAAAGTGGTTCTACCTGCTTGCTGGGCTGAGATGGGCAATCGCTGACTTTTGGAGTCGGCTGGTGACAAAATGTTCCAAACACACCCCATGCACAACTCCACCGGGGAAGGTGCCAGAAAGGAGTTCTCTTGGTAGTTCTTCCACTGCCCCGGTAGCCAGATGAAAGACACCACAAAAGTGGTTCTACCTGCTTTCTGGGATGAGATGGGCAATCGCTGACTTTTGGAGTCGGCTGGTGAAAAAATGTTCCAAACACACCCCATGCACAACTCCACCGGGGAAGGTGCCAGAAAGGAGTTCTGTTGGTAGTTCTTACACTGCCCCGGTAGCCAGATGAAAGACACCACAAAAGTGGTTCTACCTGCTTGCTGGGCTGAGATGGGCAATCGCTGACTTTTGGAGTCGGCTGGTGACAAAATGTTCCAAACACACCCCATGCACAACTCCACCGGGGAAGGTGCCAGAAAGGAGTTCTGTTGGTTGTTCTTACACTGCCCCGGTAGCCAGATGAAAGACACCACAAAAGTGGTTCTACCTGCTTGCTGGGCTGAGATGGGCAATCGCTGACTTTTGGAGTCGGCTGGTGACAAAATGTTCCAAACACACCCCATGCACAACTCCACCGGGGAAGGTGCCAGAAAGGAGTTCTGTTGGTTGTTCTTACACTGCCCCGGTAGCCAGATGAAAGACACCACAAAAGTGGTTCTACCTGCTTTCTGGGCTGAGATGGGGAATCGCTGACTTTTGGAGTCGGCTGGTGACAAAATGTTCCAAACACACCCCATGCACAACTCCACCGGGGAAGGTGCCAGAAAGGAGTTCTGTTGGTTGTTCTTACACTGCCCCGGTAGCCAGATGAAAGACACCACAAAAGTGGTTCTACCTGCTTTCTGGGCTGAGATGGGCAATCGCTGACTTTTGGAGTCGGCTGGTGACAAAATGTTCCAAAGACAGCCCATGCACAACTCCACCGGGGAAGGTGCCAGAAAGGAGTTCTCTTGGTAGTTCTTCCACTGCCCCGGTAGCCAGCTGAAAGACACCACAAAAGTGGTTCTACCTGCTTTCTGGGCTGAGATGGGCAATCGCTGACTTTTGGAGTCGGCTGGTGACAAAATGTTCCAAACACACCCCATGCACAACTCCACCGGGGAAGGTGCCAGAAAGGAATTCTGTTGGTTGTTCTTACACTGCCCCCGTAGCCAGATGAAAGACACCACAAAAGTGGTTCTACCTGCTTGCTGGGCTGAGATGGGCAATCGCTGACTTTTGGAGTCGGCTGGTGACAAAATGTTCCAAACACACCCCATGCACAACTCCAGCGGGGAAGGTGCCAGAAAGGAGTTCTGTTGGTTGTTCTTACACTGCCCCGGTAGCCAGCTGAAAGACACCACAAAAGTGGTTCTACCTGCTTTCTAGGCTGAGATGGGGAATCGCTGACTTTTGGAGTCTTGCTGGTGACAAAATGTTCCAAACACACCCCATGCACAACTCCAGCGGGGAAGGTGCCAGAAAGGAGTTCTGTTGGTTGTTCTTACACTGCCCCGGTAGCCAGATGAAAGACACCACAAAAGTGGTTCTACCTGCTTGCTGGGCTGAGATGGGCAATCGCTGACTTTTGGAGTCGGCTGGTGACAAAATGTTCCAAACACACCCCATGCACAACTCCACCGGGGAAGGTGCCAGAAAGGAGTTCTGTTGGTTGTTCTTCCACTGCCCCGGTAGCCAGATGAAAGACACCACAAAAGTGGTTCTACCTGCTTGCTGGGCTGAGATGGGCAATCGCTGACTTTTGGAGTCGGCTGGTGACAAAATGTTCCAAACACACCCCATGCACAACTCCACCGGGGAAGGTGCCAGAAAGGAGTTCTGTTGCTTGTTCTTCCACTGCCCCGGTAGCCAGCTGAAAGACACCACAAAAGTGGTTCTACCTGCTTGCTGGGCTGAGATGGGCAATCGCTGACTTTTGGAGTCGGCTGGTGACAAAATGTTCCAAAGACAGCCCATGCACAACTCCACCGGGGAAGGTGCCAGAAAGGAGTTCTCTTGGTAGTTCTTCCACTGCCCCCCGTAGCCAGATGAAAGACACCACAAAAGTGGTTCTACCTGCTTGCTGGGCTGAGATGGGCAATCGCTGACTTTTGGAGTCGGCTGGTGACAAAATGTTCCAAACACACCCCATGCACAACTCCACCGGGGAAGGTGCCAGAAAGGAGTTCTGTTGGTTGTTCTTCCACTGCCCCGGTAGCCAGATGAAAGACACCACAAAAGTGGTTCTACCTGCTTTCTGGGCTGAGATGGGCAATCGCTGACTTTTGGAGTCGGCTGGTGACAAAATGTTCCAAACACACCCCATGCACAACTCCACCGGGGAAGGTGCCAGAAAGGAGTTCTCTTGGTAGTTCTTCCACTGCCCCGGTAGCTAGCTGAAAGACACCACAAAAGTGGTTCTACCTGCTTTCTGGGCTGAGATGGGCAATCGCTGACTTTTGGAGTCGGCTGGTGACAAAATGTTCCAAACACACCCCATGCACAACTCCACCGGGGAAGGTGTCAGAAAGGAGTTCTCTTGGTAGTTCTTCCACTGCCCCGGTAGCCAGCTGAAAGACACCACAAAAGTGGTTCTACCTGCTTGCTGGGCTGAGATGGGCAATCGCTGACTTTTGGAGTCGGCTGGTGACAAAATGTTCCAAACACACCCCATGCACAACTCCACCGGGGAAGGTGCCAGAAAGGAGTTCTCTTGGTAGTTCTTCCACTGCCCCGGTAGCCAGATGAAAGACACCACAAAAGTGGTTCTACCTGCTTGCTGGGCTGAGATGGGCAATCGCTGACGTTTGGAGTCGGCTGGTGACAAAATGTTCCAAACACACCCCATGCACAACTCCACCGGGGAAGGTGCCAGAAAGGAATTCCATTGCTTGTTCTTCCACTGCCCCGGTAGCCAGATGAAAGACACCACAAAAGTGGTTCTACCTGCTTGCTGGGCTGAGATGGGCAATCGCTGACTTTTGGAGTCGGCTGGTGACAAAATGTTCCAAACACACCCCATGCACAACTCCACCGGGGAAGGTGCCAGAAAGGAGTTCTCTTGGTAGTTCTTCCACTGCCCCGGTAGCCAGATGAAAGACACCACAAAAGTGGTTCTACCTGCTTTCTGGGCTGAGATGGGCAATCGCTGACTTTTGGAGTCGGCTGGTGACAAAATGTTCCAAACACACCCCATGCACAACTCCACCGGGGAAGGTGCCAGAAAGGAGTTCTGTTGGTTGTTCTTCCACTGCCCCGGTAGCCAGATGAAAGACACCACAAAAGTGGTTCTACCTGCTTTCTGGGCTGAGATGGGGAATCGCTGACTTTTGGAGTCGGCTGGTGACAATATGTTCCAGAGACAGCCCATGCACAACTTCACCGGGGAAGGTGCCAGAAAGGAGTTCTGTTGGTAGTTCATCCACTGCCCCGGTAGCCAGATGAAAGACACCACAAAAGTGGTTCTACCTGCTTGCTGGGCTGAGATGGGCAATCGCTGACTTTTGGAGTCGGCTGGTGACAAAATGTTCCAAACACACCCCATGCACAACTCCACCGGGGAAGGTGCCAGAAAGGAGTTCTGTTGGTTGTTCTTCCACTGCCCCGGTAGCCAGCTGAAAGACACCACAAAAGTGGTTCTACCTGCTTTCTGGGCTGAGATGGGCAATCGCTGACTTTTGGAGTCGGCTGGTGACAAAATGTTCCAAAGACAGCCCATGCACAACTCCACCGGGGAAGGTGCCAGAAAGGAGTTCTCTTGGTAGTTCTTCCACTGCCCCGGTAGCCAGATGAAAGACACCACAAAAGTGGTTCTACCTGCTTGCTGGGCTGAGATGGGCAATCGCTGACTTTTGGAGTCGGCTGGTGACAAAATGTTCCAAACACACCCCATGCACAACTCCACCGGGGAAGGTGCCAGAAAGGAGTTCTGTTGGTAGTTCTTCCACTGCCCCGGTAGCCAGATGAAAGACACCACAAAAGTGGTTCTACCTGCTTTCTGGGCTGAGATGGGCAATCGCTGACTTTTGGAGTCGGCTGGTGACAAAATGTTCCAAACACACCCCATGCACAACTCCAGCGGGGAAGGTGCCAGAAAGGAATTCCGTTGCTTGTTCTTACACTGCCCCCGTAGCCAGATGAAAGACACCACAAAAGTGGTTCTACCTGCTTGCTGGGCTGAGATGGGCAATCGCTGACTTTTGGAGTCGGCTGGTGACAAAATGTTCCAAACACACCCCATGCACAACTCCACCGGGGAAGGTGCCAGAAAGGAGTTCTGTTGGTTGTTCTTACACTGCCCCGGTAGCCAGCTGAAAGACACCACAAAAGTGGTTCTACCTGCTTTCTAGGCTGAGATGGGGAATCGCTGACTTTTGGAGTCTTGCTGGTGACAAAATGTTCCAAACACACCCCATGCACAACTCCAGCGGGGAAGGTGCCAGAAAGGAGTTCTGTTGGTAGTTCTTACACTGCCCCGGTAGCCAGATGAAAGACACCACAAAAGTGGTTCTACCTGCTTGCTGGGCTGAGATGGGCAATCGCTGACTTTTGGAGTCGGCTGGTGACAAAATGTTCCAAAGACAGCCCATGCACAACTCCACCGGGGAAGGTGCCAGAAAGGAGTTCTGTTGGTTGTTCTTCCACTGCCCCGGTAGCCAGATGAAAGACACCACAAAAGTGGTTCTACCTGCTTTCTGGGCTGAGATGGGGAATCGCTGACTTTTGGAGTCGGCTGGTGACAAAATGTTCCAAACACACCCCATGCACAACTCCACCGGGGAAGGTGCCAGAAAGGAATTCCGTTGCTTGTTCTTACACTGCCCCCGTAGCCAGCTGAAAGACACCACAAAAGTGGTTCTACCTGCTTGCTGGGCTGAGATGGGCAATCGCTGACTTTTGGAGTCGGCTGGTGACAAAATGTTCCAAACACACCCCATGCACAACTCCACCGGGGAAGGTGTCAGAAAGGAGTTCTCTTGGTAGTTCTTCCACTGCCCCGGTAGCCAGCTGAAAGACACCACAAAAGTGGTTCTACCTGCTTTCTAGGCTGAGATGGGGAATCGCTGACTTTTGGAGTCGGCTGGTGACAAAATGTTCCAAACACACCCCATGCACAACTCCACCGGGGAAGGTGCCAGAAAGGAGTTCTCTTGGTAGTTCTTACACTGCCCCGGTAGCCAGATGAAAGACACCACAAAAGTGGTTCTACCTGCTTGCTGGGCTGAGATGGGCAATCGCTGACTTTTGGAGTCGGCTGGTGACAAAATGTTCCAAACACACCCCATGCACAACTCCACCGGGGAAGGTGCCAGAAAGGAATTCCGTTGCTTGTTCTTCCACTGCCCCGGTAGCCAGATGAAAGACACCACAAAAGTGGTTCTACCTGCTTTCTGGGCTGAGATGGGGAATCGCTGACTTTTGGAGTCGGCTGGTGACAAAATGTTCCAAAGACAGCCCATGCACAACTCCACCGGGGAAGGTGCCAGAAAGGAGTTCTGTTGGTAGTTCTTCCACTGCCCCGGTAGCCAGATGAAAGACACCACAAAAGTGGTTCTACCTGCTTTCTGGGCTGAGATGGGCAATCGCTGACTTTTGGAGTCGGCTGGTGACAAAATGTTCCAAACACACCCCATGCACAACTCCACCGGGGAAGGTGCCAGAAAGGAATTCCATTGCTTGTTCTTCCACTGCCCCGGTAGCCAGATGAAAGACACCACAAAAGTGGTTCTACCTGATTTCTAGGCTGAGATGGGCAATCGCTGACTTTTGGAGTCGGCTGGTGACAAAATGTTCCAAACACACCCCATGCACAACTCCACCGGGGAAGGTGCCAGAAAGGAGTTCTGTTGCTTGTTCTTCCACTGCCCCGGTAGCCAGCTGAAAGACACCACAAAAGTGGTTCTACCTGCTTGCTGGGCTGAGATGGGCAATCGCTGACTTTTGGAGTCGGCTGGTGACAAAATGTTCCAAACACACCCCATGCACAACTCCAGCGGGGAAGGTGCCAGAAAGGAGTTCTGTTGGTAGTTCTTCCACTGCCCCGGTAGCCAGCTGAAAGACACCACAAAAGTGGTTCTACCTGCTTTCTGGGCTGAGATGGGGAATCGCTGACTTTTGGAGTCGGCTGGTGACAAAATGTTCCAAACACACCCCATGCACAACTCCACCGGGGAAGGTGCCAGAAAGGAGTTCTGTTGGTAGTTCTTCCACTGCCCCGGTAGCCAGCTGAAAGACACCACAAAAGTGGTTCTACCTGCTTTCTGGGCTGAGATGGGCAATCGCTGACTTTTGGAGTCGGCTGGTGACAAAATGTTCCAAACACACCCCATGCACAACTCCAGCGGGGAAGGTGCCAGAAAGGAGTTCTGTTGGTAGTTCTTACACTGCCCCGGTAGCCAGATGAAAGACACCACAAAAGTGGTTCTACCTGCTTGCTGGGCTGAGATGGGCAATCGCTGACTTTTGGAGTCGGCTGGTGACAAAATGTTCCAAACACACCCCATGCACAACTCCACCGGGGAAGGTGCCAGAAAGGAGTTCTGTTGGTTGTTCTTCCACTGCCCCGGTAGCCAGATGAAAGACACCACAAAAGTGGTTCTACCTGCTTGCTGGGATGAGATGGGCAATCGCTGACTTTTGGAGTCGGCTGGTGACAAAATGTTCCAAACACACCCCATGCACAACTCCACCGGGGAAGGTGCCAGAAAGGAGTTCTCTTGGTAGTTCTTCCACTGCCCCGGTAGCCAGATGAAAGACGCCACAAAAGTGGTTCTACCTGCTTGCTGGGCTGAGATGGGCAATCGCTGACTTTTGGAGTCGGCTGGTGACAAAATGTTCCAAACACACCCCATGCACAACTCCACCGGGGAAGGTGCCAGAAAGGAGTTCCGTTGGTTGTTCTTCCACTGCCCCGGTAGCCAGATGAAAGACACCACAAAACTGGTTCTACCTGCTTTCTAGGCTGAGATGGGGAATCGCTGACTTTTGGAGTCGGCTGGTGACAAAATGTTCCAAACACACCCCATGCACAACTCCACCGGGGAAGGTGCCAGAAAGGAGTTCTCTTGGTAGTTCTTCCACTGCCCCGGTAGCCAGCTTAAAGACACCACAAAAGTGGTTCTACCTGCTTTCTGGGCTGAGATGGGGAATCGCTGACTTTTGGAGTCGGCTGGTGACAAAATGTTCCAAACACACCCCATGCACAACTCCACCGGGGAAGGTGCCAGAAAGGAGTTCTCTTGGTAGTTCTTCCACTGCCCCGGTAGCCAGCTGAAAGACACCACAAAAGTGGTTCTACCTGCTTTCTGGGCTGAGATGGGCAATCGCTGACTTTTGGAGTCGGCTGGTGACAAAATGTTCCAAACACACCCCATGCACAACTCCACCGGGGAAGGTGCCAGAAAGGAGTTCTGTTGGTTGTTCTTCCACTGCCCCGGTAGCCAGATGAAAGACACCACAAAAGTGGTTCTACCTGCTTGCTGGGCTGAGATGGGCAATCGCTGACTTTTGGAGTCGGCTGGTGACAAAATGTTCCAAACACACCCCATGCACAACTCCACCGGGGAAGGTGCCAGAAAGGAGTTCTGTTGGTAGTTCTTCCACTGCCCCGGTAGCCAGCTGAAAGACACCACAAAAGTGGTTCTACCTGCTTGCTGGGCTGAGATGGGCAATCGCTGACTTTTGGAGTCGGCTGGTGACAAAATGTTCCAAACACACCCCATGCACAACTCCAGCGGGGAAGGTGCCAGAAAGGAGTTCTCTTGGTAGTTCTTCCACTGCCCCGGTAGCCAGCTGAAAGACACCACAAAAGTGGTTCTACCTGCTTTCTGGGCTGAGATGGGCAATCGCTGACTTTTGGAGTCGGCTGGTGACAAAATGTTCCAAACACACCCCATGCACAACTCCACCGGGGAAGGTGCCAGAAAGGAGTTCTGTTGGTAGTTCTTCCACTGCCCCGGTAGCCAGATGAAAGACACCACAAAAGTGGTTCTACCTGCTTGCTGGGCTGAGATGGGCAATCGCTGACTTTTGGAGTCGGCTGGTGACAAAATGTTCCAAACACACCCCATGCACAACTCCACCGGGGAAGGTGCCAGAAAGGAGTTCTCTTGGTAGTTCTTCCACTGCCCCGGTAGCCAGATGAAAGACACCACAAAAGTGGTTCTACCTGCTTGCTGGGCTGAGATGGGCAATCGCTGACTTTTGGAGTCGGCTGGTGACAAAATGTTCCAAACACACCCCATGCACAACTCCACCGGGGAAGGTGCCAGAAAGGAGTTCTGTTGGTTGTTCTTCCACTGCCCCGGTAGCCAGATGAAAGACACCACAAAAGTGGTTCTACCTGCTTTCTAGGCTGAGATGGGGAATCGCTGACTTTTGGAGTCGGCTGGTGACAAAATGTTCCAAACACACCCCATGCACAACTCCACCGGGCAAGGTGCCAGAAAGGAGTTCTGTTGGTTGTTCTTACACTGCCCCGGTAGCCAGCTGAAAGACACCACAAAAGTGGTTCTACCTGCTTTCTGGGCTGAGATGGGCAATCGCTGACTTTTGGAGTCGGCTGGTGACAAAATGTTCCAAACACACCCCATGCACAACTCCAACGGGGAAGGGTCCAGAAAGGAGTTCTGTTGGTTGTTCTTCCACTGCCCCGGTAGCCAGATGAAAGACACCACAAAAGTGGTTCTACCTGCTTTCTAGGCTGAGATGGGCAATCGCTGACTTTTGGAGTCGGCTGGTGACAAAATGTTCCAAACACACCCCATGCACAACTCCACCGGGGAAGGTGCCAGAAAGGAGTTCTGTTGGTAGTTCTTCCACTGCCCCGGTAGCCAGCTGAAAGACACCACAAAAGTGGTTCTACCTGCTTTCTGGGCTGAGATGGGCAATCGCTGACTTTTGGAGTCGGCTGGTGACAAAATGTTCCAAACACACCCCATGCACAACTCCACCGGGGAAGGTGCCAGAAAGGAGTTCTGTTGGTTGTTCTTACACTGCCCCGGTAGCCAGCTGAAAGACACCACAAAAGTGGTTCTACCTGCTTTCTAGGCTGAGATGGGGAATCGCTGACTTTTGGAGTCGGCTGGTGACAAAATGTTCCAAACACACCCCATGCACAACTCCACCGGGGAAGGTGCCAGAAAGGAGTTCTGTTGGTTGTTCTTCCACTGCCCCGGTAGCCAGCTGAAAGACACCACAAAAGTGGTTCTACCTGCTTGCTGGGCTGAGATGGGCAATCGCTGACTTTTGGAGTCGGCTGGTGACAAAATGTTCCAAACACACCCCATGCACAACTCCAGCGGGGAAGGTGCCAGAAAGGAGTTCTGTTGGTAGTTCTTCCACTGCCCCGGTAGCCAGCTGAAAGACACCACAAAAGTGGTTCTACCTGCTTTCTGGGCTGAGATGGGGAATCCCTGACTTTTGGAGTCGGCTGGTGACAAAATGTTCCAAACACACCCCATGCACAACTCCACCGGGGAAGGTGCCAGAAAGGAGTTCTGTTGGTAGTTCTTCCACTGCCCCGGTAGCCAGCTGAAAGACACCACAAAAGTGGTTCTACCTGCTTTCTGGGCTGAGATGGGCAATCGCTGACTTTTGGAGTCGGCTGGTGACAAAATGTTCCAAACACACCCCATGCACAACTCCAGCGGGGAAGGTGCCAGAAAGGAGTTCTGTTGGTAGTTCTTACACTGCCCCGGTAGCCAGATGAAAGACACCACAAAAGTGGTTCTACCTGCTTGCTGGGCTGAGATGGGCAATCGCTGACTTTTGGAGTCGGCTGGTGACAAAATGTTCCAAACACACCCCATGCACAACTCCACCGGGGAAGGTGCCAGAAAGGAGTTCTGTTGGTTGTTCTTACACTGCCCCGGTAGCCAGATGAAAGACACCACAAAAGTGGTTCTACCTGCTTGCTGGGCTGAGATGGGCAATCGCTGACTTTTGGAGTCGGCTGGTGACAAAATGTTCCAAACACACCCCATGCACAACTCCACCGGGGAAGGTGCCAGAAAGGAGTTCTGTTGGTTGTTCTTCCACTGCCCCGGTAGCCAGATGAAAGACACCACAAAAGTGGTTCTACCTGCTTGCTGGGCTGAGATGGGCAATCGCTGACTTTTGGAGTCGGCTGGTGACAAAATGTTCCAAACACACCCCATGCACAACTCCACCGGGGAAGGTGCCAGAAAGGAGTTCTGTTGGTTGTTCTTCCACTGCCCCGGTAGCCAGATGAAAGACACCACAAAAGTGGTTCTACCTGCTTTCTAGGCTGAGATGGGGAATCGCTGACTTTTGGAGTCGGCTGGTGACAAAATGTTCCAAACACACCCCATGCACAACTCCACCGGGGAAGGTGCCAGAAAGGAGTTCTCTTGGTAGTTCTTCCACTGCCCCGGTAGCCAGCTTAAAGACACCACAAAAGTGGTTCTACCTGCTTTCTGGGCTGAGATGGGGAATCGCTGACTTTTGGAGTCGGCTGGTGACAAAATGTTCCAAACACACCCCATGCACAACTCCACCTGGGAAGGTGCCAGAAAGGAGTTCTCTTGGTAGTTCTTCCACTGCCCCGGTAGCCAGCTGAAAGACACCACAAAAGTGGTTCTACCTGCTTGCTGGGCTGAGATGGGCAATCGCTGACTTTTGGAGTCGGCTGGTGACAAAATGTTCCAAACACACCCCATGCACAACTCCACCGGGGAAGGTGCCAGAAAGGAGTTCTGTTGGTTGTTCTTCCACTGCCCCGGTAGCCAGAAGAAAGACACCACAAAAGTGGTTCTACCTGCTTTCTGGGCTGAGATGGGCAATCGCTGACTTTTGGAGTCGGCTGGTGACAAAATGTTCCAAACACACCCCATGCACAACTCCACCGGGGAAGGTGCCAGAAAGGAGTTCTGTTGGTAGTTCTTCCACTGCCCCGGTAGCCAGCTGAAAGACACCACAAAAGTGGTTCTACCTGCTTTCTGGGCTGAGATGGGCAATCGCTGACTTTTGGAGTCGGCTGGTGACAAAATGTTCCAAACACACCCCATGCACAACTCCACCGGGGAAGGTGTCAGAAAGGAGTTCTCTTGGTAGTTCTTCCACTGCCCCGGTAGCCAGATGAAAGACACCACAAAAGTGGTTCTACCTGCTTGCTGGGCTGAGATGGGCAATCGCTGACTTTTGGAGTCGGCTGGTGACAAAATGTTCCAAACACACCCCATGCACAACTCCAGCGGGGAAGGTGCCAGAAAGGAGTTCTGTTGGTAGTTCTTCCACTGCCCCGGTAGCCAGCTGAAAGACACCACAAAAGTGGTTCTACCTGCTTGCTGGGCTGAGATGGGCAATCGCTGACTTTTGGAGTCGGCTGGTGACAAAATGTTCCAAACACACCCCATGCACAACTCCACCGGGGAAGGTGCCAGAAAGGAGTTCTCTTGGTAGTTCTTCCACTGCCCCGGTAGCCAGATGAAAGACACCACAAAAGTGGTTCTACCTGCTTGCTGGGCTGAGATGGGCAATCGCTGACTTTTGGAGTCGGCTGGTGACAAAATGTTCCAAACACACCCCATGCACAACTCCACCGGGGAAGGTGCCAGAAAGGAGTTCTGTTGGTTGTTCTTCCACTGCCCCGGTAGCCAGATGAAAGACACCACAAAAGTGGTTCTACCTGCTTTCTGGGCTGAGATGGGCAATCGCTGACTTTTGGAGTCGGCTGGTGAAAAAATGTTCCAAAAACACCCCATGCACAACTCCACCGGGGAAGGTGCCAGAAAGGAGTTCTGTTGGTTGTTCTTACACTGCCCCGGTAGCCAGATGAAAGACACCACAAAAGTGGTTCTACCTGCTTTCTGGGCTGAGATGGGGAATCGCTGACTTTTGGAGTCGGCTGGTGACAAAATGTTCCAAACACACCCCATGCACAACTCCACCGGGGAAGGTGCCAGAAAGGAGTTCTGTTGGTTGTTCTTACACTGCCCCGGTAGCCAGATGAAAGACACCACAAAAGTGGTTCTACCTGCTTTCTGGGCTGAGATGGGCAATCGCTGACTTTTGGAGTCGGCTGGTGACAAAATGTTCCAAACACACCCCATGCACAACTCCACCGGGGAAGGTGCCAGAAAGGAGTTCTGTTGGTAGTTCTTCCACTGCCCCGGTAGCCAGATGAAAGACACCACAAAAGTGGTTCTACCTGCTTTCTGGGCTGAGATGGGCAATCGCTGACTTTTGGAGTCGGCTGGTGACAAAATGTTCCAAACACACCCCATGCACAACTCCACCGGGGAAGGTGCCAGAAAGGAGTTCTGTTGGTAGTTCTTCCACTGCCCCGGTAGCCAGCTGAAAGACACCACAAAAGTGGTTCTACCTGCTTTCTGGGCTGAGATGGGCAATCGCTGACTTTTGGAGTCGGCTGGTGACAAAATGTTCCAAACACACCCCATGCACAACTCCACCGGGGAAGGTGCCAGAAAGGAGTTCTGTTGGTTGTTCTTCCACTGCCCCGGTAGCCAGATGAAAGACACCACAAAAGTGGTTCTACCTGCTTTCTAGGCTGAGATGGGGAATCGCTGACTTTTGGAGTCGGCTGGTGACAAAATGTTCCAAACACACCCCATGCACAACTCCACCGGGGAAGGTGCCAGAAAGGAGTTCTGTTGGTTGTTCTTACACTGCCCCGGTAGCCAGCTGAAAGACACCACAAAAGTGGTTCTACCTGCTTTCTGGGCTGAGATGGGCAATCGCTGACTTTTGGAGTCGGCTGGTGACAAAATGTTCCAAACACACCCCATGCACAACTCCAACGGGGAAGGGTCCAGAAAGGAGTTCTGTTGGTTGTTCTTCCACTGCCCCGGTAGCCAGATGAAAGACACCACAAAAGTGGTTCTACCTGCTTTCTAGGCTGAGATGGGCAATCGCTGACTTTTGGAGTCGGCTGGTGACAAAATGTTCCAAACACACCCCATGCACAACTCCACCGGGGAAGGTGCCAGAAAGGAGTTCTGTTGGTAGTTCTTCCACTGCCCCGGTAGCCAGCTGAAAGACACCACAAAAGTGGTTCTACCTGCTTTCTGGGCTGAGATGGGCAATCGCTGACTTTTGGAGTCGGCTGGTGACAAAATGTTCCAAACACACCCCATGCACAACTCCACCGGGGAAGGTGCCAGAAAGGAGTTCTGTTGGTTGTTCTTACACTGCCCCGGTAGCCAGCTGAAAGACACCACAAAAGTGGTTCTACCTGCTTTCTAGGCTGAGATGGGGAATCGCTGACTTTTGGAGTCGGCTGGTGACAAAATGTTCCAAACACACCCCATGCACAACTCCACCGGGGAAGGTGCCAGAAAGGAGTTCTGTTGGTTGTTCTTCCACTGCCCCGGTAGCCAGCTGAAAGACACCACAAAAGTGGTTCTACCTGCTTGCTGGGCTGAGATGGGCAATCGCTGACTTTTGGAGTCGGCTGGTGACAAAATGTTCCAAACACACCCCATGCACAACTCCACCGGGGAAGGTGCCAGAAAGGAGTTCTGTTGGTAGTTCTTCCACTGCCCCGGTAGCCAGCTGAAAGACACCACAAAAGTGGTTCTACCTGCTTTCTGGGCTGAGATGGGCAATCGCTGACTTTTGGAGTCGGCTGGTGACAAAATGTTCCAAACACACCCCATGCACAACTCCACCGGGGAAGGTGCCAGAAAGGAGTTCTGTTGGTAGTTCTTCCACTGCCCCGGTAGCCAGCTGAAAGACACCACAAAAGTGGTTCTACCTGCTTGCTGGGCTGAGATGGGCAATCGCTGACTTTTGGAGTCGGCTGGTGACAAAATGTTCCAAACACACCCCATGCACAACTCCAGCGGGGAAGGTGCCAGAAAGGAGTTCTGTTGGTAGTTCTTCCACTGCCCCGGTAGCCAGCTGAAAGACACCACAAAAGTGGTTCTACCTGCTTGCTGGGCTGAGATGGGCAATCGCTGACTTTTGGAGTCGGCTGGTGACAAAATGTTCCAAACACACCCCATGCACAACTCCACCGGGGAAGGTGCCAGAAAGGAGTTCTGTTGGTTGTTCTTACACTGCCCCGGTAGCCAGATGAAAGACACCACAAAAGTGGTTCTACCTGCTTGCTGGGCTGAGATGGGCAATCGCTGACTTTTGGAGTCGGCTGGTGACAAAATGTTCCAAACACACCCCATGCACAACTCCACCGGGGAAGGTGCCAGAAAGGAGTTCTGTTGGTTGTTCTTCCACTGCCCCGGTAGCCAGCTGAAAGACACCACAAAAGTGGTTCTACCTGCTTGCTGGGCTGAGATGGGCAATCGCTGACTTTTGGAGTCGGCTGGTGACAAAATGTTCCAAACACACCCCATGCACAACTCCACCGGGGAAGGTGCCAGAAAGGAGTTCTGTTGGTTGTTCTTCCACTGCCCCGGTAGCCAGATGAAAGACACCACAAAAGTGGTTCTACCTGCTTTCTAGGCTGAGATGGGGAATCGCTGACTTTTGGAGTCGGCTGGTGACAAAATGTTCCAAACACACCCCATGCACAACTCCACCGGGGAAGGTGCCAGAAAGGAGTTCTCTTGGTAGTTCTTCCACTGCCCCGGTAGCCAGCTTAAAGACACCACAAAAGTGGTTCTACCTGCTTTCTGGGCTGAGATGGGGAATCGCTGACTTTTGGAGTCGGCTGGTGACAAAATGTTCCAAACACACCCCATGCACAACTCCACCTGGGAAGGTGCCAGAAAGGAGTTCTCTTGGTAGTTCTTCCACTGCCCCGGTAGCCAGCTGAAAGACACCACAAAAGTGGTTCTACCTGCTTGCTGGGCTGAGATGGGCAATCGCTGACTTTTGGAGTCGGCTGGTGACAAAATGTTCCAAACACACCCCATGCACAACTCCACCGGGGAAGGTGCCAGAAAGGAGTTCTGTTGGTAGTTCTTCCACTGCCCCGGTAGCCAGAAGAAAGACACCACAAAAGTGGTTCTACCTGCTTTCTGGGCTGAGATGGGCAATCGCTGACTTTTGGAGTCGGCTGGTGACAAAATGTTCCAAACACACCCCATGCACAACTCCACCGGGGAAGGTGCCAGAAAGGAGTTCTGTTGGTAGTTCTTCCACTGCCCCGGTAGCCAGCTGAAAGACACCACAAAAGTGGTTCTACCTGCTTTCTGGGCTGAGATGGGCAATCGCTGACTTTTGGAGTCGGCTGGTGACAAAATGTTCCAAACACACCCCATGCACAACTCCACCGGGGAAGGTGTCAGAAAGGAGTTCTCTTGGTAGTTCTTCCACTGCCCCGGTAGCCAGATGAAAGACACCACAAAAGTGGTTCTACCTGCTTTCTGGGCTGAGATGGGCAATCGCTGACTTTTGGAGTCGGCTGGTGACAAAATGTTCCAAACACACCCCATGCACAACTCCAGCGGGGAAGGTGCCAGAAAGGAGTTCTGTTGGTAGTTCTTCCACTGCCCCGGTAGCCAGCTGAAAGACACCACAAAAGTGGTTCTACCTGCTTGCTGGGCTGAGATGGGCAATCGCTGACTTTTGGAGTCGGCTGGTGACAAAATGTTCCAAACACACCCCATGCACAACTCCACCGGGGAAGGTGCCAGAAAGGAGTTCTCTTGGTAGTTCTTCCACTGCCCCGGTAGCCAGATGAAAGACACCACAAAAGTGGTTCTACCTGCTTGCTGGGCTGAGATGGGCAATCGCTGACTTTTGGAGTCGGCTGGTGACAAAATGTTCCAAACACACCCCATGCACAACTCCACCGGGGAAGGTGCCAGAAAGGAGTTCTGTTGGTTGTTCTTCCACTGCCCCGGTAGCCAGATGAAAGACACCACAAAAGTGGTTCTACCTGCTTTCTGGGCTGAGATGGGCAATCGCTGACTTTTGGAGTCGGCTGGTGACAAAATGTTCCAAACACACCCCATGCACAACTCCACCGGGGAAGGTGCCAGAAAGGAGTTCTGTTGGTTGTTCTTACACTGCCCCGGTAGCCAGATGAAAGACACCACAAAAGTGGTTCTACCTGCTTGCTGGGCTGAGATGGGGAATCGCTGACTTTTGGAGTCGGCTGGTGACAAAATGTTCCAAACACACCCCATGCACAACTCCACCGGGGAAGGTGCCAGAAAGGAGTTCTGTTGGTAGTTCTTCCACTGCCCCGGTAGCCAGATGAAAGACACCACAAAAGTGGTTCTACCTGCTTTCTGGGCTGAGATGGGCAATCGCTGACTTTTGGAGTCGGCTGGTGACAAAATGTTCCAAACACACCCCATGCACAACTCCAGCGGGGAAGGTGCCAGAAAGGAATTCCGTTGCTTGTTCTTCCACTGCCCCGGTAGCCAGCTGAAAGACACCACAAAAGTGGTTCTACCTGCTTTCTAGGCTGAGATGGGCAATCGCTGACTTTTGGAGTCGGCTGGTGACAAAATGTTCCAAACACACCCCATGCACAACTCCACCGGGGAAGGTGCCAGAAAGGAGTTCTGTTGGTAGTTCTTCCACTGCCCCGGTAGCCAGCTGAAAGACACCACAAAAGTGGTTCTACCTGCTTTCTGGGCTGAGATGGGCAATCGCTGACTTTTGGAGTCGGCTGGTGACAAAATGTTCCAAACACACCCCATGCACAACTCCACCGGGGAAGGTGCCAGAAAGGAGTTCTGTTGGTAGTTCTTCCACTGCCCCGGTAGCCAGCTGAAAGACACCACAAAAGTGGTTCTACCTGCTTTCTGGGCTGAGATGGGCAATCGCTGACTTTTGGAGTCGGCTGGTGACAAAATGTTCCAAACACACCCCATGCACAACTCCACCGGGGAAGGTGCCAGAAAGGAGTTCTGTTGGTTGTTCTTCCACTGCCCCGGTAGCCAGCTGAAAGACACCACAAAAGTGGTTCTACCTGCTTTCTAGGCTGAGATGGGGAATCGCTGACTTTTGGAGTCGGCTGGTGACAAAATGTTCCAAACACACCCCATGCACAACTCCACCGGGGAAGGTGCCAGAAAGGAGTTCTGTTGGTTGTTCTTACACTGCCCCGGTAGCCAGATGAAAGACACCACAAAAGTGGTTCTACCTGCTTGCTGGGCTGAGATGGGGAATCGCTGACTTTTGGAGTCGGCTGGTGACAAAATGTTCCAAACACACCCCATGCACAACTCCACCGGGGAAGGTGCCAGAAAGGAGTTCTCTTGGTAGTTCTTCCACTGCCCCGGTAACCAGATGAAAGACACCACAAAAGTGGTTCTACCTGCTTTCTGGGCTGAGATGGGCAATCGCTGACTTTTGGAGTCGGCTGGTGACAAAATGTTCCAAACACACCCCATGCACAACTCCACCGGGGAAGGTGCCAGAAAGGAATTCCGTTGCTTGTTCTTCCACTGCCCCGGTAGCCAGCTGAAAGACACCACAAAAGTGGTTCTACCTGCTTGCTGGGCTGAGATGGGCAATCGCTGACTTTTGGAGTCGGCTGGTGACAAAATGTTCCAAACACACCCCATGCACAACTCCACCGGGGAAGGTGCCAGAAAGGAGTTCTGTTGGTAGTTCTTCCAGTGCCCCGGTAGCCAGCTGAAAGACACCACAAAAGTGGTTCTACCTGCTTTCTGGGCTGAGATGGGGAATCGCTGACTTTTGGAGTCGGCTGGTGACAAAATGTTCCAAAGACAGCCCATGCACAACTCCACCGGGGAAGGTGCCAGAAAGGAGTTCTGTTGGTAGTTCTTCCACTGCCCCGGTAGCCAGATGAAAGACACCACAAAAGTGGTTCTACCTGCTTGCTGGGCTGAGATGGGCAATCGCTGACTTTTGGAGTCGGCTGGTGACAAAATGTTCCAAACACACCCCATGCACAACTCCACCGGGGAAGGTGCCAGAAAGGAGTTCTGTTGGTTGTTCTTCCACTGCCCCGGTAGCCAGATGAAAGACACCACAAAAGTGGTTCTACCTGCTTTCTAGGCTGAGATGGGGAATCGCTGACTTTTGGAGTCGGCTGGTGACAAAATGTTCCAAACACACCCCATGCACAACTCCACCGGGCAAGGTGCCAGAAAGGAGTTCTGTTGGTTGTTCTTACACTGCCCTGGTAGCCAGATGAAAGACACCACAAAAGTGGTTCTACCTGCTTTCTGGGCTGAGATGGGCAATCGCTGACTTTTGGAGTCGGCTGGTGACAAAATGTTCCAAACACACCCCATGCACAACTCCACTGGGGAAGGTGCCAGAAAGGAGTTCTGTTGGTTGTTCTTCCACTGCCCCGGTAGCCAGATGAAAGACACCACAAAAGTGGTTCTACCTGCTTTCTAGGCTGAGATGGGGAATCGCTGACTTTTGGAGTCGGCTGGTGACAAAATGTTCCAAACACACCCCATGCACAACTCCACCGGGGAAGGTGCCAGAAAGGAGTTCTGTTGGTAGTTCTTCCACTGCCCCGGTAGCCAGATGAAAGACACCACAAAAGTGGTTCTACCTGCTTTCTGGGCTGAGATGGGGAATCGCTGACTTTTGGAGTCGGCTGGTGACAAAATGTTCCAAACACACCCCATGCACAACTCCACCGGGGAAGGTGCCAGAAAGGAGTTCTCTTGGTAGTTCTTCCACTGCCCCGGTAGCCAGATGAAAGACACCACAAAAGTGGTTCTACCTGCTTGCTGGGCTGAGATGGGCAATCGCTGACTTTTGGAGTCGGCTGGTGACAAAATGTTCCAAACACACCCCATGCACAACTCCACCGGGGAAGGTGCCAGAAAGGAGTTCTGTTGGTTGTTCTTCCACTGCCCCGGTAGCCAGATGAAAGACACCACAAAAGTGGTTCTACCTGCTTTCTAGGCTGAGATGGGGAATCGCTGACTTTTGGAGTCGGCTGGTGACAAAATGTTCCAAACACACCCCATGCACAACTCCACCGGGCAAGGTGCCAGAAAGGAGTTCTGTTGGTTGTTCTTACACTGCCCTGGTAGCCAGATGAAAGACACCACAAAAGTGGTTCTACCTGCTTTCTGGGCTGAGATGGGCAATCGCTGACTTTTGGAGTCGGCTGGTGACAAAATGTTCCAAACACACCCCATGCACAACTCCAACGGGGAAGGGTCCAGAAAGGAGTTCTGTTGGTTGTTCTTCCACTGCCCCGGTAGCCAGATGAAAGACACCACAAAAGTGGTTCTACCTGCTTTCTAGGCTGAGATGGGCAATCGCTGACTTTTGGAGTCGGCTGGTGACAAAATGTTCCAAACACACCCCATGCACAACTCCACCGGGGAAGGTGCCAGAAAGGAGTTCTGTTGGTAGTTCTTCCACTGCCCCGGTAGCCAGATGAAAGACACCACAAAAGTGGTTCTACCTGCTTGCTGGGCTGAGATGGGCAATCGCTGACTTTTGGAGTCGGCTGGTGACAAAATGTTCCAAACACACCCCATGCACAACTCCAGCGGGGAAGGTGCCAGAAAGGAGTTCTGTTGGTTGTTCTTACACTGCCCCGGTAGCCAGATGAAAGACACCACAAAAGTGGTTCTACCTGCTTGCTGGGCTGAGATGGGCAATCGCTGACTTTTGGAGTCGGCTGGTGACAAAATGTTCCAAACACACCCCATGCACAACTCCAGCGGGGAAGGTGCCAGAAAGGAGTTCTCTTGGTTGTTCTTACACTGCCCCGGTAGCCAGATGAAAGACACCACAAAAGTGGTTCTACCTGCTTGCTGGGCTGAGATGGGGAATCGCTGACTTTTGGAGTCGGCTGGTGACAAAATGTTCCAAAGACAGCCCATGCACAACTCCACCGGGGAAGGTGCCAGAAAGGAGTTCTGTTGGTTGTTCTTCCACTGCCCCGGTAGCCAGCTGAAAGACACCACAAAAGTGGTTCTACCTGCTTTCTGGGCTGAGATGGGCAATCGCTGACTTTTGGAGTCGGCTGGTGACAAAATGTTCCAAACACACCCCATGCACAACTCCACCGGGGAAGGTGCCAGAAAGGAGTTCTGTTGGTTGTTCTTCCACTGCCCCGGTAGCCAGATGAAAGACACCACAAAAGTGGTTCTACCTGCTTTCTGGGCTGAGATGGGCAATCGCTGACTTTTGGAGTCGGCTGGTGACAAAATGTTCCAAACACACCCCATGCACAACTCCACCGGGGAAGGTGCCAGAAAGGAATTCCGTTGCTTGTTCTTCCACTGCCCCGGTAGCCAGCTGAAAGACACCACAAAAGTGGTTCTACCTGCTTGCTGGGCTGAGATGGGCAATCGCTGACTTTTGGAGTCGGCTGGTGACAAAATGTTCCAAACACACCCCATGCACAACTCCACCGGGGAAGGTGTCAGAAAGGAGTTCTCTTGGTAGTTCTTCCACTGCCCCGGTAGCCAGCTGAAAGACACCACAAAAGTGGTTCTACCTGCTTGCTGGGCTGAGATGGGGAATCGCTGACTTTTGGAGTCGGCTGGTGACAAAATGTTCCAAACACACCCCATGCACAACTCCAGCGGGGAAGGTGCCAGAAAGGAGTTCTGTTGGTAGTTCTTCCACTGCCCCGGTAGCCAGATGAAAGACACCACAAAAGTGGTTCTACCTGCTTTCTGGGCTGAGATGGGCAATCGCTGACTTTTGGAGTCGGCTGGTGACAAAATGTTCCAAACACACCCCATGCACAACTCCAGCGGGGAAGGTGCCAGAAAGGAGTTCTGTTGGTAGTTCTTCCACTGCCCCGGTAGCCAGCTGAAAGACACCACAAAAGTGGTTCTACCTGCTTGCTGGGCTGAGATGGGCAATCGCTGACTTTTGGAGTCGGCTGGTGACAAAATGTTCCAAACACACCCCATGCACAACTCCAGCGGGGAAGGTGCCAGAAAGGAGTTCTGTTGGTAGTTCTTCCACTGCCCCGGTAGCCAGATGAAAGACACCACAAAAGTGGTTCTACCTGCTTGCTGGGCTGAGATGGGCAATCGCTGACTTTTGGAGTCGGCTGGTGACAAAATGTTCCAAACACACCCCATGCACAACTCCAGCGGGGAAGGTGCCAGAAAGGAGTTCTGTTGGTTGTTCTTACACTGCCCCGGTAGCCAGATGAAAGACACCACAAAAGTGGTTCTACCTGCTTTCTGGGCTGAGATGGGGAATCGCTGACTTTTGGAGTCGGCTGGTGACAAAATGTTCCAAACACACCCCATGCACAACTCCAGCGGGGAAGGTGCCAGAAAGGAGTTCTCTTGGTTGTTCTTACACTGCCCCGGTAGCCAGATGAAAGACACCACAAAAGTGGTTCTACCTGCTTGCTGGGCTGAGATGGGGAATCGCTGACTTTTGGAGTCGGCTGGTGACAAAATGTTCCAAAGACAGCCCATGCACAACTCCACCGGGGAAGGTGCCAGAAAGGAGTTCTCTTGGTAGTTCTTCCACTGCCCCGGTAGCCAGCTGAAAGACACCACAAAAGTGGTTCTACCTGCTTTCTGGGCTGAGATGGGCAATCGCTGACTTTTGGAGTCGGCTGGTGACAAAATGTTCCAAACACACCCCATGCACAACTCCACCGGGGAAGGTGCCAGAAAGGAGTTCTGTTGGTTGTTCTTCCACTGCCCCGGTAGCCAGATGAAAGACACCACAAAAGTGGTTCTACCTGCTTTCTGGGCTGAGATGGGCAATCGCTGACTTTTGGAGTCGGCTGGTGACAAAATGTTCCAAACACACCCCATGCACAACTCCACCGGGGAAGGTGCCAGAAAGGAATTCCGTTGCTTGTTCTTCCACTGCCCCGGTAGCCAGCTGAAAGACACCACAAAAGTGGTTCTACCTGCTTGCTGGGCTGAGATGGGCAATCGCTGACTTTTGGAGTCGGCTGGTGACAAAATGTTCCAAACACACCCCATGCACAACTCCACCGGGGAAGGTGTCAGAAAGGAGTTCTCTTGGTAGTTCTTCCACTGCCCCGGTAGCCAGCTGAAAGACACCACAAAAGTGGTTCTACCTGCTTGCTGGGCTGAGATGGGGAATCGCTGACTTTTGGAGTCGGCTGGTGACAAAATGTTCCAAACACACCCCATGCACAACTCCCCCGGGGAAGGTGCCAGAAAGGAGTTCTGTTGGTAGTTCTTCCACTGCCCCGGTAGCCAGATGAAAGAAACCACAAAAGTGGTTCTACCTGCTTTCTGGGCTGAGATGGGCAATCGCTGACTTTTGGAGTCGGCTGGTGACAAAATGTTCCAAACACACCCCATGCACAACTCCAGCGGGGAAGGTGCCAGAAAGGAGTTCTGTTGGTAGTTCTTCCACTGCCCCGGTAGCCAGCTGAAAGACACCACAAAAGTGGTTCTACCTGCTTGCTGGGCTGAGATGGGCAATCGCTGACTTTTGGAGTCGGCTGGTGACAAAATGTTCCAAACACACCCCATGCACAACTCCACCGGGGAAGGGTCCAGAAAGGAGTTCTGTTGGTTGTTCTTACACTGCCCCGGTAGCCAGATGAAAGACACCACAAAAGTGGTTCTACCTGCTTGCTGGGCTGAGATGGGCAATCGCTGACTTTTGGAGTCGGCTGGTGACAAAATGTTCCAAACACACCCCATGCACAACTCCACCGGGGAAGGTGTCAGAAAGGAGTTCTCTTGGTAGTTCTTCCACTGCCCCGGTAGCCAGCTGAAAGACACCACAAAAGTGGTTCTACCTGCTTTCTGGGCTGAGATGGGCAATCGCTGACTTTTGGAGTCTTGCTGGTGACAAAATGTTCCAAAGACAGCCCATGCACAACTCCACCGGGGAAGGTGCCAGAAAGGAGTTCTGTTGGTTGTTCTTCCACTGCCCCGGTAACCAGATGAAAGACACCACAAAAGTGGTTCTACCTGCTTTCTAGGCTGAGATGGGCAATCGCTGACTTTTGGAGTCGGCTGGTGACAAAATGTTCCAAACACACCCCATGCACAACTCCACCGGGGAAGGTGCCAGAAAGGAGTTCTGTTGGTAGTTCTTCCACTGCCCCGGTAGCCAGATGAAAGACACCACAAAAGTGGTTCTACCTGCTTGCTGGGCTGAGATGGGCAATCGCTGACTTTTGCAGTCGGCTGGTGACAAAATGTTCCAAACACACCCCATGCACAACTCCAGCGGGGAAGGTGCCAGAAAGGAATTCCGTAGCTTGTTCTTACACTGCCCCGGTAGCCAGCTGAAAGACACCACAAAAGTGGTTCTACCTGCTTTCTGGGCTGAGATGGGCAATCGCTGACTTTTGGAGTCGGCTGGTGACAAAATGTTCCAAACACACCCCATGCACAACTCCAGCGGGGAAGGTGCCAGAAAGGAGTTCTGTTGGTAGTTCTTCCACTGCCCCGGTAGCCAGATGAAAGACACCACAAAAGTGGTTCTACCTGCTTGCTGGGCTGAGATGGGCAATCGCTGACTTTTGGAGTCGGCTGGTGACAAAATGTTCCAAACACACCCCATGCACAACTCCACCGGGGAAGGTGCCAGAAAGGAGTTCTGTTGGTTGTTCTTACACTGCCCCGGTAGCCAGCTGAAAGACACCACAAAAGTGGTTCTACCTGCTTTCTGGGCTGAGATGGGGAATCGCTGACTTTTGGAGTCTTGCTGGTGACAAAATGTTCCAAACACACCCCATGCACAACTCCAGCGGGGAAGGTGCCAGAAAGGAGTTCTGTTGGTTGTTCTTACACTGCCCCGGTAGCCAGATGAAAGACACCACAAAAGTGGTTCTACCTGCTTGCTGGGCTGAGATGGGCAATCGCTGACTTTTGGAGTCGGCTGGTGACAAAATGTTCCAAACACACCCCATGCACAACTCCACCGGGGAAGGTGCCAGAAAGGAGTTCTGTTGGTTGTTCTTCCACTGCCCCGGTAGCCAGATGAAAGACACCACAAAAGTGGTTCTACCTGCTTTCTGGGCTGAGATGGGCAATCGCTGACTTTTGGAGTCGGCTGGTGACAAAATGTTCCAAACACACCCCATGCACAACTCCACCGGGGAAGGTGCCAGAAAGGAATTCCGTTGCTTGTTCTTCCACTGCCCCGGTAGCCAGCTGAAAGACACCACAAAAGTGGTTCTACCTGCTTGCTGGGCTGAGATGGGCAATCGCTGACTTTTGGAGTCGGCTGGTGACAAAATGTTCCAAACACACCCCATGCACAACTCCACCGGGGAAGGTGTCAGAAAGGAGTTCTCTTGGTAGTTCTTCCACTGCCCCGGTAGCCAGCTGAAAGACACCACAAAAGTGGTTCTACCTGCTTGCTGGGCTGAGATGGGGAATCGCTGACTTTTGGAGTCGGCTGGTGACAAAATGTTCCAAACACACCCCATGCACAACTCCACCGGGGAAGGTGTCAGAAAGGAGTTCTCTTGGTAGTTCTTCCACTGCCCCGGTAGCCAGCTGAAAGACACCACAAAAGTGGTTCTACCTGCTTTCTGGGCTGAGATGGGGAATCGCTGACTTTTGGAGTCTTGCTGGTGACAAAATGTTCCAAAGACAGCCCATGCACAACTCCACCGGGGAAGGTGCCAGAAAGGAGTTCTGTTGGTTGTTCTTCCACTGCCCCGGTAGCCAGATGAAAGACACCACAAAAGTGGTTCTACCTGCTTTCTAGGCTGAGATGGGCAATCGCTGACTTTTGGAGTCGGCTGGTGACAAAATGTTCCAAACACACCCCATGCACAACTCCACCGGGGAAGGTGCCAGAAAGGAGTTCTGTTGCTTGTTCTTCCACTGCCCCGGTAGCCAGATGAAAGACACCACAAAAGTGGTTCTACATGCTTTCTGGGCTGAGATGGGCAATCGCTGACTTTTGGAGTCGGCTGGTGACAAAATGTTCCAAACACACCCCATGCACAACTCCACCGGGGAAGGTGCCAGAAAGGAGTTCTGTTGGTAGTTCTTCCACTGCCCCGGTAGCCAGCTGAAAGACACCACAAAAGTGGTTCTACCTGCTTTCTGGGCTGAGATGGGCAATCGCTGACTTTTGGAGTCGGCTGGTGACAAAATGTTCCAAACACACCCCATGCACAACTCCACCGGGGAAGGTGCCAGAAAGGAGTTCTGTTGGTAGTTCTTCCACTGCCCCGGTAGCCAGATGAAAGACACCACAAAAGTGGTTCTACCTGCTTGCTGGGCTGAGATGGGCAATCGCTGACTTTTGGAGTCGGCTGGTGACAAAATGTTCCAAACACACCCCATGCACAACTCCAGCGGGGAAGGTGCCAGAAAGGAGTTCTGTTGGTTGTTCTTACACTGCCCCGGTAGCCAGCTGAAAGACACCACAAAAGTGGTTCTACCTGCTTTCTAGGCTGAGATGGGGAATCGCTGACTTCTGGAGTCTTGCTGGTGACAAAATGTTCCAAACACACCCCATGCACAACTCCAGCGGGGAAGGTGCCAGAAAGGAGTTCTGTTGGTTGTTCTTACACTGCCCCGGTAGCCAGATGAAAGACACCACAAAAGTGGTTCTACCTGCTTGCTGGGCTGAGATGGGGAATCGCTGACTTTTGCAGTCGGCTGGTGACAAAATGTTCCAAACACACCCCATGCACAACTCCTGCGGGGAAGGTGCCAGAAAGGAATTTTGTTGCTTGTTCTTCCACTGCCCCAGTAGCCAGATGAAAGACACCACAAAAGTGGTTCTACCTGCTTGCTGGGCTGAGATGGGCAATCGCTGAGTTTTGGAGTCGGCTGGTGACAAAATGTTCCAAACACACCCCATGCACAACTCCACCGGGGAAGGTGCCAGAAAGGAGTTCTGTTGGTAGTTCTTCCACTGCCCCGGTAGCCAGCTGAAAGACACCACAAAAGTGGTTCTACCTGCTTGCTGGGCTGAGATGGGCAATCGCTGACTTTTGGAGTCGGCTGGTGACAAAATGTTCCAAACACACCCCATGCACAACTCCACCGGGGAAGGTGCCAGAAAGGAGTTCTCTTGGTAGTTCTTCCACTGCCCCGGTAGCCAGATGAAAGACACCACAAAAGTGGTTCTACCTGCTTGCTGGGCTGAGATGGGCAATCGCTGACTTTTGGAGTCGGCTGGTGACAAAATGTTCCAAACACACCCCATGCACAACTCCACCGGGGAAGGTGCCAGAAAGGAGTTCTTTTGGTTGTTCTTACACTGCCCTGGTAGCCAGATGAAAGACACCACAAAACTGGTTCTACCTGCTTGCTGGGCTGAGATGGGGAATCGCTGACTTTTGGAGTCGGCTGGTGACAAAATGTTCCAAACACACCCCATGCACAACTCCACCGGGGAAGGTGCCAGAAAGGAGTTCTGTAGGTAGTTCTTCCACTGCCCCGGTAGCCAGATGAAAGACACCACAAAAGTGGTTCTACATGCTTTCTGGGCTGAGATGGGCAATCGCTGACTTTTGGAGTCGGCTGGTGACAAAATGTTCCAAACACACCCCATGCACAACTCCACCGGGGAAGGTGCCAGAAAGGAGTTCTGTTGGTCGTTCTTCCACTGCCCCGGCAGCAAGCTGAAAGACACCACAAAAGTGGTTCTACCTGCTTTCTGGGCTGAGATGGGGAATCGCTGACTTTTGGAGTCGGCTGGTGACAAAATGTTCCAAACACACCCCATGCACAACTCCACCGGGGAAGGTGCCAGAAAGGAGTTCTGTTGGTAGTTCTTACACTGCCCCGGTAGCCAGCTGAAAGACACCACAAAAGTGGTTCTACCTGCTTTCTGGGCTGAGATGGGCAATCGCTGACTTTTGGAGTCGGCTGGTGAAAAAATGTTCCAAACACACCCCATGCACAACTCCAGCGGGGAAGGTGCCAGAAAGGAGTTCTGTTGGTAGTTCTTACACTGCCCTGGTAGCCAGCTGAAAGACACCACAAAAGTGGTTCTACCTGCTTTCTGGGCTGAGATGGGCAATCGCTGACTTTTGGAGTCGGCTGGTGACAAAATGTTCCAAACACACCCCATGCACAACTCCACCGGGGAAGGTGCCAGAAAGGAATTCCGTTGCTTGTTCTTCCACTGCCCCGGTAGCCAGCTGAAAGACACCACAAAAGTGGTTCTACCTGCTTTCTGGGCTGAGATGGGGAATCGCTGACTTTTGGAGTCGGCTGGTGACAAAATGTTCCAAACACACCCCATGCACAACTCCACCGGGGAAGGTGCCAGAAAGGAATTCCGTTGCTTGTTCTTACACTGCCCCGGTAGCCATCTGAAAGACACCACAAAAGTGGTTCTACCTGCTTTCTGGGCTGAGATGGGGAATCGCTGACTTTTGGAGTCGGCTGGTGACAAAATGTTCCAAACACACCCCATGCACAACTCCACCGGGGAAGGTGCCAGAAAGGAGTTCTGTTGGTAGTTCTTACACTGCCCCGGTAGCCAGATGAAAGACACCACAAAAGTGGTTCTACCTGCTTTCTGGGCTGAGATGGGGAATCGCTGACTTTTGGAGTCGGCTGGTGACAAAATGTTCCAAACACACCCCATGCACAACTCCACCGGGGAAGGTGCCAGAAAGAAATTCCGTTGCTTGTTCTTCCACTGCCCCGGTAGCCAGCTGAAAGACACCACAAAAGTGGTTCTACCTGCTTTCTGGGCTGAGATGGGCAATCGCTGACTTTTGGAGTCGGCTGGTGACAAAATGTTCCAAACACACCCCATGCACAACTCCAGCGGGGAAGGTGCCAGAAAGGAGTTCTGTTGGTTGTTCTTCCACTGCCCCGGTAGCCAGATGAAAGACACCACAAAAGTGGTTCTACCTGCTTGCTGGGCTGAGATGGGCAATCGCTGACTTTTGGAGTCGGCTGGTGACAAAATGTTCCAAACACACCCCATGCACAACTCCCCCGGGGAAGGTGCCAGAAAGGAGTTCTGTTGCTTGTTCTTACACTGCCCCGGTAGCCAGATGAAAGACACCACAAAAGTGGTTCTACCTGCTTTCTAGGCTGAGATGGGGAATCGCTGACTTTTGGAGTCGGCTGGTGACAAAATGTTCCAAACACACCCCATGCACAACTCCAGCGGGGAAGGTGCCAGAAAGGAATTCCGTTGCTTGTTCTTACACTGCCCCGGTAGCCAGATGAAAGACACCACAAAAGTGGTTCTACCTGCTTGCTGGGCTGAGATGGGCAATCGCTGACTTTTGGAGTCGGCTGGTGACAAAATGTTCCAAACACACCCCATGCACAACTCCACCGGGGAAGGTGCCAGAAAGGAGTTCTGTTGGTTGTTCTTACACTGCCCCGGTATCCAGATGAAAGACACCACAAAAGTGGTTCTACCTGCTTTCTGGGCTGAGATGGGCAATCGCTGACTTTTGCAGTCGGCTGGTGACAAAATGTTCCAAACACACCCCATGCACAACTCCACCGGGGAAGGTGCCAGAAAGGAATTCCGTTGCTTGTTCTTCCACTGCCCCGGTAGCCAGCTGAAAGACACCACAAAAGTGGTTCTACCTGCTTGCTGGGCTGAGATGGGCAATCGCTGACTTTTGGAGTCGGCTGGTGACAAAATGTTCCAAACACACCCCATGCACAACTCCACCGGGGAAGGTGCCAGAAAGGAATTCCGTTGCTTGTTCTTACACTGCCCCCGTAGCCAGATGAAAGACACCACAAAAGTGGTTCTACCTGCTTGCTGGGCTGAGATGGGCAATCGCTGACTTTTGCAGTCGGCTGGTGACAAAATGTTCCAAACACACCCCATGCACAACTCCACCGGGGAAGGTGCCAGAAAGGAGTTCTGTTGGTAGTTCTTCCACTGCCCCGGTAGCCAGATGAAAGACACCACAAAAGTGGTTCTACCTGCTTTCTGGGCTGAGATGGGCAATCGCTGACTTTTGGAGTCGGCTGGTGACAAAATGTTCCAAACACACCCCATGCACAACTCCAGCGGGGAAGGTGCCAGAAAGGAATTCCGTTGCTTGTTCTTCCACTGCCCCGGTAGCCAGCTGAAAGACACCACAAAAGTGGTTCTACCTGCTTTCTAGGCTGAGATGGGCAATCGCTGACTTTTGGAGTCGGCTGGTGACAAAATGTTCCAAAGACAGCCCATGCACAACTCCACCGGGGAAGGTGCCAGAAAGGAGTTCTGTTGGTAGTTCTTCCACTGCCCCGGTAGCCAGCTGAAAGACACCACAAAAGTGGTTCTACCTGCTTTCTGGGCTGAGATGGGCAATCGCTGACTTTTGGAGTCGGCTGGTGACAAAATGTTCCAAACACACCCCATGCACAACTCCACCGGGGAAGGTGCCAGAAAGGAGTTCTCTTGGTAGTTCTTCCACTGCCCCGGTAGCCAGCTGAAAGACACCACAAAAGTGGTTCTACCTGCTTTCTGGGCTGAGATGGGCAATCGCTGACTTTTGGAGTCGGCTGGTGACAAAATGTTCCAAACACACCCCATGCACAACTCCACCGGGGAAGGTGCCAGAAAGGAGTTCTGTTGGTTGTTCTTACACTGCCCCGGTAGCCAGATGAAAGACACCACAAAAGTGGTTCTACCTGCTTGCTGGGCTGAGATGGGCAATCGCTGACTTTTGGAGTCGGCTGGTGACAAAATGTTGCAAAGACACCCCATGCACAACTCCACCGGGGAAGGTGCCAGAAAGGAGTTCCGTTGCTTGTTCTTACACTGCCCCGGTAGCCAGATGAAAGACACCACAAAAGTGGTTCTACCTGCTTGCTGGGCTGAGATGGGGAATCGCTGACTTTTGGAGTCGGCTGGTGACAAAATGTTCCAAACACACCCCATGCACAACTCCACCGGGGAAGGTGCCAGAAAGGAGTTCTCTTGGTAGTTCTTCCACTGCCCCGGTAGCCAGCTGAAAGACACCACAAAAGTGGTTCTACCTGCTTTCTGGGCTGAGATGGGCAATCGCTGACTTTTGGAGTCGGCTGGTGACAAAATGTTCCAAACACACCCCATGCACAACTCCACCGGGGAAGGTGCCAGAAAGGAATTCCGTTGCTTGTTCTTCCACTGCCCCGGTAGCCAGCTGAAAGACACCACAAAAGTGGTTCTACCTGCTTGCTGGGCTGAGATGGGCAATCGCTGACTTTTGGAGTCGGCTGGTGACAAAATGTTCCAAACACACCCCATGCACAACTCCACCGGGGAAGGTGCCAGAAAGGAGTTCTGTTGGTAGTTCTTCCACTGCCCCGGTAGCCAGATGAAAGACACCACAAAAGTGGTTCTACCTGCTTTCTGGGCTGAGATGGGGAATCGCTGACTTTTGGAGTCGGCTGGTGACAAAATGTTCCAAAGACAGCCCATGCACAACTCCACCGGGGAAGGTGCCAGAAAGGAGTTCTCTTGGTAGTTCTTCCACTGCCCCGGTAGCCAGATGAAAGACACCACAAAAGTGGTTCTACCTGCTTGCTGGGCTGAGATGGGCAATCGCTGACTTTTGGAGTCGGCTGGTGACAAAATGTTCCAAACACACCCCATGCACAACTCCACCGGGGAAGGTGCCAGAAAGGAGTTCTGTTGGTTGTTCTTCCACTGCCCCGGTAGCCAGATGAAAGACACCACAAAAGTGGTTCTACCTGCTTTCTAGGCTGAGATGGGGAATCGCTGACTTTTGGAGTCGGCTGGTGACAAAATGTTCCAAACACACCCCATGCACAACTCCACCGGGCAAGGTGCCAGAAAGGAGTTCTGTTGGTTGTTCTTACACTGCCCTGGTAGCCAGATGAAAGACACCACAAAAGTGGTTCTACCTGCTTTCTGGGCTGAGATGGGCAATCGCTGACTTTTGGAGTCGGCTGGTGACAAAATGTTCCAAACACACCCCATGCACAACTCCAACGGGGAAGGGTCCAGAAAGGAGTTCTGTTGGTTGTTCTTCCACTGCCCCGGTAGCCAGATGAAAGACACCACAAAAGTGGTTCTACCTGCTTTCTAGGCTGAGATGGGCAATCGCTGACTTTTGGAGTCGGCTGGTGACAAAATGTTCCAAACACACCCCATGCACAACTCCACCGGGGAAGGTGCCAGAAAGGAGTTCTGTTGGTAGTTCTTCCACTGCCCCGGTAGCCAGCTGAAAGACACCACAAAAGTGGTTCTACCTGCTTTCTGGGCTGAGATGGGGAATCGCTGACTTTTGGAGTCGGCTGGTGACAAAATGTTCCAAAGACAGCCCATGCACAACTCCACCGGGGAAGGTGCCAGAAAGGAATTCTCTTGGTAGTTCTTCCACTGCCCCGGTAGCCAGATGAAAGACACCACAAAAGTGGTTCTACCTGCTTGCTGGGCTGAGATGGGCAATCGCTGACTTTTGGAGTCGGCTGGTGACAAAATGTTCCAAACACACCCCATGCACAACTCCACCGGGGAAGGTGCCAGAAAGGAGTTCTGTTGGTTGTTCTTCCACTGCCCCGGTAGCCAGATGAAAGACACCACAAAAGTGGTTCTACCTGCTTTCTAGGCTGAGATGGGGAATCGCTGACTTTTGGAGTCGGCTGGTGACAAAATGTTCCAAACACACCCCATGCACAACTCCACCGGGCAAGGTGCCAGAAAGGAGTTCTGTTGGTTGTTCTTACACTGCCCTGGTAGCCAGATGAAAGACACCACAAAAGTGGTTCTACCTGCTTTCTGGGCTGAGATGGGCAATCGCTGACTTTTGGAGTCGGCTGGTGACAAAATGTTCCAAACACACCCCATGCACAACTCCACCGGGGAAGGGTCCAGAAAGGAGTTCTGTTGGTTGTTCTTCCACTGCCCCGGTAGCCAGATGAAAGACACCACAAAAGTGGTTCTACCTGCTTTCTAGGCTGAGATGGGCAATCGCTGACTTTTGGAGTCGGCTGGTGACAAAATGTTCCAAACACACCCCATGCACAACTCCACCGGGGAAGGTGCCAGAAAGGAGTTCTGTTGGTAGTTCTTCCACTGCCCCGGTAGCCAGATGAAAGACACCACAAAAGTGGTTCTACCTGCTTGCTGGGCTGAGATGGGCAATCGCTGACTTTTGGAGTCGGCTGGTGACAAAATGTTCCAAACACACCCCATGCACAACTCCAGCGGGGAAGGTGCCAGAAAGGAGTTCTGTTGGTTGTTCTTACACTGCCCCGGTAGCCAGATGAAAGACACCACAAAAGTGGTTCTACCTGCTTGCTGGGCTGAGATGGGCAATCGCTGACTTTTGGAGTCGGCTGGTGACAAAATGTTCCAAACACACCCCATGCACAACTCCAGCGGGGAAGGTGCCAGAAAGGAGTTCTCTTGGTTGTTCTTACACTGCCCCGGTAGCCAGATGAAAGACACCACAAAAGTGGTTCTACCTGCTTGCTGGGCTGAGATGGGGAATCGCTGACTTTTGGAGTCGGCTGGTGACAAAATGTTCCAAAGACAGCCCATGCACAACTCCACCGGGGAAGGTGCCAGAAAGGAGTTCTCTTGGTAGTTCTTCCACTGCCCCGGTAGCCAGCTGAAAGACACCACAAAAGTGGTTCTACCTGCTTTCTGGGCTGAGATGGGCAATCGCTGACTTTTGGAGTCGGCTGGTGACAAAATGTTCCAAACACACCCCATGCACAACTCCACCGGGGAAGGTGCCAGAAAGGAGTTCTGTTGGTTGTTCTTCCACTGCCCCGGTAGCCAGATGAAAGACACCACAAAAGTGGTTCTACCTGCTTTCTGGGCTGAGATGGGCAATCGCTGACTTTTGGAGTCGGCTGGTGACAAAATGTTCCAAACACACCCCATGCACAACTCCACCGGGGAAGGTGCCAGAAAGGAATTCCGTTGCTTGTTCTTCCACTGCCCCGGTAGCCAGCTGAAAGACACCACAAAAGTGGTTCTACCTGCTTGCTGGGCTGAGATGGGCAATCGCTGACTTTTGGAGTCGGCTGGTGACAAAATGTTCCAAACACACCCCATGCACAACTCCACCGGGGAAGGTGTCAGAAAGGAGTTCTCTTGGTAGTTCTTCCACTGCCCCGGTAGCCAGCTGAAAGACACCACAAAAGTGGTTCTACCTGCTTGCTGGGCTGAGATGGGGAATCGCTGACTTTTGGAGTCGGCTGGTGACAAAATGTTCCAAACACACCCCATGCACAACTCCCCCGGGGAAGGTGCCAGAAAGGAGTTCTGTTGGTAGTTCTTCCACTGCCCCGGTAGCCAGCTGAAAGACACCACAAAAGTGGTTCTACCTGCTTTCTGGGCTGAGATGGGCAATCGCTGACTTTTGGAGTCGGCTGGTGACAAAATGTTCCAAACACACCCCATGCACAACTCCAGCGGGGAAGGTGCCAGAAAGGAGTTCTGTTGGTAGTTCTTCCACTGCCCCGGTAGCCAGCTGAAAGACACCACAAAAGTGGTTCTACCTGCTTGCTGGGCTGAGATGGGCAATCACTGACTTTTGGAGTCGGCTGGTGACAAAATGTTCCAAACACACCCCATGCACAACTCCAGCGGGGAAGGTGCCAGAAAGGAGTTCTGTTGGTTGTTCTTACACTGCCCCGGTAGCCAGATGAAAGACACCACAAAAGTGGTTCTACCTGCTTGCTGGGCTGAGATGGGCAATCGCTGACTTTTGGAGTCGGCTGGTGACAAAATGTTCCAAACACACCCCATGCACAACTCCACCGGGGAAGGTGTCAGAAAGGAGTTCTCTTGGTAGTTCTTCCACTGCCCCGGTAGCCAGCTGAAAGACACCACAAAAGTGGTTCTACCTGCTTTCTGGGCTGAGATGGGCAATCGCTGACTTTTGGAGTCTTGCTGGTGACAAAATGTTCCAAAGACAGCCCATGCACAACTCCACCGGGGAAGGTGCCAGAAAGGAGTTCTGTTGGTTGTTCTTCCACTGCCCCGGTAGCCAGATGAAAGACACCACAAAAGTGGTTCTACCTGCTTTCTAGGCTGAGATGGGCAATCGCTGACTTTTGGAGTCGGCTGGTGACAAAATGTTCCAAACACACCCCATGCACAACTCCACCGGGGAAGGTGCCAGAAAGGAGTTCTGTTGGTAGTTCTTCCACTGCCCCGGTAGCCAGATGAAAGACACCACAAAAGTGGTTCTACCTGCTTGCTGGGCTGAGATGGGCAATCGCTGACTTTTGCAGTCGGCTGGTGACAAAATGTTCCAAACACACCCCATGCACAACTCCAGCGGGGAAGGTGCCAGAAAGGAATTCCGTTGCTTGTTCTTACACTGCCCCGGTAGCCAGCTGAAAGACACCACAAAAGTGGTTCTACCTGCTTTCTGGGCTGAGATGGGCAATCGCTGACTTTTGGAGTCGGCTGGTGACAAAATGTTCCAAACACACCCCATGCACAACTCCAGCGGGGAAGGTGCCAGAAAGGAGTTCTGTTGGTAGTTCTTCCACTGCCCCGGTAGCCAGCTGAAAGACACCACAAAAGTGGTTCTACCTGCTTGCTGGGCTGAGATGGGCAATCGCTGACTTTTGGAGTCGGCTGGTGACAAAATGTTCCAAACACACCCCATGCACAACTCCAGCGGGGAAGGTGCCAGAAAGGAGTTCTGTTGGTTGTTCTTACACTGCCCCGGTAGCCAGCTGAAAGACACCACAAAAGTGGTTCTACCTGCTTTCTAGGCTGAGATGGGGAATCGCTGACTTTTGGAGTCTTGCTGGTGACAAAATGTTCCAAACACACCCCATGCACAACTCCAGCGGGGAAGGTGCCAGAAAGGAGTTCTGTTGGTTGTTCTTACACTGCCCCGGTAGCCAGATGAAAGACACCACAAAAGTGGTTCTACCTGCTTGCTGGGCTGAGATGGGCAATCGCTGACTTTTGGAGTCGGCTGGTGACAAAATGTTCCAAACACACCCCATGCACAACTCCAGCGGGGAAGGTGCCAGAAAGGAGTTCTGTTGCTTGTTCTTCCACTGCCCCGGTAGCCAGATGAAAGACACCACAAAAGTGGTTCTACCTGCTTTCTAGGCTGAGATGGGGAATCGCTGACTTTTGGAGTCGGCTGGTGACAAAATGTTCCAAAGACAGCCCATGCACAACTCCACCGGGGAAGGTGCCAGAAAGGAGTTCTGTTGGTAGTTCTTCCACTGCCCCGGTAGCCAGCTGAAAGACACCACAAAGTGGTTCTACCTGCTTTCTGGGCTGAGATGGGCAATCGCTGACTTTTGGAGTCGGCTGGTGACAAAATGTTCCAAACACACCCCATGCACAACTCCACCGGGGAAGGTGCCAGAAAGGAGTTCTGTTGGTTGTTCTTCCACTGCCCCGGTAGCCAGATGAAAGACACCACAAAAGTGGTTCTACCTGCTTTCTGGGCTGAGATGGGCAATCGCTGACTTTTGGAGTCGGCTGGTGACAAAATGTTCCAAACACACCCCATGCACAACTCCACCGGGGAAGGTGCCAGAAAGGAATTCCGTTGCTTGTTCTTCCACTGCCCCGGTAGCCAGCTGAAAGACACCACAAAAGTGGTTCTACCTGCTTGCTGGGCTGAGATGGGCAATCGCTGACTTTTGGAGTCGGCTGGTGACAAAATGTTCCAAACACACCCCATGCACAACTCCACCGGGGAAGGTGTCAGAAAGGAGTTCTCTTGGTAGTTCTTCCACTGCCCCGGTAGCCAGCTGAAAGACACCACAAAAGTGGTTCTACCTGCTTGCTGGGCTGAGATGGGCAATCGCTGACTTTTGGAGTCGGCTGGTGACAAAATGTTCCAAACACACCCCATGCACAACTCCACCGGGGAAGGTGTCAGAAAGGAGTTCTCTTGGTAGTTCTTCCACTGCCCCGGTAGCCAGCTGAAAGACACCACAAAAGTGGTTCTACCTGCTTTCTGGGCTGAGATGGGGAATCGCTGACTTTTGGAGTCTTGCTGGTGACAAAATGTTCCAAAGACAGCCCATGCACAACTCCACCGGGGAAGGTGCCAGAAAGGAGTTCTGTTGGTTGTTCTTCCACTGCCCCGGTAGCCAGATGAAAGACACCACAAAAGTGGTTCTACCTGCTTTCTAGGCTGAGATGGGCAATCGCTGACTTTTGGAGTCGGCTGGTGACAAAATGTTCCAAACACACCCCATGCACAACTCCACCGGGGAAGGTGCCAGAAAGAAGTTCTGTTGCTTGTTCTTCCACTGCCCCGGTAGCCAGATGAAAGACACCACAAAAGTGGTTCTACATGCTTTCTGGGCTGAGATGGGCAATCGCTGACTTTTGGAGTCGGCTGGTGACAAAATGTTCCAAAGACAGCCCATGCACAACTCCACCGGGGAAGGTGCCAGAAAGGAGTTCTGTTGGTTGTTCTTCCACTGCCCCGGTAGCCAGATGAAAGACACCACAAAAGTGGTTCTACCTGCTTTCTAGGCTGAGATGGGCAATCGCTGACTTTTGGAGTCGGCTGGTGACAAAATGTTCCAAACACACCCCATGCACAACTCCACCGGGGAAGGTGCCAGAAAGAAGTTCTGTTGCTTGTTCTTCCACTGCCCCGGTAGCCAGATGAAAGACACCACAAAAGTGGTTCTACATGCTTTCTGGGCTGAGATGGGCAATCGCTGACTTTTGGAGTCGGCTGGTGACAAAATGTTCCAAACACACCCCATGCACAACTCCACCGGGGAAGGTGCCAGAAAGGAGTTCTGTTGGTAGTTCTTCCACTGCCCCGGTAGCCAGATGAAAGACACCACAAAAGTGGTTCTACCTGCTTGCTGGGCTGAGATGGGCAATCGCTGACTTTTGGAGTCGGCTGGTGACAAAATGTTCCAAACACACCCCATGCACAACTCCACCGGGGAAGGTGCCAGAAAGGAGTTCTGTTGGTAGTTCTTCCACTGCCCCGGTAGCCAGATGAAAGACACCACAAAAGTGGTTCTACCTGCTTGCTGGGCTGAGATGGGCAATCGCTGACTTTTGGAGTCGGCTGGTGACAAAATGTTCCAAACACACCCCATGCACAACTCCAGCGGGGAAGGTGCCAGAAAGGAGTTCTGTTGGTTGTTCTTACACTGCCCCGGTAGCCAGCTGAAAGACACCACAAAAGTGGTTCTACCTGCTTTCTAGGCTGAGATGGGGAATCGCTGACTTCTGGAGTCTTGCTGGTGACAAAATGTTCCAAACACACCCCATGCACAACTCCAGCGGGGAAGGTGCCAGAAAGGAGTTCTGTTGGTTGTTCTTACACTGCCCCGGTAGCCAGATGAAAGACACCACAAAAGTGGTTCTACCTGCTTGCTGGGCTGAGATGGGGAATCGCTGACTTTTGCAGTCGGCTGGTGACAAAATGTTCCAAACACACCCCATGCACAACTCCTGCGGGGAAGGTGCCAGAAAGGAATTTTGTTGCTTGTTCTTCCACTGCCCCAGTAGCCAGATGAAAGACACCACAAAAGTGGTTCTACCTGCTTGCTGGGCTGAGATGGGCAATCGCTGACTTTTGGAGTCGGCTGGTGACAAAATGTTCCAAACACACCCCATGCACAACTCCAGCGGGGAAGGTGCCAGAAAGGAGTTCTGTTGGTAGTTCTTCCACTGCCCCGGTAGCCAGCTGAAAGACACCACAAAAGTGGTTCTACCTGCTTTCTGGGCTGAGATGGGGAATCGCTGACTTTTGGAGTCGGCTGGTGACAAAATGTTCCAAAGACAGCCCATGCACAACTCCACCGGGGAAGGTGCCAGAAAGGAGTTCTCTTGGTAGTTCTTCCACTGCCCCGGTAGCCAGATGAAAGACACCACAAAAGTGGTTCTACCTGCTTGCTGGGCTGAGATGGGCAATCGCTGACTTTTGGAGTCGGCTGGTGACAAAATGTTCCAAACACACCCCATGCACAACTCCACCGGGGAAGGTGCCAGAAAGGAGTTCTTTTGGTTGTTCTTACACTGCCCTGGTAGCCAGATGAAAGACACCACAAAACTGGTTCTACCTGCTTGCTGGGCTGAGATGGGGAATCGCTGACTTTTGGAGTCGGCTGGTGACAAAATGTTCCAAACACACCCCATGCACAACTCCACCGGGGAAGGTGCCAGAAAGGAGTTCTGTAGGTAGTTCTTCCACTGCCCCGGTAGCCAGATGAAAGACACCACAAAAGTGGTTCTACATGCTTTCTGGGCTGAGATGGGCAATCGCTGACTTTTGGAGTCGGCTGGTGACAAAATGTTCCAAACACACCCCATGCACAACTCCACCGGGGAAGGTGCCAGAAAGGAGTTCTGTTGGTAGTTCTTACACTGCCCCGGTAGCCAGCTGAAAGACACCACAAAAGTGGTTCTACCTGCTTTCTGGGCTGAGATGGGCAATCGCTGACTTTTGGAGTCGGCTGGTGAAAAAATGTTCCAAACACACCCCATGCACAACTCCTGCGGGGAAGGTGCCAGAAAGGAGTTCTGTTGGTAGTTTTTACACTGCCCTGGTAGCCAGCTGAAAGACACCACAAAAGTGGTTCTACCTGCTTTCTGGGCTGAGATGGGCAATCGCTGACTTTTGGAGTCGGCTGGTGACAAAATGTTCCAAACACACCCCATGCACAACTCCACCGGGGAAGGTGCCAGAAAGGAATTCCATTGCTTGTTCTTCCACTGCCCCGGTAGCCAGCTGAAAGACACCACAAAAGTGGTTCTACCTGCTTTCTGGGCTGAGATGGGGAATCGCTGACTTTTGGAGTCGGCTGGTGACAAAATGTTCCAAACACACCCCATGCACAACTCCACCGGGGAAGGTGCCAGAAAGGAATTCCGTTGCTTGTTCTTACACTGCCCCGGTAGCCAGCTGAAAGACACCACAAAAGTGGTTCTACCTGCTTGCTGGGCTGAGATGGGGAATCGCTGACTTTTGGAGTCGGCTGGTGACAAAATGTTCCAAACACACCCCATGCACAACTCCACCGGGGAAGGTGCCAGAAAGGAGTTCTGTTGGTAGTTCTTACACTGCCCCGGTAGCCAGATGAAAGACACCACAAAAGTGGTTCTACCTGCTTTCTGGGCTGAGATGGGGAATCGCTGACTTTTGGAGTCGGCTGGTGACAAAATGTTCCAAACACACCCCATGCACAACTCCACCGGGGAAGGTGCCAGAAAGGAATTCCGTTGCTTGTTCTTCCACTGCCCCGGTAGCCAGCTGAAAGACACCACAAAAGTGGTTCTACCTGCTTTCTGGGCTGAGATGGGCAATCGCTGACTTTTGGAGTCGGCTGGTGACAAAATGTTCCAAACACACCCCATGCACAACTCCAGCGGGGAAGGTGCCAGAAAGGAGTTCTGTTGGTTGTTCTTCCAGTGCCCCGGTAGCCAGCTGAAAGACACCACAAAAGTGGTTCTACCTGCTTTCTGGGCTGAGATGGGGAATCGCTGACTTTTGGAGTCGGCTGGTGACAAAATGTTCCAAACACACCCCATGCACAACTCCACCGGGGAAGGTGCCAGAAAGGAGTTCTGTTGCTTGTTCTTACACTGCCCCGGTAGCCAGATGAAAGACACCACAAAAGTGGTTCTACCTGCTTTCTAGGCTGAGATGGGGAATCGCTGACTTTTGGAGTCGGCTGGTGACAAAATGTTCCAAACACACCCCATGCACAACTCCAGCGGGGAAGGTGCCAGAAAGGAATTCCGTTGCTTGTTCTTACACTGCCCCGGTAGCCAGATGAAAGACACCACAAAAGTGGTTCTACCTGCTTGCTGGGCTGAGATGGGCAATCGCTGACTTTTGGAGTCGGCTGGTGACAAAATGTTCCAAACACACCCCATGCACAACTCCACCGGGGAAGGTGCCAGAAAGGAGTTCTGTTGGTTGTTCTTACACTGCCCCGGTATCCAGATGAAAGACACCACAAAAGTGGTTCTACCTGCTTTCTGGGCTGAGATGGGCAATCGCTGACTTTTGCAGTCGGCTGGTGACAAAATGTTCCAAACACACCCCATGCACAACTCCACCGGGGAAGGTGCCAGAAAGGAATTCCGTTGCTTGTTCTTACACTGCCCCGGTAGCCAGCTGAAAGACACCACAAAAGTGGTTCTACCTGCTTGCTGGGCTGAGATGGGCAATCGCTGACTTTTGGAGTCGGCTGGTGACAAAATGTTCCAAACACACCCCATGCACAACTCCACCGGGGAAGGTGCCAGAAAGGAATTCCGTTGCTTGTTCTTACACTGCCCCCGTAGCCAGATGAAAGACACCACAAAAGTGGTTCTACCTGCTTTCTGGGCTGAGATGGGCAATCGCTGACTTTTGCAGTCGGCTGGTGACAAAATGTTCCAAACACACCCCATGCACAACTCCACCGAGGAAGGTGCCAGAAAGGAGTTCTGTTGCTTGTTCTTCCACTGCCCCGGTAGCCAGCTGAAAGACACCACAAAAGTGGTTCTACCTGCTTTCTGGGCTGAGATGGGCAATCGCTGACTTTTGGAGTCGGCTGGTGAAAAAATGTTCCAAACACACCCCATGCACAACTCCACCGGGGAAGGTGCCAGAAAGGAGTTCTGTTGGTTGTTCTTACACTGCCCCGGTAGCCAGCTGAAAGACACCACAAAAGTGGTTCTACCTGCTTTCTAGGCTGAGATGGGGAATCGCTGACTTCTGGAGTCTTGCTGGTGACAAAATGTTCCAAACACACCCCATGCACAACTCCAGCGGGGAAGGTGCCAGAAAGGAGTTCTGTTGGTTGTTCTTACACTGCCCCGGTAGCCAGATGAAAGACACCACAAAAGTGGTTCTACCTGCTTGCTGGGCTGAGATGGGGAATCGCTGACTTTTGCAGTCGGCTGGTGACAAAATGTTCCAAACACACCCCATGCACAACTCCTGCGGGGAAGGTGCCAGAAAGGAATTTTGTTGCTTGTTCTTCCACTGCCCCAGTAGCCAGATGAAAGACACCACAAAAGTGGTTCTACCTGCTTGCTGGGCTGAGATGGGCAATCGCTGACTTTTGGAGTCGGCTGGTGACAAAATGTTCCAAACACACCCCATGCACAACTCCAGCGGGGAAGGTGCCAGAAAGGAGTTCTGTTGGTAGTTCTTCCACTGCCCCGGTAGCCAGCTGAAAGACACCACAAAAGTGGTTCTACCTGCTTTCTGGGCTGAGATGGGGAATCGCTGACTTTTGGAGTCGGCTGGTGACAAAATGTTCCAAAGACAGCCCATGCACAACTCCACCGGGGAAGGTGCCAGAAAGGAGTTCTCTTGGTAGTTCTTCCACTGCCCCGGTAGCCAGATGAAAGACACCACAAAAGTGGTTCTACCTGCTTGCTGGGCTGAGATGGGCAATCGCTGACTTTTGGAGTCGGCTGGTGACAAAATGTTCCAAACACACCCCATGCACAACTCCACCGGGGAAGGTGCCAGAAAGGAGTTCTTTTGGTTGTTCTTACACTGCCCTGGTAGCCAGATGAAAGACACCACAAAACTGGTTCTACCTGCTTGCTGGGCTGAGATGGGGAATCGCTGACTTTTGGAGTCGGCTGGTGACAAAATGTTCCAAACACACCCCATGCACAACTCCACCGGGGAAGGTGCCAGAAAGGAGTTCTGTAGGTAGTTCTTCCACTGCCCCGGTAGCCAGATGAAAGACACCACAAAAGTGGTTCTACATGCTTTCTGGGCTGAGATGGGCAATCGCTGACTTTTGGAGTCGGCTGGTGACAAAATGTTCCAAACACACCCCATGCACAACTCCACCGGGGAAGGTGCCAGAAAGGAGTTCTGTTGGTCGTTCTTCCACTGCCCCGGCAGCAAGCTGAAAGACACCACAAAAGTGGTTCTACCTGCTTTCTGGGCTGAGATGGGGAATCGCTGACTTTTGGAGTCGGCTGGTGACAAAATGTTCCAAACACACCCCATGCACAACTCCACCGGGGAAGGTGCCAGAAAGGAGTTCTGTTGGTAGTTCTTACACTGCCCCGGTAGCCAGCTGAAAGACACCACAAAAGTGGTTCTACCTGCTTTCTGGGCTGAGATGGGCAATCGCTGACTTTTGGAGTCGGCTGGTGAAAAAATGTTCCAAACACACCCCATGCACAACTCCTGCGGGGAAGGTGCCAGAAAGGAGTTCTGTTGGTAGTTTTTACACTGCCCTGGTAGCCAGCTGAAAGACACCACAAAAGTGGTTCTACCTGCTTTCTGGGCTGAGATGGGCAATCGCTGACTTTTGGAGTCGGCTGGTGACAAAATGTTCCAAACACACCCCATGCACAACTCCACCGGGGAAGGTGCCAGAAAGGAATTCCATTGCTTGTTCTTCCACTGCCCCGGTAGCCAGCTGAAAGACACCACAAAAGTGGTTCTACCTGCTTTCTGGGCTGAGATGGGGAATCGCTGACTTTTGGAGTCGGCTGGTGACAAAATGTTCCAAACACACCCCATGCACAACTCCACCGGGGAAGGTGCCAGAAAGGAATTCCGTTGCTTGTTCTTACACTGCCCCGGTAGCCAGCTGAAAGACACCACAAAAGTGGTTCTACCTGCTTGCTGGGCTGAGATGGGGAATCGCTGACTTTTGGAGTCGGCTGGTGACAAAATGTTCCAAACACACCCCATGCACAACTCCACCGGGGAAGGTGCCAGAAAGGAGTTCTGTTGGTAGTTCTTACACTGCCCCGGTAGCCAGATGAAAGACACCACAAAAGTGGTTCTACCTGCTTTCTGGGCTGAGATGGGGAATCGCTGACTTTTGGAGTCGGCTGGTGACAAAATGTTCCAAACACACCCCATGCACAACTCCACCGGGGAAGGTGCCAGAAAGGAATTCCGTTGCTTGTTCTTCCACTGCCCCGGTAGCCAGCTGAAAGACACCACAAAAGTGGTTCTACCTGCTTTCTGGGCTGAGATGGGCAATCGCTGACTTTTGGAGTCGGCTGGTGACAAAATGTTCCAAACACACCCCATGCACAACTCCAGCGGGGAAGGTGCCAGAAAGGAGTTCTGTTGGTTGTTCTTCCAGTGCCCCGGTAGCCAGCTGAAAGACACCACAAAAGTGGTTCTACCTGCTTTCTGGGCTGAGATGGGGAATCGCTGACTTTTGGAGTCGGCTGGTGACAAAATGTTCCAAACACACCCCATGCACAACTCCACCGGGGAAGGTGCCAGAAAGGAGTTCTGTTGCTTGTTCTTACACTGCCCCGGTAGCCAGATGAAAGACACCACAAAAGTGGTTCTACCTGCTTTCTAGGCTGAGATGGGGAATCGCTGACTTTTGGAGTCGGCTGGTGACAAAATGTTCCAAACACACCCCATGCACAACTCCAGCGGGGAAGGTGCCAGAAAGGAATTCCGTTGCTTGTTCTTACACTGCCCCGGTAGCCAGATGAAAGACACCACAAAAGTGGTTCTACCTGCTTGCTGGGCTGAGATGGGCAATCGCTGACTTTTGGAGTCGGCTGGTGACAAAATGTTCCAAACACACCCCATGCACAACTCCACCGGGGAAGGTGCCAGAAAGGAGTTCTGTTGGTTGTTCTTACACTGCCCCGGTATCCAGATGAAAGACACCACAAAAGTGGTTCTACCTGCTTTCTGGGCTGAGATGGGCAATCGCTGACTTTTGCAGTCGGCTGGTGACAAAATGTTCCAAACACACCCCATGCACAACTCCACCGGGGAAGGTGCCAGAAAGGAATTCCGTTGCTTGTTCTTACACTGCCCCGGTAGCCAGCTGAAAGACACCACAAAAGTGGTTCTACCTGCTTGCTGGGCTGAGATGGGCAATCGCTGACTTTTGGAGTCGGCTGGTGACAAAATGTTCCAAACACACCCCATGCACAACTCCACCGGGGAAGGTGCCAGAAAGGAATTCCGTTGCTTGTTCTTACACTGCCCCCGTAGCCAGATGAAAGACACCACAAAAGTGGTTCTACCTGCTTTCTGGGCTGAGATGGGCAATCGCTGACTTTTGCAGTCGGCTGGTGACAAAATGTTCCAAACACACCCCATGCACAACTCCACCGAGGAAGGTGCCAGAAAGGAGTTCTGTTGCTTGTTCTTCCACTGCCCCGGTAGCCAGCTGAAAGACACCACAAAAGTGGTTCTACCTGCTTGCTGGGCTGAGATGGGCAATCGCTGACTTTTGGAGTCGGCTGGTGAAAAAATGTTCCAAACACACCCCATGCACAACTCCACCGGGGAAGGTGCCAGAAAGGAGTTCTGTTGGTAGTTCTTCCACTGCCCCGGTAGCCAGCTGAAAGACACCACAAAAGTGGTTCTACCTGCTTTCTGGGCTGAGATGGGCAATCGCTGACTTTTGGAGTCGGCTGGTGACAAAATGTTCCAAACACACCCCATGCACAACTCCACCGGGGAAGGTGCCAGAAAGGAGTTCTGTTGGTAGTTCTTCCACTGCCCCGGTAGCCAGATGAAAGACACCACAAAAGTGGTTCTACCTGCTTGCTGGGCTGAGATGGGCAATCGCTGACTTTTGGAGTCGGCTGGTGACAAAATGTTCCAAACACACCCCATGCACAACTCCACCGGGGAAGGTGCCAGAAAGGAGTTCTGTTGGTTGTTCTTACACTGCCCCGGTAGCCAGCTGAAAGACACCACAAAAGTGGTTCTACCTGCTTTCTAGGCTGAGATGGGGAATCGCTGACTTTTGGAGTCTTACTGGTGACAAAATGTTCCAAACACACCCCATGCACAACTCCAGCGGGGAAGGTGCCAGAAAGGAGTTCTGTTGGTTGTTCTTACACTGCCCCGGTAGCCAGATGAAAGACACCACAAAAGTGGTTCTACCTGCTTTCTGGGCTGAGATGGGGAATCGCTGACTTTTGCAGTCGGCTGGTGACAAAATGTTCCAAACACACCCCATGCACAACTCCTGCGGGGAAGGTGCCAGAAAGGAATTTTGTTGCTTGTTCTTCAACTGCCCCAGTAGCCAGATGAAAGACACCACAAAAGTGGTTCTACCTGCTTGCTGGGCTGAGATGGGCAATCGCTGACTTTTGGAGTCGGCTGGTGACAAAATGTTCCAAACATACCCCATGCACAACTCCACCGGGGAAGGTGCCAGAAAGGAGTTCTGTTGGTAGTTCTTCCACTGCCCCGGTAGCCAGCTGAAAGACACCACAAAAGTGGTTCTACCTGCTTTCTGGGCTGAGATGGGCAATCGCTGACTTTTGGAGTCGGCTGGTGACAAAATGTTCCAAACACACCCCATGCACAACTCCAGCGGGGAAGGTGCCAGAAAGGAATTCCGTTGCTTGTTCTTACACTGCCCCGGTAGCCAGATGAAAGACACCACAAAAGTGGTTCTACCTGCTTGCTGGGCTGAGATGGGCAATCGCTGACTTTTGGAGTCGGCTGGTGACAAAATGTTCCAAACACACCCCATGCACAACTCCAGCGGGGAAGGTGCCAGAAAGGAGTTCTGTTGGTAGTTCTTACACTGCCCTGGTAGCCAGCTGAAAGACACCACAAAAGTGGTTCTACCTGCTTTCTGGGCTGAGATGGGCAATCGCTGACTTTTGGAGTCTTGCTGGTGACAAAATGTTCCAAACACACCCCATGCACAACTCCACCGGGGAAGGTGCCAGAAAGGAGTTCTGTAGGTAGTTCTTCCACTGCCCCGGTAGCCAGATGAAAGACACCACAAAAGTGGTTCTACATGCTTTCTGGGCTGAGATGGGCAATCGCTGACTTTTGGAGTCGGCTGGTGACAAAATGTTCCAAACACACCCCATGCACAACTCCACCGGGGAAGGTGCCAGAAAGGAGTTCTGTTGGTCGTTCTTCCACTGCCCCGGCAGCAAGCTGAAAGACACCACAAAAGTGGTTCTACCTGCTTTCTGGGCTGAGATGGGGAATCGCTGACTTTTGGAGTCGGCTGGTGACAAAATGTTCCAAACACACCCCATGCACAACTCCACCGGGGAAGGTGCCAGAAAGGAGTTCTGTTGGTAGTTCTTACACTGCCCCGGTAGCCAGCTGAAAGACACCACAAAAGTGGTTCTACCTGCTTTCTGGGCTGAGATGGGCAATCGCTGACTTTTGGAGTCGGCTGGTGACAAAATGTTCCAAACACACCCCATGCACAACTCCAGCGGGGAAGGTGCCAGAAAGGAGTTCTGTTGGTAGTTCTTACACTGCCCCGGTAGCCAGCTGAAAGACACCACAAAAGTGGTTCTACCTGCTTTCTGGGCTGAGATGGGCAATCGCTGACTTTTGGAGTCGGCTGGTGACAAAATGTTCCAAACACACCCCATGCACAACTCCACCGGGGAAGGTGCCAGAAAGGAGTTCTGTTGGTTGTTCTTCCAGTGCCCCGGTAGCCAGCTGAAAGACACCACAAAAGTGGTTCTACCTGCTTTCTGGGCTGAGATGGGCAATCGCTGACTTTTGGAGTCGGCTGGTGACAAAATGTTCCAAACACACCCCATGCACAACTCCACCGGGGAAGGTGCCAGAAAGGAATTCCGTTGCTTGTTCTTACACTGCCCCGGTAGCCAGATGAAAGACACCACAAAAGTGGTTCTACCTGCTTTCTGGGCTGAGATGGGGAATCGCTGACTTTTGGAGTCGGCTGGTGACAAAATGTTCCAAACACACCCCATGCAGAACTCCACCGGGGAAGGTGCCAGAAAGGAGTTCTGTTGGTAGTTCTTACACTGCCCCGGTAGCCAGATGAAAGACACCACAAAAGTGGTTCTACCTGCTTTCTGGGCTGAGATGGGGAATCGCTGACTTTTGGAGTCGGCTGGTGACAAAATGTTCCAAACACACCCCATGCACAACTCCAGCGGGGAAGGTGCCAGAAAGGAATTCCGTTGCTTGTTCTTCCACTGCCCCGGTAGCCAGATGAAAGACACCACAAAAGTGGTTCTACCTGCTTGCTGGGCTGAGATGGGCAATCGCTGACTTTTGGAGTCGGCTGGTGACAAAATGTTCCAAACACACCCCATGCACAACTCCAGCGGGGAAGGTGCCAGAAAGGAGTTCTGTTGGTTGTTCTTACACTGCCCCGGTAGCCAGCTGAAAGACACCACAAAAGTGGTTCTACCTGCTTTCTGGGCTGAGATGGGGAATCGCTGACTTTTGGAGTCGGCTGGTGACAAAATGTTCCAAACACACCCCATGCACAACTCCCCCGGGGAAGGTGCCAGAAAGGAGTTCTGTTGCTTGTTCTTACACTGCCCCGGTACCCAGATGAAAGACACCACAAAAGTGGTTCTACCTGCTTTCTAGGCTGAGATGGGGAATCGCTGACTTTTGGAGTCGGCTGGTGACAAAATGTTCCAAACACACCCCATGCACAACTCCAGCGGGGAAGGTGCCAGAAAGGAATTCCGTTGCTTGTTCTTACACTGCCCCGGTAGCCAGATGAAAGACACCACAAAAGTGGTTCTACCTGCTTGCTGGGCTGAGATGGGCAATCGCTGACTTTTGGAGTCGGCTGGTGACAAAATGTTCCAAACACACCCCATGCACAACTCCACCGGGGAAGGTGCCAGAAAGGAGTTCTGTTGCTTGTTCTTCCACTGCCCCGGTAGCCAGATGAAAGACACCACAAAAGTGGTTCTACCTGCTTGCTGGGCTGAGATGGGCAATCGCTGACTTTTGGAGTCGGCTGGTGACAAAATGTTCCAAACACACCCCATGCACAACTCCAGCGGGGAAGGTGCCAGAAAGGAATTCCGTTGCTTGTTCTTCCACTGCCCCCGTAGCCAGCTGAAAGACACCACAAAAGTGGTTCTACCTGCTTTCTGGGCTGAGATGGGCAATCGCTGACTTTTGGAGTCGGCTGGTGACAAAATGTTCCAAACACACCCCATGCACAACTCCACCGGGGAAGGTGCCAGAAAGGAGTTCTCTTGGTAGTTCTTCCACTGCCCCGGTAGCCAGATGAAAGACACCACAAAAGTGGTTCTACCTGCTTTCTGGGCTGAGATGGGCAATCGCTGACTTTTGCAGTCGGCTGGTGACAAAATGTTCCAAACACACCCCATGCACAACTCCACCGGGGAAGGTGCCAGAAAGGAGTTCTGTTGGTAGTTCTTACACTGCCCCGGTAGCCAGATGAAAGACACCACAAAAGTGGTTCTACCTGCTTGCTGGGCTGAGATGGGCAATCGCTGACTTTTGGAGTCGGCTGGTGACAAAATGTTCCAAACACACCCCATGCACAACTCCAGCGGGGAAGGTGCCAGAAAGGAGTTCTGTTGGTTGTTCTTACACTGCCCCGGTAGCCAGATGAAAGACACCACAAAAGTGGTTCTACCTGCTTTCTAGGCTGAGATGGGGAATCGCTGACTTTTGGAGTCGGCTGGTGACAAAATGTTCCAAACACACCCCATGCACAACTCCACCGGGGAAGGTGCCAGAAAGGAGTTCTGTTGGTAGTTCTTCCACTGCCCCGGTAGCCAGATGAAAGACACCACAAAAGTGGTTCTACCTGCTTGCTGGGCTGAGATGGGCAATCGCTGACTTTTGGAGTCGGCTGGTGACAAAATGTTGCAAAGACACCCCATGCACAACTCCAGCGGGGAAGGTGCCAGAAAGGAGTTCTGTTGGTAGTTCTTCCACTGCCCCGGTAGCCAGCTGAAAGACACCACAAAAGTGGTTCTACCTGCTTTCTGGGCTGAGATGGGGAATCGCTGACTTGTGGACTCGGCTGGTGACAAAATGTTCCAAACACACCCCATGCACAACTCCACCGGGGAAGGTGCCAGAAAGGAGTTCTGTTGGTAGTTCTTCCACTGCCCCGGTAGCCAGATGAAAGACACCACAAAAGTGGTTCTACCTGCTTTCTGGGCTGAGATGGGCAATCGCTGACTTTTGGAGTCGGCTGGTGACAAAATGTTCCAAACACACCCCATGCACAACTCCACCGGGGAAGGTGCCAGAAAGGAATTCTGTTGCTTGTTCTTACACTGCCCCGGTAGCCAGATGAAAGACACCACAAAAGTGGTTCTACCTGCTTTCTAGGCTGAGATGGGGAATCGCTGACTTTTGGAGTCGGCTGGTGGCAAAATGTTCCAAACACACCCCATGCACAACTCCACCGGGGAAGGTGCCAGAAAGGAGTTCTGTTGGTTGTTCTTCCACTGCCCCGGTAGCCAGCTGAAAGACACCACAAAAGTGGTTCTACCTGCTTTCTGGGCTGAGATGGGCAATCGCTGACTTTTGGAGTCGGCTGGTGACAAAATGTTCCAAACACACCCCATGCACAACTCCACCGGGGAAGGTGCCAGAAAGGAGTTCTGTTGGTAGTTCTTCCACTGCCCCGGTAGCCAGATGAAAGACACCACAAAAGTGGTTCTACCTGCTTGCTGGGCTGAGATGGGCAATCGCTGACTTTTGGAGTCGGCTGGTGACAAAATGTTCCAAAGACAGCCCATGCACAACTCCACCGGGGAAGGTGCCAGAAAGGAGTTCTGTTGGTTGTTCTTCCACTGCCCCGGTAGCCAGATGAAAGACACCACAAAAGTGGTTCTACCTGCTTGCTGGGCTGAGATGGGCAATCGCTGACTTTTGGAGTCGGCTGGTGACAAAATGTTCCAAACACACCCCATGCACAACTCCACCGGGGAAGGTGCCAGAAAGGAATTCCATTGCTTGTTCTTCCACTGCCCCGGTAGCCAGATGAAAGACACCACAAAAGTGGTTCTACCTGCTTTCTAGGCTGAGATGGGCAATCGCTGACTTTTGGAGTCGGCTGGTGACAAAATGTTCCAAACACACCCCATGCACAACTCCACCGGGGAAGGTGCCAGAAAGGAGTTCTGTTGCTTGTTCTTCCACTGCCCCGGTAGCCAGCTGAAAGACACCACAAAAGTGGTTCTACCTGCTTGCTGGGCTGAGATGGGCAATCGCTGACTTTTGGAGTCGGCTGGTGACAAAATGTTCCAAACACACACCATGCACAACTCCACCGGGGAAGGTGCCAGAAAGGAATTCCGTTGCTTGTTCTTCCACTGCCCCGGTAGCCAGCTGAAAGACACCACAAAAGTGGTTCTACCTGCTTGCTGGGCTGAGATGGGCAATCGCTGACTTTTGGAGTCGGCTGGTGACAAAATGTTCCAAACACACCCCATGCACAACTCCACCGGGGAAGGTGCCAGAAAGGAATTCCATTGCTTGTTCTTCCACTGCCCCGGTAGCCAGATGAAAGACACCACAAAAGTGGTTCTACCTGCTTTCTAGGCTGAGATGGGCAATCGCTGACTTTTGGAGTCGGCTGGTGACAAAATGTTCCAAACACACCCCATGCACAACTCCACCGGGGAAGGTGCCAGAAAGGAGTTCTGTTGGTAGTTCTTACACTGCCCCGGTAGCCAGATGAAAGACACCACAAAAGTGGTTCTACCTGCTTGCTGGGCTGAGATGGGCAATCGCTGACTTTTGGAGTCGGCTGGTGACAAAATGTTCCAAACACACCCCATGCACAACTCCACCGGGGAAGGTGCCAGAAAGGAGTTCTGTTGGTAGTTCTTACACTGCCCCGGTAGCCAGCTGAAAGACACCACAAAAGTGGTTCTACCTGCTTTCTGGGCTGAGATGGGCAATCGCTGACTTTTGGAGTCGGCTGGTGACAAAATGTTCCAAACACACCCCATGCACAACTCCACCGGGGAAGGTGCCAGAAAGGAATTCCGTTGCTTGTTCTTACACTGCCCCGGTAGCCAGATGAAAGACACCACAAAAGTGGTTCTACCTGCTTGCTGGGCTGAGATGGGCAATCGCTGACTTTTGGAGTCGGCTGGTGACAAAATGTTCCAAACACACCCCATGCACAACTCCAGCGGGGAAGGTGCCAGAAAGGAGTTCTGTTGGTTGTTCTTACACTGCCCCGGTAGCCAGCTGAAAGACACCACAAAAGTGGTTCTACCTGCTTTCTAGGCTGAGATGGGGAATCGCTGACTTTTGGAGTCTTGCTGGTGACAAAATGTTCCAAACACACCCCATGCACAACTCCACCGGGGAAGGTGCCAGAAAGGAGTTCTGTTGGTTGTTCTTACACTGCCCCGGTAGCCAGATGAAAGACACCACAAAAGTGGTTCTACCTGCTTGCTGGGCTGAGATGGGGAATCGCTGACTTTTGCAGTCGGCTGGTGACAAAATGTTCCAAACACACCCCATGCACAACTCCTGCGGGGAAGGTGCCAGAAAGGAATTCTCTTGGTAGTTCTTCCACTGCCCCAGTAGCCAGATGAAAGACACCACAAAAGTGGTTCTACCTGCTTGCTGGGCTGAGATGGGCAATCGCTGACTTTTGGAGTCGGCTGGTGACAAAATGTTCCAAACACACCCCATGCACAACTCCACCGGGGAAGGTGCCAGAAAGGAGTTCTGTTGGTAGTTCTTCCACTGCCCCGGTAGCCAGCTGAAAGACACCACAAAAGTGGTTCTACCTGCTTTCTGGGCTGAGATGGGCAATCGCTGACTTTTGGAGTCGGCTGGTGACAAAATGTTCCAAACACACCCCATGCACAACTCCACCGGGGAAGGTGCCAGAAAGGAATTCCGTTGCTTGTTCTTACACTGCCCCGGTAGCCAGATGAAAGACACCACAAAAGTGGTTCTACCTGCTTTCTGGGCTGAGATGGGGAATCGCTGACTTTTGGAGTCGGCTGGTGACAAAATGTTCCAAACACACCCCATGCACAACTCCAGCGGGGAAGGTGCCAGAAAGGAGTTCTTTTGGTTGTTCTTACACTGCCCTGGTAGCCAGATGAAAGACACCACAAAACTGGTTCTACCTGCTTGCTGGGCTGAGATGGGCAATCGCTGACTTTTGGAGTCGGCTGGTGACAAAATGTTCCAAACACACCCCATGCACAACTCCACCGGGGAAGGTGCCAGAAAGGAGTTCTGTAGGTAGTTCTTCCACTGCCCCCGTAGCCAGATGAAAGACACCACAAAAGTGGTTCTACATGCTTTCTGGGCTGAGATGGGGAATCGCTGACTTTTGGAGTCGGCTGGTGACAAAATGTTCCAAACACACCCCATGCACAACTCCACCGGGGAAGGTGCCAGAAAGGAATTCCGTTGCTTGTTCTTCCACTGCCCCGGTAGCCAGCTGAAAGACACCACAAAAGTGGTTCTACCTGCTTGCTGGGCTGAGATGGGGAATCGCTGACTTTTGGAGTCGGCTGGTGACAAAATGTTCCAAACACACCCCATGCACAACTCCAGCGGGGAAGGTGCCAGAAAGGAGTTCTCTTGGTAGTTCTTCCACTGCCCCGGTAGCCAGCTGAAAGACACCACAAAAGTGGTTCTACCTGCTTGCTGGGCTGAGATGGGCAATCGCTGACTTTTGGAGTCGGCTGGTGACAAAATGTTCCAAACACACCCCATGCACAACTCCACCGGGGAAGGTGCCAGAAAGGAGTTCTGTTGGTAGTTCTTACACTGCCCCGGTAGCCAGCTGAAAGACACCACAAAAGTGGTTCTACCTGCTTTCTGGGCTGAGATGGGCAATCGCTGACTTTTGGAGTCGGCTGGTGACAAAATGTTCCAAACACACCCCATGCACAACTCCAGCGGGGAAGGTGCCAGAAAGGAGTTCTTTTGGTTGTTCTTACACTGCCCTGGTAGCCAGATGAAAGACACCACAAAACTGGTTCTACCTGCTTGCTGGGCTGAGATGGGCAATCGCTGACTTTTGGAGTCGGCTGGTGACAAAATGTTCCAAACACACCCCATGCACAACTCCACCGGGGAAGGTGCCAGAAAGGAGTTCTGTAGGTAGTTCTTCCACTGCCCCGGTAGCCAGATGAAAGACACCACAAAAGTGGTTCTACATGCTTTCTGGGCTGAGATGGGGAATCGCTGACTTTTGGAGTCGGCTGGTGACAAAATGTTCCAAACACACCCCATGCACAACTCCACCGGGGAAGGTGCCAGAAAGGAATTCCGTTGCTTGTTCTTCCACTGCCCCGGTAGCCAGCTGAAAGACACCACAAAAGTGGTTCTACCTGCTTGCTGGGCTGAGATGGGGAATCGCTGACTTTTGCAGTCGGCTGGTGACAAAATGTTCCAAACACACCCCATGCACAACTCCAGCGGGGAAGGTGCCAGAAAGGAGTTCTCTTGGTAGTTCTTCCACTGCCCCGGTAGCCAGCTGAAAGACACCACAAAAGTGGTTCTACCTGCTTGCTGGGCTGAGATGGGCAATCGCTGACTTTTGGAGTCGGCTGGTGACAAAATGTTCCAAACACACCCCATGCACAACTCCACCGGGGAAGGTGCCAGAAAGGAGTTCTGTTGGTAGTTCTTACACTGCCCCGGTAGCCAGCTGAAAGACACCACAAAAGTGGTTCTACCTGCTTTCTGGGCTGAGATGGGGAATCGCTGACTTTTGGAGTCGGCTGGTGACAAAATGTTCCAAACACACCCCATGCACAACTCCACCGGGGAAGGTGCCAGAAAGGAATTCCATTGCTTGTTCTTACACTGCCCCGGTAGCCAGCTGAAAGACACCACAAAAGTGGTTCTACCTGCTTTGTGGGCTGAGATGGGCAATCGCTGACTTTTGGAGTCGGCTGGTGACAAAATGTTCCAAACACACCCCATGCACAACTCCACCGGGGAAGGTGCCAGAAAGGAGTTCTGTTGGTTGTTCTTCCACTGCCCCGGTAGCCAGATGAAAGACACCACAAAAGTGGTTCTACCTGCTTGCTGGGCTGAGATGGGCAATCGCTGACTTTTGGAGTCGGCTGGTGACAAAATGTTCCAAACACACCCCATGCACAACTCCAGCGGGGAAGGTGCCAGAAAGGAATTCCGTTGCTTGTTCTTCCACTGCCCCGGTAGCCAGATGAAAGACACCACAAAAGTGGTTCTACCTGCTTGCTGGGCTGAGATGGGCAATTGCTGACTTTTGCAGTCGGCTGGTGACAAAATGTTCCAAACACACCCCATGCACAACTCCACCGGGGAAGGTGTCAGAAAGGAGTTCTCTTGGTAGTTCTTACACTGCCCCGGTAGCCAGCTGAAAGACACCACAAAAGTGGTTCTACCTGCTTTCTGGGCTGAGATGGGCAATCGCTGACTTTTGGAGTCGGCTGGTGACAAAATGTTCCAAACACACCCCATGCACAACTCCACCGGGGAAGGTGCCAGAAAGGAGTTCTGTTGGTAGTTCTTCCACTGCCCCGGTAGCCAGATGAAAGACACCACAAAAGTGGTTCTACCTGCTTGCTGGGCTGAGATGGGCAATCGCTGACTTTTGGAGTCGGCTGGTGACAAAATGTTCCAAACACACCCCATGCACAACTCCACCGGGGAAGGTGCCAGAAAGGAATTCCGTTGCTTGTTCTTACACTGCCCCGGTAGCCAGATGAAAGACACCACAAAAGTGGTTCTACCTGCTTGCTGGGCTGAGATGGGCAATCGCTGACTTTTGGAGTCGGCTGGTGACAAAATGTTCCAAACACACCCCATGCACAACTCCAGCGGGGAAGGTGCCAGAAAGGAGTTCTGTTGGTTGTTCTTACACTGCCCCGGTAGCCAGCTGAAAGACACCACAAAAGTGGTTCTACCTGCTTTCTAGGCTGAGATGGGGAATCGCTGACTTTTGGAGTCTTGCTGGTGACAAAATGTTCCAAACACACCCCATGCACAACTCCACCGGGGAAGGTGCCAGAAAGGAGTTCTGTTGGTTGTTCTTACACTGCCCCGGTAGCCAGATGAAAGACACCACAAAAGTGGTTCTACCTGCTTGCTGGGCTGAGATGGGGAATCGCTGACTTTTGCAGTCGGCTGGTGACAAAATGTTCCAAACACACCCCATGCACAACTCCTGCGGGGAAGGTGCCAGAAAGGAATTTTGTTGCTTGTTCTTCCACTGCCCCAGTAGCCAGATGAAAGACACCACAAAAGTGGTTCTACCTGCTTGCTGGGCTGAGATGGGCAATCGCTGACTTTTGGAGTCGGCTGGTGACAAAATGTTCCAAACACACCCCATGCACAACTCCACCGGGGAAGGTGCCAGAAAGGAGTTCTGTTGGTAGTTCTTCCACTGCCCCGGTAGCCAGCTGAAAGACACCACAAAAGTGGTTCTACCTGCTTTCTGGGCTGAGATGGGCAATCGCTGACTTTTGGAATCGGCTGGTGACAAAATGTTCCAAACACACCCCATGCACAACTCCAGCGGGGAAGGTGCCAGAAAGGAATTCCGTTGCTTGTTCTTACACTGCCCCGGTAGCCAGATGAAAGACACCACAAAAGTGGTTCTACCTGCTTTCTGGGCTGAGATGGGGAATCGCTGACTTTTGGAGTCGGCTGGTGACAAAATGTTCCAAACACACCCCATGCACAACTCCAGCGGGGAAGGTGCCAGAAAGGAGTTCTTTTGGTTGTTCTTACACTGCCCTGGTAGCCAGATGAAAGACACCACAAAACTGGTTCTACCTGCTTGCTGGGCTGAGATGGGGAATCGCTGACTTTTGGAGTCGGCTGGTGACAAAATGTTCCAAACACACCCCATGCACAACTCCACCGGGGAAGGTGCCAGAAAGGAGTTCTGTAGGTAGTTCTTCCACTGCCCCCGTAGCCAGATGAAAGACACCACAAAAGTGGTTCTACATGCTTTCTAGGCTGAGATGGGGAATCGCTGACTTTTGGAGTCGGCTGGTGACAAAATGTTCCAAACACACCCCATGCACAACTCCACCGGGGAAGGTGCCAGAAAGGAATTCCGTTGCTTGTTCTTCCACTGCCCCGGTAGCCAGCTGAAAGACACCACAAAAGTGGTTCTACCTGCTTGCTGGGCTGAGATGGGGAATCGCTGACTTTTGCAGTCGGCTGGTGACAAAATGTTCCAAACACACCCCATGCACAACTCCAGCGGGGAAGGTGCCAGAAAGGAGTTCTCTTGGTAGTTCTTCCACTGCCCCGGTAGCCAGCTGAAAGACACCACAAAAGTGGTTCTACCTGCTTGCTGGGCTGAGATGGGCAATCGCTGACTTTTGGAGTCGGCTGGTGACAAAATGTTCCAAACACACCCCATGCACAACTCCAGCGGGGAAGGTGCCAGAAAGGAGTTCTGTTGGTAGTTCTTACACTGCCCCGGTAGCCAGCTGAAAGACACCACAAAAGTGGTTCTACCTGCTTTCTGGGCTGAGATGGGCAATCGCTGACTTTTGGAGTCGGCTGGTGACAAAATGTTCCAAACACACCCCATGCACAACTCCACCGGGGAAGGTGCCAGAAAGGAATTCCATTGCTTGTTCTTACACTGCCCCGGTAGCCAGATGAAAGACACCACAAAAGTGGTTCTACCTGCTTTGTGGGCTGAGATGGGCAATCGCTGACTTTTGGAGTCGGCTGGTGACAAAATGTTCCAAACACACCCCATGCACAACTCCACCGGGGAAGGTGCCAGAAAGGAGTTCTGTTGGTTGTTCTTCCACTGCCCCGGTAGCCAGATGAAAGACACCACAAAAGTGGTTCTACCTGCTTGCTGGGCTGAGATGGGCAATCGCTGACTTTTGGAGTCGGCTGGTGACAAAATGTTCCAAACACACCCCATGCACAACTCCAGCGGGGAAGGTGCCAGAAAGGAATTCCGTTGCTTGTTCTTCCACTGCCCCGGTAGCCAGCTGAAAGACACCACAAAAGTGGTTCTACCTGCTTTCTGGGCTGAGATGGGCAATTGCTGACTTTTGCAGTCGGCTGGTGACAAAATGTTCCAAACACACCCCATGCACAACTCCACCGGGGAAGGTGTCAGAAAGGAGTTCTCTTGGTAGTTCTTACACTGCCCCGGTAGCCAGCTGAAAGACACCACAAAAGTGGTTCTACCTGCTTTCTGGGCTGAGATGGGCAATCGCTGACTTTTGGAGTCGGCTGGTGACAAAATGTTCCAAACACACCCCATGCACAACTCCACCGGGGAAGGTGCCAGAAAGGAGTTCTGTTGGTAGTTCTTCCACTGCCCCGGTAGCCAGATGAAAGACACCACAAAAGTGGTTCTACCTGCTTGCTGGGCTGAGATGGGCAATCGCTGACTTTTGGAGTCGGCTGGTGACAAAATGTTCCAAACACACCCCATGCACAACTCCAGCGGGGAAGGTGCCAGAAAGGAGTTCTGTTGGTTGTTCTTACACTGCCCCGGTAGCCAGCTGAAAGACACCACAAAAGTGGTTCTACCTGCTTTCTAGGCTGAGATGGGGAATCGCTGACTTTTGGAGTCTTGCTGGTGACAAAATGTTCCAAACACACCCCATGCACAACTCCAGCGGGGAAGGTGCCAGAAAGGAGTTCTGTTGGTTGTTCTTACACTGCCCCGGTAGCCAGATGAAAGACACCACAAAAGTGGTTCTACCTGCTTTCTGGGCTGAGATGGGCAATCGCTGACTTTTGGAGTCGGCTGGTGACAAAATGTTCCAAACACACCCCATGCACAACTCCACCGGGGAAGGTGCCAGAAAGGAGTTCTGTTGGTTGTTCTTCCACTGCCCCGGTAGCCAGCTGAAAGACACCACAAAAGTGGTTCTACCTGCTTTCTGGGCTGAGATGGGCAATCGCTGACTTTTGGAGTCGGCTGGTGACAAAATGTTCCAAAGACAGCCCATGCACAACTCCACCGGGGAAGGTGCCAGAAAGGAGTTCTCTTGGTAGTTCTTCCACTGCCCCGGTAGCCAGATGAAAGACACCACAAAAGTGGTTCTACCTGCTTGCTGGGCTGAGATGGGCAATCGCTGACTTTTGGAGTCGGCTGGTGACAAAATGTTCCAAACACACCCCATGCACAACTCCACCGGGGAAGGTGCCAGAAAGGAGTTCTGTTGGTAGTTCTTCCACTGCCCCGGTAGCCAGATGAAAGACACCACAAAAGTGGTTCTACCTGCTTGCTGGGCTGAGATGGGCAATCGCTGACTTTTGGAGTCGGCTGGTGACAAAATGTTCCAAACACACCCCATGCACAACTCCAGCGGGGAAGGTGCCAGAAAGGAATTCCGTTGCTTGTTCTTACACTGCCCCCGTAGCCAGATGAAAGACACCACAAAAGTGGTTCTACCTGCTTGCTGGGCTGAGATGGGCAATCGCTGACTTTTGGAGTCGGCTGGTGACAAAATGTTCCAAACACACCCCATGCACAACTCCACCGGGGAAGGTGCCAGAAAGGAGTTCTGTTGGTTGTTCTTACACTGCCCCGGTAGCCAGCTGAAAGACACCACAAAAGTGGTTCTACCTGCTTTCTAGGCTGAGATGGGGAATCGCTGACTTTTGGAGTCTTGCTGGTGACAAAATGTTCCAAACACACCCCATGCACAACTCCAGCGGGGAAGGTGCCAGAAAGGAGTTCTGTTGGTAGTTCTTACACTGCCCCGGTAGCCAGATGAAAGACACCACAAAAGTGGTTCTACCTGCTTGCTGGGCTGAGATGGGCAATCGCTGACTTTTGGAGTCGGCTGGTGACAAAATGTTCCAAAGACAGCCCATGCACAACTCCACCGGGGAAGGTGCCAGAAAGGAGTTCTGTTGGTTGTTCTTCCACTGCCCCGGTAGCCAGATGAAAGACACCACAAAAGTGGTTCTACCTGCTTTCTGGGCTGAGATGGGGAATCGCTGACTTTTGGAGTCGGCTGGTGACAAAATGTTCCAAACACACCCCATGCACAACTCCACCGGGGAAGGTGCCAGAAAGGAATTCCGTTGCTTGTTCTTACACTGCCCCCGTAGCCAGCTGAAAGACACCACAAAAGTGGTTCTACCTGCTTGCTGGGCTGAGATGGGCAATCGCTGACTTTTGGAGTCGGCTGGTGACAAAATGTTCCAAACACACCCCATGCACAACTCCACCGGGGAAGGTGTCAGAAAGGAGTTCTCTTGGTAGTTCTTCCACTGCCCCGGTAGCCAGCTGAAAGACACCACAAAAGTGGTTCTACCTGCTTTCTAGGCTGAGATGGGGAATCGCTGACTTTTGGAGTCGGCTGGTGACAAAATGTTCCAAACACACCCCATGCACAACTCCACCGGGGAAGGTGCCAGAAAGGAGTTCTCTTGGTAGTTCTTACACTGCCCCGGTAGCCAGATGAAAGACACCACAAAAGTGGTTCTACCTGCTTGCTGGGCTGAGATGGGCAATCGCTGACTTTTGGAGTCGGCTGGTGACAAAATGTTCCAAACACACCCCATGCACAACTCCACCGGGGAAGGTGCCAGAAAGGAGTTCTCTTGGTTGTTCTTACACTGCCCCGGTAGCCAGATGAAAGACACCACAAAAGTGGTTCTACCTGCTTGCTGGGCTGAGATGGGCAATCGCTGACTTTTGGAGTCGGCTGGTGACAAAATGTTCCAAAGACACCCCATGCACAACTCCACCGGGGAAGGTGCCAGAAAGGAGTTCTGTTGGTTGTTCTTCCACTGCCCCGGTAGCCAGATGAAAGACGCCACAAAAGTGGTTCTACCTGCTTGCTGGGCTGAGATGGGCAATCGCTGACTTTTGGAATCGGCTGGTGACAAAATGTTCCAAACACACCCCATGCACAACTCCACCGGGGAAGGTGCCAGAAAGGAGTTCTCTTGGTTGTTCTTCCACTGCCCCGGTAGCCAGATGAAAGACACCACAAAAGTGGTTCTACCTGCTTTCTAGGCTGAGATGGGGAATCGCTGACTTTTGGAGTCGGCTGGTGACAAAATGTTCCAAACACACCCCATGCACAACTCCAGCGGGGAAGGTGCCAGAAAGGAGTTCTCTTGGTAGTTCTTCCACTGCCCCGGTAGCCAGCTGAAAGACACCACAAAAGTGGTTCTACCTGCTTTCTGGGCTGAGATGGGGAATCGCTGACTTTTGGAGTCGGCTGGTGACAAAATGTTCCAAACACACCCCATGCACAACTCCACCGGGGAAGGTGCCAGAAAGGAGTTCTCTTGGTAGTTCTTCCACTGCCCCGGTAGCCAGCTGAAAGACACCACAAAAGTGGTTCTACCTGCTTGCTGGGCTGAGATGGGCAATCGCTGACTTTTGGAGTCGGCTGGTGACAAAATGTTCCAAACACACCCCATGCACAACTCCACCGGGGAAGGTGCCAGAAAGGAGTTCTGTTGGTAGTTCTTACACTGCCCCGGTAGCCAGCTGAAAGACACCACAAAAGTGGTTCTACCTGCTTGCTGGGCTGAGATGGGCAATCGCTGACTTTTGGAGTCGGCTGGTGACAAAATGTTCCAAACACACCCCATGCACAACTCCACCGGGGAAGGTGCCAGAAAGGAATTCCATTGCTTGTTCTTCCACTGCCCCGGTAGCCAGCTGAAAGACACCACAAAAGTGGTTCTACCTGCTTTCTGGGCTGAGATGGGCAATCGCTGACTTTTGGAGTCGGCTGGTGACAAAATGTTCCAAACACACCCCATGCACAACTCCACCGGGGAAGGTGCCAGAAAGGAATTCCGTTGCTTGTTCTTCCACTGCCCCGGTAGCCAGATGAAAGACACCACAAAAGTGGTTCTACCTGCTTTCTGGGCTGAGATGGGGAATCGCTGACTTTTGGAGTCGGCTGGTGACAAAATGTTCCAAAGACAGCCCATGCACAACTCCACCGGGGAAGGTGCCAGAAAGGAGTTCTGTTGGTAGTTCTTCCACTGCCCCGGTAGCCAGATGAAAGACACCACAAAAGTGGTTCTACCTGCTTTCTGGGCTGAGATGGGCAATCGCTGACTTTTGGAGTCGGCTGGTGACAAAATGTTCCAAACACACCCCATGCACAACTCCACCGGGGAAGGTGCCAGAAAGGAATTCCATTGCTTGTTCTTCCACTGCCCCGGTAGCCAGATGAAAGACACCACAAAAGTGGTTCTACCTGATTTCTAGGCTGAGATGGGCAATCGCTGACTTTTGGAGTCGGCTGGTGACAAAATGTTCCAAACACACCCCATGCACAACTCCACCGGGGAAGGTGCCAGAAAGGAGTTCTGTTGCTTGTTCTTCCACTGCCCCGGTAGCCAGCTGAAAGACACCACAAAAGTGGTTCTACCTGCTTGCTGGGCTGAGATGGGCAATCGCTGACTTTTGGAGTCGGCTGGTGACAAAATGTTCCAAACACACCCCATGCACAACTCCAGCGGGGAAGGTGCCAGAAAGGAGTTCTGTTGGTAGTTCTTCCACTGCCCCGGTAGCCAGCTGAAAGACACCACAAAAGTGGTTCTACCTGCTTTCTGGGCTGAGATGGGGAATCGCTGACTTTTGGAGTCGGCTGGTGACAAAATGTTCCAAACACACCCCATGCACAACTCCACCGGGGAAGGTGCCAGAAAGGAGTTCTGTTGGTAGTTCTTCCACTGCCCCGGTAGCCAGCTGAAAGACACCACAAAAGTGGTTCTACCTGCTTTCTGGGCTGAGATGGGCAATCGCTGACTTTTGGAGTCGGCTGGTGACAAAATGTTCCAAACACACCCCATGCACAACTCCAGCGGGGAAGGTGCCAGAAAGGAGTTCTGTTGGTAGTTCTTACACTGCCCCGGTAGCCAGATGAAAGACACCACAAAAGTGGTTCTACCTGCTTGCTGGGCTGAGATGGGCAATCGCTGACTTTTGGAGTCGGCTGGTGACAAAATGTTCCAAACACACCCCATGCACAACTCCACCGGGGAAGGTGCCAGAAAGGAGTTCTGTTGGTTGTTCTTCCACTGCCCCGGTAGCCAGATGAAAGACACCACAAAAGTGGTTCTACCTGCTTGCTGGGATGAGATGGGCAATCGCTGACTTTTGGAGTCGGCTGGTGACAAAATGTTCCAAACACACCCCATGCACAACTCCACCGGGGAAGGTGCCAGAAAGGAGTTCTCTTGGTAGTTCTTCCACTGCCCCGGTAGCCAGATGAAAGACGCCACAAAAGTGGTTCTACCTGCTTGCTGGGCTGAGATGGGCAATCGCTGACTTTTGGAGTCGGCTGGTGACAAAATGTTCCAAACACACCCCATGCACAACTCCACCGGGGAAGGTGCCAGAAAGGAGTTCCGTTGGTTGTTCTTCCACTGCCCCGGTAGCCAGATGAAAGACACCACAAAACTGGTTCTACCTGCTTTCTAGGCTGAGATGGGGAATCGCTGACTTTTGGAGTCGGCTGGTGACAAAATGTTCCAAACACACCCCATGCACAACTCCAGCGGGGAAGGTGCCAGAAAGGAGTTCTCTTGGTAGTTCTTCCACTGCCCCGGTAGCCAGCTTAAAGACACCACAAAAGTGGTTCTACCTGCTTTCTGGGCTGAGATGGGGAATCGCTGACTTTTGGAGTCGGCTGGTGACAAAATGTTCCAAACACACCCCATGCACAACTCCACCGGGGAAGGTGCCAGAAAGGAGTTCTCTTGGTAGTTCTTCCACTGCCCCGGTAGCCAGCTGAAAGACACCACAAAAGTGGTTCTACCTGCTTTCTGGGCTGAGATGGGCAATCGCTGACTTTTGGAGTCGGCTGGTGACAAAATGTTCCAAACACACCCCATGCACAACTCCACCGGGGAAGGTGCCAGAAAGGAGTTCTGTTGGTTGTTCTTCCACTGCCCCGGTAGCCAGATGAAAGACACCACAAAAGTGGTTCTACCTGCTTGCTGGGCTGAGATGGGCAATCGCTGACTTTTGGAGTCGGCTGGTGACAAAATGTTCCAAACACACCCCATGCACAACTCCACCGGGGAAGGTGCCAGAAAGGAGTTCTGTTGGTAGTTCTTCCACTGCCCCGGTAGCCAGCTGAAAGACACCACAAAAGTGGTTCTACCTGCTTGCTGGGCTGAGATGGGCAATCGCTGACTTTTGGAGTCGGCTGGTGACAAAATGTTCCAAAGACAGCCCATGCACAACTCCACCGGGGAAGGTGCCAGAAAGGAGTTCTCTTGGTAGTTCTTCCACTGCCCCGGTAGCCAGCTGAAAGACACCACAAAAGTGGTTCTACCTGCTTTCTGGGCTGAGATGGGCAATCGCTGACTTTTGGAGTCGGCTGGTGACAAAATGTTCCAAACACACCCCATGCACAACTCCACCGGGGAAGGTGCCAGAAAGGAGTTCTGTTGGTAGTTCTTCCACTGCCCCGGTAGCCAGATGAAAGACACCACAAAAGTGGTTCTACCTGCTTGCTGGGCTGAGATGGGCAATCGCTGACTTTTGGAGTCGGCTGGTGACAAAATGTTCCAAACACACCCCATGCACAACTCCACCGGGGAAGGTACCAGAAAGGAGTTCTCTTGGTAGTTCTTCCACTGCCCCGGTAGCCAGATGAAAGACACCACAAAAGTGGTTCTACCTGCTTGCTGGGCTGAGATGGGCAATCGCTGACTTTTGGAGTCGGCTGGTGACAAAATGTTCCAAACACACCCCATGCACAACTCCACCGGGGAAGGTGCCAGAAAGGAGTTCTGTTGGTTGTTCTTCCACTGCCCCGGTAGCCAGATGAAAGACACCACAAAAGTGGTTCTACCTGCTTTCTGGGCTGAGATGGGCAATCGCTGACTTTTGGAGTCGGCTGGTGACAAAATGTTCCAAACACACCCCATGCACAACTCCACCGGGCAAGGTGCCAGAAAGGAGTTCTGTTGGTTGTTCTTACACTGCCCCGGTAGCCAGATGAAAGACACCACAAAAGTGGTTCTACCTGCTTTCTGGGCTGAGATGGGCAATCGCTGACTTTTGGAGTCGGCTGGTGACAAAATGTTCCAAACACACCCCATGCACAACTCCAACGGGGAAGGGTCCAGAAAGGAGTTCTGTTGGTTGTTCTTCCACTGCCCCGGTAGCCAGATGAAAGACACCACAAAAGTGGTTCTACCTGCTTTCTAGGCTGAGATGGGCAATCGCTGACTTTTGGAGTCGGCTGGTGACAAAATGTTCCAAACACACCCCATGCACAACTCCACCGGGGAAGGTGCCAGAAAGGAGTTCTGTTGGTAGTTCTTACACTGCCCCGGTAGCCAGCTGAAAGACACCACAAAAGTGGTTCTACCTGCTTTCTGGGCTGAGATGGGCAATCGCTGACTTTTGGAGTCGGCTGGTGACAAAATGTTCCAAACACACCCCATGCACAACTCCACCGGGGAAGGTGCCAGAAAGGAGTTCTGTTGGTTGTTCTTACACTGCCCCGGTAGCCAGCTGAAAGACACCACAAAAGTGGTTCTACCTGCTTTCTAGGCTGAGATGGGGAATCGCTGACTTTTGGAGTCGGCTGGTGACAAAATGTTCCAAACACACCCCATGCACAACTCCACCGGGGAAGGTGCCAGAAAGGAGTTCTGTTGGTTGTTCTTCCACTGCCCCGGTAGCCAGCTGAAAGACACCACAAAAGTGGTTCTACCTGCTTGCTGGGCTGAGATGGGCAATCGCTGACTTTTGGAGTCGGCTGGTGACAAAATGTTCCAAACACACCCCATGCACAACTCCAGCGGGGAAGGTGCCAGAAAGGAGTTCTGTTGGTAGTTCTTCCACTGCCCCGGTAGCCAGCTGAAAGACACCACAAAAGTGGTTCTACCTGCTTTCTGGGCTGAGATGGGGAATCGCTGACTTTTGGAGTCGGCTGGTGACAAAATGTTCCAAACACACCCCATGCACAACTCCACCGGGGAAGGTGCCAGAAAGGAGTTCTGTTGGTAGTTCTTCCACTGCCCCGGTAGCCAGCTGAAAGACACCACAAAAGTGGTTCTACCTGCTTTCTGGGCTGAGATGGGCAATCGCTGACTTTTGGAGTCGGCTGGTGACAAAATGTTCCAAACACACCCCATGCACAACTCCAGCGGGGAAGGTGCCAGAAAGGAGTTCTGTTGGTAGTTCTTACACTGCCCCGGTAGCCAGATGAAAGACACCACAAAAGTGGTTCTACCTGCTTGCTGGGCTGAGATGGGCAATCGCTGACTTTTGGAGTCGGCTGGTGACAAAATGTTCCAAACACACCCCATGCACAACTCCACCGGGGAAGGTGCCAGAAAGGAGTTCTGTTGGTTGTTCTTACACTGCCCCGGTAGCCAGATGAAAGACACCACAAAAGTGGTTCTACCTGCTTGCTGGGCTGAGATGGGCAATCGCTGACTTTTGGAGTCGGCTGGTGACAAAATGTTCCAAACACACCCCATGCACAACTCCACCGGGGAAGGTGCCAGAAAGGAGTTCTGTTGGTTGTTCTTCCACTGCCCCGGTAGCCAGCTGAAAGACACCACAAAAGTGGTTCTACCTGCTTGCTGGGCTGAGATGGGCAATCGCTGACTTTTGGAGTCGGCTGGTGACAAAATGTTCCAAACACACCCCATGCACAACTCCACCGGGGAAGGTGCCAGAAAGGAGTTCTGTTGGTTGTTCTTCCACTGCCCCGGTAGCCAGATGAAAGACACCACAAAAGTGGTTCTACCTGCTTTCTAGGCTGAGATGGGGAATCGCTGACTTTTGGAGTCGGCTGGTGACAAAATGTTCCAAACACACCCCATGCACAACTCCACCGGGGAAGGTGCCAGAAAGGAGTTCTCTTGGTAGTTCTTCCACTGCCCCGGTAGCCAGCTTAAAGACACCACAAAAGTGGTTCTACCTGCTTTCTGGGCTGAGATGGGGAATCGCTGACTTTTGGAGTCGGCTGGTGACAAAATGTTCCAAACACACCCCATGCACAACTCCACCTGGGAAGGTGCCAGAAAGGAGTTCTCTTGGTAGTTCTTCCACTGCCCCGGTAGCCAGCTGAAAGACACCACAAAAGTGGTTCTACCTGCTTGCTGGGCTGAGATGGGCAATCGCTGACTTTTGGAGTCGGCTGGTGACAAAATGTTCCAAACACACCCCATGCACAACTCCACCGGGGAAGGTGCCAGAAAGGAGTTCTGTTGGTTGTTCTTCCACTGCCCCGGTAGCCAGAAGAAAGACACCACAAAAGTGGTTCTACCTGCTTTCTGGGCTGAGATGGGCAATCGCTGACTTTTGGAGTCGGCTGGTGACAAAATGTTCCAAACACACCCCATGCACAACTCCACCGGGGAAGGTGCCAGAAAGGAGTTCTGTTGGTAGTTCTTCCACTGCCCCGGTAGCCAGCTGAAAGACACCACAAAAGTGGTTCTACCTGCTTTCTGGGCTGAGATGGGCAATCGCTGACTTTTGGAGTCGGCTGGTGACAAAATGTTCCAAACACACCCCATGCACAACTCCACCGGGGAAGGTGTCAGAAAGGAGTTCTCTTGGTAGTTCTTCCACTGCCCCGGTAGCCAGATGAAAGACACCACAAAAGTGGTTCTACCTGCTTTCTGGGCTGAGATGGGCAATCGCTGACTTTTGGAGTCGGCTGGTGACAAAATGTTCCAAACACACCCCATGCACAACTCCAGCGGGGAAGGTGCCAGAAAGGAGTTCTGTTGGTAGTTCTTCCACTGCCCCGGTAGCCAGCTGAAAGACACCACAAAAGTGGTTCTACCTGCTTGCTGGGCTGAGATGGGCAATCGCTGACTTTTGGAGTCGGCTGGTGACAAAATGTTCCAAACACACCCCATGCACAACTCCACCGGGGAAGGTGCCAGAAAGGAGTTCTCTTGGTAGTTCTTCCACTGCCCCGGTAGCCAGATGAAAGACACCACAAAAGTGGTTCTACCTGCTTGCTGGGCTGAGATGGGCAATCGCTGACTTTTGGAGTCGGCTGGTGACAAAATGTTCCAAACACACCCCATGCACAACTCCACCGGGGAAGGTGCCAGAAAGGAGTTCTGTTGGTTGTTCTTCCACTGCCCCGGTAGCCAGATGAAAGACACCACAAAAGTGGTTCTACCTGCTTGCTGGGCTGAGATGGGCAATCGCTGACTTTTGGAGTCGGCTGGTGAAAAAATGTTCCAAAAACACCCCATGCACAACTCCACCGGGGAAGGTGCCAGAAAGGAGTTCTGTTGGTTGTTCTTACACTGCCCCGGTAGCCAGATGAAAGACACCACAAAAGTGGTTCTACCTGCTTTCTGGGCTGAGATGGGGAATCGCTGACTTTTGGAGTCGGCTGGTGACAAAATGTTCCAAACACACCCCATGCACAACTCCACCGGGGAAGGTGCCAGAAAGGAGTTCTGTTGGTTGTTCTTACACTGCCCCGGTAGCCAGATGAAAGACACCACAAAAGTGGTTCTACCTGCTTTCTGGGCTGAGATGGGCAATCGCTGACTTTTGGAGTCGGCTGGTGAAAAAATGTTCCAAACACACCCCATGCACAACTCCACCGGGGAAGGTGCCAGAAAGGAGTTCTGTTGGTAGTTCTTCCACTGCCCCGGTAGCCAGATGAAAGACACCACAAAAGTGGTTCTACCTGCTTTCTGGGCTGAGATGGGCAATCGCTGACTTTTGGAGTCGGCTGGTGACAAAATGTTCCAAACACACCCCATGCACAACTCCAGCGGGGAAGGTGCCAGAAAGGAATTCCGTTGCTTGTTCTTCCACTGCCCCGGTAGCCAGCTGAAAGACACCACAAAAGTGGTTCTACCTGCTTTCTAGGCTGAGATGGGCAATCGCTGACTTTTGGAGTCGGCTGGTGACAAAATGTTCCAAACACACCCCATGCACAACTCCACCGGGGAAGGTGCCAGAAAGGAGTTCTGTTGGTAGTTCTTCCACTGCCCCGGTAGCCAGCTGAAAGACACCACAAAAGTGGTTCTACCTGCTTTCTGGGCTGAGATGGGCAATCGCTGACTTTTGGAGTCGGCTGGTGACAAAATGTTCCAAACACACCCCATGCACAACTCCACCGGGGAAGGTGCCAGAAAGGAGTTCTCTTGGTAGTTCTTCCACTGCCCCGGTAGCCAGCTGAAAGACACCACAAAAGTGGTTCTACCTGCTTTCTGGGCTGAGATGGGCAATCGCTGACTTTTGGAGTCGGCTGGTGACAAAATGTTCCAAACACACCCCATGCACAACTCCACCGGGGAAGGTGCCAGAAAGGAGTTCTGTTGGTTGTTCTTCCACTGCCCCGGTAGCCAGATGAAAGACACCACAAAAGTGGTTCTACCTGCTTTCTAGGCTGAGATGGGGAATCGCTGACTTTTGGAGTCGGCTGGTGACAAAATGTTCCAAACACACCCCATGCACAACTCCACCGGGGAAGGTGCCAGAAAGGAGTTCTGTTGGTTGTTCTTACACTGCCCCGGTAGCCAGCTGAAAGACACCACAAAAGTGGTTCTACCTGCTTTCTGGGCTGAGATGGGCAATCGCTGACTTTTGGAGTCGGCTGGTGACAAAATGTTCCAAACACACCCCATGCACAACTCCAACGGGGAAGGGTCCAGAAAGGAGTTCTGTTGGTTGTTCTTCCACTGCCCCGGTAGCCAGATGAAAGACACCACAAAAGTGGTTCTACCTGCTTTCTAGGCTGAGATGGGCAATCGCTGACTTTTGGAGTCGGCTGGTGACAAAATGTTCCAAACACACCCCATGCACAACTCCACCGGGGAAGGTGCCAGAAAGGAGTTCTGTTGGTAGTTCTTCCACTGCCCCGGTAGCCAGCTGAAAGACACCACAAAAGTGGTTCTACCTGCTTTCTGGGCTGAGATGGGCAATCGCTGACTTTTGGAGTCGGCTGGTGACAAAATGTTCCAAACACACCCCATGCACAACTCCACCGGGGAAGGTGCCAGAAAGGAGTTCTGTTGGTTGTTCTTACACTGCCCCGGTAGCCAGCTGAAAGACACCACAAAAGTGGTTCTACCTGCTTTCTAGGCTGAGATGGGGAATCGCTGACTTTTGGAGTCGGCTGGTGACAAAATGTTCCAAACACACCCCATGCACAACTCCACCGGGGAAGGTGCCAGAAAGGAGTTCTGTTGGTTGTTCTTCCACTGCCCCGGTAGCCAGCTGAAAGACACCACAAAAGTGGTTCTACCTGCTTGCTGGGCTGAGATGGGCAATCGCTGACTTTTGGAGTCGGCTGGTGACAAAATGTTCCAAACACACCCCATGCACAACTCCAGCGGGGAAGGTGCCAGAAAGGAGTTCTGTTGGTAGTTCTTCCACTGCCCCGGTAGCCAGCTGAAAGACACCACAAAAGTGGTTCTACCTGCTTTCTGGGCTGAGATGGGCAATCGCTGACTTTTGGAGTCGGCTGGTGACAAAATGTTCCAAACACACCCCATGCACAACTCCACCGGGGAAGGTGCCAGAAAGGAGTTCTGTTGGTAGTTCTTCCACTGCCCCGGTAGCCAGCTGAAAGACACCACAAAAGTGGTTCTACCTGCTTGCTGGGCTGAGATGGGCAATCGCTGACTTTTGGAGTCGGCTGGTGACAAAATGTTCCAAACACACCCCATGCACAACTCCAGCGGGGAAGGTGCCAGAAAGGAGTTCTGTTGGTAGTTCTTCCACTGCCCCGGTAGCCAGCTGAAAGACACCACAAAAGTGGTTCTACCTGCTTGCTGGGCTGAGATGGGCAATCGCTGACTTTTGGAGTCGGCTGGTGACAAAATGTTCCAAACACACCCCATGCACAACTCCACCGGGGAAGGTGCCAGAAAGGAGTTCTGTTGGTTGTTCTTACACTGCCCCGGTAGCCAGATGAAAGACACCACAAAAGTGGTTCTACCTGCTTGCTGGGCTGAGATGGGCAATCGCTGACTTTTGGAGTCGGCTGGTGACAAAATGTTCCAAACACACCCCATGCACAACTCCACCGGGGAAGGTGCCAGAAAGGAGTTCTGTTGGTTGTTCTTCCACTGCCCCGGTAGCCAGCTGAAAGACACCACAAAAGTGGTTCTACCTGCTTGCTGGGCTGAGATGGGCAATCGCTGACTTTTGGAGTCGGCTGGTGACAAAATGTTCCAAACACACCCCATGCACAACTCCACCGGGGAAGGTGCCAGAAAGGAGTTCTGTTGGTTGTTCTTCCACTGCCCCGGTAGCCAGATGAAAGACACCACAAAAGTGGTTCTACCTGCTTTCTAGGCTGAGATGGGGAATCGCTGACTTTTGGAGTCGGCTGGTGACAAAATGTTCCAAACACACCCCATGCACAACTCCACCGGGGAAGGTGCCAGAAAGGAGTTCTCTTGGTAGTTCTTCCACTGCCCCGGTAGCCAGCTTAAAGACACCACAAAAGTGGTTCTACCTGCTTTCTGGGCTGAGATGGGGAATCGCTGACTTTTGGAGTCGGCTGGTGACAAAATGTTCCAAACACACCCCATGCACAACTCCACCTGGGAAGGTGCCAGAAAGGAGTTCTCTTGGTAGTTCTTCCACTGCCCCGGTAGCCAGCTGAAAGACACCACAAAAGTGGTTCTACCTGCTTGCTGGGCTGAGATGGGCAATCGCTGACTTTTGGAGTCGGCTGGTGACAAAATGTTCCAAACACACCCCATGCACAACTCCACCGGGGAAGGTGCCAGAAAGGAGTTCTGTTGGTAGTTCTTCCACTGCCCCGGTAGCCAGAAGAAAGACACCACAAAAGTGGTTCTACCTGCTTTCTGGGCTGAGATGGGCAATCGCTGACTTTTGGAGTCGGCTGGTGACAAAATGTTCCAAACACACCCCATGCACAACTCCACCGGGGAAGGTGTCAGAAAGGAGTTCTCTTGGTAGTTCTTCCACTGCCCCGGTAGCCAGATGAAAGACACCACAAAAGTGGTTCTACCTGCTTTCTGGGCTGAGATGGGCAATCGCTGACTTTTGGAGTCGGCTGGTGACAAAATGTTCCAAACACACCCCATGCACAACTCCAGCGGGGAAGGTGCCAGAAAGGAGTTCTGTTGGTAGTTCTTCCACTGCCCCGGTAGCCAGCTGAAAGACACCACAAAAGTGGTTCTACCTGCTTGCTGGGCTGAGATGGGCAATCGCTGACTTTTGGAGTCGGCTGGTGACAAAATGTTCCAAACACACCCCATGCACAACTCCACCGGGGAAGGTGCCAGAAAGGAGTTCTGTTGGTAGTTCTTCCACTGCCCCGGTAGCCAGCTGAAAGACACCACAAAAGTGGTTCTACCTGCTTTCTGGGCTGAGATGGGCAATCGCTGACTTTTGGAGTCGGCTGGTGACAAAATGTTCAAAACACACCCCATGCACAACTCCACCGGGGAAGGTGTCAGAAAGGAGTTCTCTTGGTAGTTCTTCCACTGCCCCGGTAGCCAGATGAAAGACACCACAAAAGTGGTTCTACCTGCTTTCTGGGCTGAGATGGGCAATCGCTGACTTTTGGAGTCGGCTGGTGACAAAATGTTCCAAACACACCCCATGCACAACTCCAGCGGGGAAGGTGCCAGAAAGGAGTTCTGTTGGTAGTTCTTCCACTGCCCCGGTAGCCAGCTGAAAGACACCACAAAAGTGGTTCTACCTGCTTGCTGGGCTGAGATGGGCAATCGCTGACTTTTGGAGTCGGCTGGTGACAAAATGTTCCAAACACACCCCATGCACAACTCCACCGGGGAAGGTGCCAGAAAGGAGTTCTCTTGGTAGTTCTTCCACTGCCCCGGTAGCCAGATGAAAGACACCACAAAAGTGGTTCTACCTGCTTGCTGGGCTGAGATGGGCAATCGCTGACTTTTGGAGTCGGCTGGTGACAAAATGTTCCAAACACACCCCATGCACAACTCCACCGGGGAAGGTGCCAGAAAGGAGTTCTGTTGGTTGTTCTTACACTGCCCCGGTAGCCAGATGAAAGACACCACAAAAGTGGTTCTACCTGCTTTCTGGGCTGAGATGGGCAATCGCTGACTTTTGGAGTCGGCTGGTGACAAAATGTTCCAAACACACCCCATGCACAACTCCACCGGGGAAGGTGCCAGAAAGGAGTTCTGTTGGTTGTTCTTACACTGCCCCGGTAGCCAGATGAAAGACACCACAAAAGTGGTTCTACCTGCTTGCTGGGCTGAGATGGGGAATCGCTGACTTTTGGAGTCGGCTGGTGACAAAATGTTCCAAACACACCCCATGCACAACTCCACCGGGGAAGGTGCCAGAAAGGAGTTCTGTTGGTAGTTCTTCCACTGCCCCGGTAGCCAGATGAAAGACACCACAAAAGTGGTTCTACCTGCTTTCTGGGCTGAGATGGGCAATCGCTGACTTTTGGAGTCGGCTGGTGACAAAATGTTCCAAACACACCCCATGCACAACTCCAGCGGGGAAGGTGCCAGAAAGGAATTCCGTTGCTTGTTCTTCCACTGCCCCGGTAGCCAGCTGAAAGACACCACAAAAGTGGTTCTACCTGCTTTCTAGGCTGAGATGGGCAATCGCTGACTTTTGGAGTCGGCTGGTGACAAAATGTTCCAAACACACCCCATGCACAACTCCACCGGGGAAGGTGCCAGAAAGGAGTTCTGTTGGTAGTTCTTCCACTGCCCCGGTAGCCAGCTGAAAGACACCACAAAAGTGGTTCTACCTGCTTTCTGGGCTGAGATGGGCAATCGCTGACTTTTGGAGTCGGCTGGTGACAAAATGTTCCAAACACACCCCATGCACAACTCCACCGGGGAAGGTGCCAGAAAGGAGTTCTGTTGGTAGTTCTTCCACTGCCCCGGTAGCCAGCTGAAAGACACCACAAAAGTGGTTCTACCTGCTTTCTGGGCTGAGATGGGCAATCGCTGACTTTTGGAGTCGGCTGGTGACAAAATGTTCCAAACACACCCCATGCACAACTCCACCGGGGAAGGTGCCAGAAAGGAGTTCTGTTGGTTGTTCTTCCACTGCCCCGGTAGCCAGCTGAAAGACACCACAAAAGTGGTTCTACCTGCTTTCTAGGCTGAGATGGGGAATCGCTGACTTTTGGAGTCGGCTGGTGACAAAATGTTCCAAACACACCCCATGCACAACTCCACCGGGGAAGGTGCCAGAAAGGAGTTCTGTTGGTTGTTCTTACACTGCCCCGGTAGCCAGATGAAAGACACCACAAAAGTGGTTCTACCTGCTTGCTGGGCTGAGATGGGGAATCGCTGACTTTTGGAGTCGGCTGGTGACAAAATGTTCCAAACACACCCCATGCACAACTCCACCGGGGAAGGTGCCAGAAAGGAGTTCTCTTGGTAGTTCTTCCACTGCCCCGGTAACCAGATGAAAGACACCACAAAAGTGGTTCTACCTGCTTTCTGGGCTGAGATGGGCAATCGCTGACTTTTGGAGTCGGCTGGTGACAAAATGTTCCAAACACACCCCATGCACAACTCCACCGGGGAAGGTGCCAGAAAGGAATTCCGTTGCTTGTTCTTCCACTGCCCCGGTAGCCAGCTGAAAGACACCACAAAAGTGGTTCTACCTGCTTGCTGGGCTGAGATGGGCAATCGCTGACTTTTGGAGTCGGCTGGTGACAAAATGTTCCAAACACACCCCATGCACAACTCCACCGGGGAAGGTGCCAGAAAGGAGTTCTGTTGGTAGTTCTTCCACTGCCCCGGTAGCCAGCTGAAAGACACCACAAAAGTGGTTCTACCTGCTTTCTGGGCTGAGATGGGGAATCGCTGACTTTTGGAGTCGGCTGGTGACAAAATGTTCCAAAGACAGCCCATGCACAACTCCACCGGGGAAGGTGCCAGAAAGGAGTTCTGTTGGTAGTTCTTCCACTGCCCCGGTAGCCAGATGAAAGACACCACAAAAGTGGTTCTACCTGCTTGCTGGGCTGAGATGGGCAATCGCTGACTTTTGGAGTCGGCTGGTGACAAAATGTTCCAAACACACCCCATGCACAACTCCACCGGGGAAGGTGCCAGAAAGGAGTTCTGTTGGTTGTTCTTCCACTGCCCCGGTAGCCAGATGAAAGACACCACAAAAGTGGTTCTACCTGCTTTCTAGGCTGAGATGGGGAATCGCTGACTTTTGGAGTCGGCTGGTGACAAAATGTTCCAAACACACCCCATGCACAACTCCACCGGGCAAGGTGCCAGAAAGGAGTTCTGTTGGTTGTTCTTACACTGCCCTGGTAGCCAGATGAAAGACACCACAAAAGTGGTTCTACCTGCTTTCTGGGCTGAGATGGGCAATCGCTGACTTTTGGAGTCGGCTGGTGACAAAATGTTCCAAACACACCCCATGCACAACTCCACTGGGGAAGGTGCCAGAAAGGAGTTCTGTTGGTTGTTCTTCCACTGCCCCGGTAGCCAGATGAAAGACACCACAAAAGTGGTTCTACCTGCTTTCTAGGCTGAGATGGGGAATCGCTGACTTTTGGAGTCGGCTGGTGACAAAATGTTCCAAACACACCCCATGCACAACTCCACCGGGGAAGGTGCCAGAAAGGAGTTCTGTTGGTAGTTCTTCCACTGCCCCGGTAGCCAGATGAAAGACACCACAAAAGTGGTTCTACCTGCTTTCTGGGCTGAGATGGGGAATCGCTGACTTTTGGAGTCGGCTGGTGACAAAATGTTCCAAAGACAGCCCATGCACAACTCCACCGGGGAAGGTGCCAGAAAGGAGTTCTCTTGGTAGTTCTTCCACTGCCCCGGTAGCCAGATGAAAGACACCACAAAAGTGGTTCTACCTGCTTGCTGGGCTGAGATGGGCAATCGCTGACTTTTGGAGTCGGCTGGTGACAAAATGTTCCAAACACACCCCATGCACAACTCCACCGGGGAAGGTGCCAGAAAGGAGTTCTGTTGGTTGTTCTTCCACTGCCCCGGTAGCCAGATGAAAGACACCACAAAAGTGGTTCTACCTGCTTTCTAGGCTGAGATGGGGAATCGCTGACTTTTGGAGTCGGCTGGTGACAAAATGTTCCAAACACACCCCATGCACAACTCCACCGGGCAAGGTGCCAGAAAGGAGTTCTGTTGGTTGTTCTTACACTGCCCTGGTAGCCAGATGAAAGACACCACAAAAGTGGTTCTACCTGCTTTCTGGGCTGAGATGGGCAATCGCTGACTTTTGGAGTCGGCTGGTGACAAAATGTTCCAAACACACCCCATGCACAACTCCAACGGGGAAGGGTCCAGAAAGGAGTTCTGTTGGTTGTTCTTCCACTGCCCCGGTAGCCAGATGAAAGACACCACAAAAGTGGTTCTACCTGCTTTCTAGGCTGAGATGGGCAATCGCTGACTTTTGGAGTCGGCTGGTGACAAAATGTTCCAAACACACCCCATGCACAACTCCACCGGGGAAGGTGCCAGAAAGGAGTTCTGTTGGTAGTTCTTCCACTGCCCCGGTAGCCAGATGAAAGACACCACAAAAGTGGTTCTACCTGCTTGCTGGGCTGAGATGGGCAATCGCTGACTTTTGGAGTCGGCTGGTGACAAAATGTTCCAAACACACCCCATGCACAACTCCACCGGGGAAGGTGCCAGAAAGGAGTTCTGTTGGTTGTTCTTACACTGCCCCGGTAGCCAGCTGAAAGACACCACAAAAGTGGTTCTACCTGCTTGCTGGGCTGAGATGGGCAATCGCTGACTTTTGGAGTCGGCTGGTGACAAAATGTTCCAAACACACCCCATGCACAACTCCACCGGGGAAGGTGCCAGAAAGGAGTTCTGTTGGTTGTTCTTACACTGCCCCGGTAGCCAGATGAAAGACACCACAAAAGTGGTTCTACCTGCTTGCTGGGCTGAGATGGGGAATCGCTGACTTTTGGAGTCGGCTGGTGACAAAATGTTCCAAAGACAGCCCATGCACAACTCCACCGGGGAAGGTGCCAGAAAGGAGTTCTCTTGGTAGTTCTTCCACTGCCCCGGTAGCCAGCTGAAAGACACCACAAAAGTGGTTCTACCTGCTTTCTGGGCTGAGATGGGCAATCGCTGACTTTTGGAGTCGGCTGGTGACAAAATGTTCCAAACACACCCCATGCACAACTCCACCGGGGAAGGTGCCAGAAAGGAGTTCTGTTGGTTGTTCTTCCACTGCCCCGGTAGCCAGATGAAAGACACCACAAAAGTGGTTCTACCTGCTTTCTGGGCTGAGATGGGCAATCGCTGACTTTTGGAGTCGGCTGGTGACAAAATGTTCCAAACACACCCCATGCACAACTCCACCGGGGAAGGTGCCAGAAAGGAATTCCGTTGCTTGTTCTTCCACTGCCCCGGTAGCCAGCTGAAAGACACCACAAAAGTGGTTCTACCTGCTTGCTGGGCTGAGATGGGCAATCGCTGACTTTTGGAGTCGGCTGGTGACAAAATGTTCCAAACACACCCCATGCACAACTCCACCGGGGAAGGTGTCAGAAAGGAGTTCTCTTGGTAGTTCTTCCACTGCCCCGGTAGCCAGCTGAAAGACACCACAAAAGTGGTTCTACCTGCTTGCTGGGCTGAGATGGGGAATCGCTGACTTTTGGAGTCGGCTGGTGACAAAATGTTCCAAACACACCCCATGCACAACTCCCCCGGGGAAGGTGCCAGAAAGGAGTTCTGTTGGTAGTTCTTCCACTGCCCCGGTAGCCAGATGAAAGACACCACAAAAGTGGTTCTACCTGCTTTCTGGGCTGAGATGGGCAATCGCTGACTTTTGGAGTCGGCTGGTGACAAAATGTTCCAAACACACCCCATGCACAACTCCAGCGGGGAAGGTGCCAGAAAGGAGTTCTGTTGGTAGTTCTTCCACTGCCCCGGTAGCCAGCTGAAAGACACCACAAAAGTGGTTCTACCTGCTTGCTGGGCTGAGATGGGCAATCGCTGACTTTTGGAGTCGGCTGGTGACAAAATGTTCCAAACACACCCCATGCACAACTCCAGCGGGGAAGGTGCCAGAAAGGAGTTCTGTTGGTAGTTCTTCCACTGCCCCGGTAGCCAGATGAAAGACACCACAAAAGTGGTTCTACCTGCTTGCTGGGCTGAGATGGGCAATCGCTGACTTTTGGAGTCGGCTGGTGACAAAATGTTCCAAACACACCCCATGCACAACTCCAGCGGGGAAGGTGCCAGAAAGGAGTTCTGTTGGTTGTTCTTACACTGCCCCGGTAGCCAGATGAAAGACACCACAAAAGTGGTTCTACCTGCTTTCTGGGCTGAGATGGGGAATCGCTGACTTTTGGAGTCGGCTGGTGACAAAATGTTCCAAACACACCCCATGCACAACTCCAGCGGGGAAGGTGCCAGAAAGGAGTTCTCTTGGTTGTTCTTACACTGCCCCGGTAGCCAGATGAAAGACACCACAAAAGTGGTTCTACCTGCTTGCTGGGCTGAGATGGGGAATCGCTGACTTTTGGAGTCGGCTGGTGACAAAATGTTCCAAAGACAGCCCATGCACAACTCCACCGGGGAAGGTGCCAGAAAGGAGTTCTGTTGGTAGTTCTTCCACTGCCCCGGTAGCCAGCTGAAAGACACCACAAAAGTGGTTCTACCTGCTTTCTGGGCTGAGATGGGCAATCGCTGACTTTTGGAGTCGGCTGGTGACAAAATGTTCCAAACACACCCCATGCACAACTCCACCGGGGAAGGTGCCAGAAAGGAGTTCTGTTGGTTGTTCTTCCACTGCCCCGGTAGCCAGATGAAAGACACCACAAAAGTGGTTCTACCTGCTTTCTGGGCTGAGATGGGCAATCGCTGACTTTTGGAGTCGGCTGGTGACAAAATGTTCCAAACACACCCCATGCACAACTCCACCGGGGAAGGTGCCAGAAAGGAATTCCGTTGCTTGTTCTTCCACTGCCCCGGTAGCCAGCTGAAAGACACCACAAAAGTGGTTCTACCTGCTTGCTGGGCTGAGATGGGCAATCGCTGACTTTTGGAGTCGGCTGGTGACAAAATGTTCCAAACACACCCCATGCACAACTCCACCGGGGAAGGTGTCAGAAAGGAGTTCTCTTGGTAGTTCTTCCACTGCCCCGGTAGCCAGCTGAAAGACACCACAAAAGTGGTTCTACCTGCTTGCTGGGCTGAGATGGGCAATCGCTGACTTTTGGAGTCGGCTGGTGACAAAATGTTCCAAACACACCCCATGCACAACTCCCCCGGGGAAGGTGCCAGAAAGGAGTTCTGTTGGTAGTTCTTCCACTGCCCCGGTAGCCAGATGAAAGACACCACAAAAGTGGTTCTACCTGCTTTCTGGGCTGAGATGGGCAATCGCTGACTTTTGGAGTCGGCTGGTGACAAAATGTTCCAAACACACCCCATGCACAACTCCAGCGGGGAAGGTGCCAGAAAGGAGTTCTGTTGGTAGTTCTTCCACTGCCCCGGTAGCCAGCTGAAAGACACCACAAAAGTGGTTCTACCTGCTTGCTGGGCTGAGATGGGCAATCGCTGACTTTTGGAGTCGGCTGGTGACAAAATGTTCCAAACACACCCCATGCACAACTCCACCGGGGAAGGGTCCAGAAAGGAGTTCTGTTGGTTGTTCTTACACTGCCCCGGTAGCCAGATGAAAGACACCACAAAAGTGGTTCTACCTGCTTGCTGGGCTGAGATGGGCAATCGCTGACTTTTGGAGTCGGCTGGTGACAAAATGTTCCAAACACACCCCATGCACAACTCCACCGGGGAAGGTGTCAGAAAGGAGTTCTCTTGGTAGTTCTTCCACTGCCCCGGTAGCCAGCTGAAAGACACCACAAAAGTGGTTCTACCTGCTTTCTGGGCTGAGATGGGCAATCGCTGACTTTTGGAGTCTTGCTGGTGACAAAATGTTCCAAAGACAGCCCATGCACAACTCCACCGGGGAAGGTGCCAGAAAGGAGTTCTGTTGGTTGTTCTTCCACTGCCCCGGTAGCCAGATGAAAGACACCACAAAAGTGGTTCTACCTGCTTTCTAGGCTGAGATGGGCAATCGCTGACTTTTGGAGTCGGCTGGTGACAAAATGTTCCAAACACACCCCATGCACAACTCCACCGGGGAAGGTGCCAGAAAGGAGTTCTGTTGGTAGTTCTTCCACTGCCCCGGTAGCCAGATGAAAGACACCACAAAAGTGGTTCTACCTGCTTGCTGGGCTGAGATGGGCAATCGCTGACTTTTGCAGTCGGCTGGTGACAAAATGTTCCAAACACACCCCATGCACAACTCCAGCGGGGAAGGTGCCAGAAAGGAATTCCGTAGCTTGTTCTTACACTGCCCCGGTAGCCAGCTGAAAGACACCACAAAAGTGGTTCTACCTGCTTTCTGGGCTGAGATGGGCAATCGCTGACTTTTGGAGTCGGCTGGTGACAAAATGTTCCAAACACACCCCATGCACAACTCCAGCGGGGAAGGTGCCAGAAAGGAGTTCTGTTGGTAGTTCTTCCACTGCCCCGGTAGCCAGATGAAAGACACCACAAAAGTGGTTCTACCTGCTTGCTGGGCTGAGATGGGCAATCGCTGACTTTTGGAGTCGGCTGGTGACAAAATGTTCCAAACACACCCCATGCACAACTCCAGCGGGGAAGGTGCCAGAAAGGAGTTCTGTTGGTTGTTCTTACACTGCCCCGGTAGCCAGCTGAAAGACACCACAAAAGTGGTTCTACCTGCTTTCTGGGCTGAGATGGGGAATCGCTGACTTTTGGAGTCTTGCTGGTGACAAAATGTTCCAAACACACCCCATGCACAACTCCAGCGGGGAAGGTGCCAGAAAGGAGTTCTGTTGGTTGTTCTTACACTGCCCCGGTAGCCAGATGAAAGACACCACAAAAGTGGTTCTACCTGCTTGCTGGGCTGAGATGGGCAATCGCTGACTTTTGGAGTCGGCTGGTGACAAAATGTTCCAAACACACCCCATGCACAACTCCACCGGGGAAGGTGCCAGAAAGGAGTTCTGTTGGTTGTTCTTCCACTGCCCCGGTAGCCAGATGAAAGACACCACAAAAGTGGTTCTACCTGCTTTCTGGGCTGAGATGGGCAATCGCTGACTTTTGGAGTCGGCTGGTGACAAAATGTTCCAAACACACCCCATGCACAACTCCACCGGGGAAGGTGCCAGAAAGGAATTCCGTTGCTTGTTCTTCCACTGCCCCGGTAGCCAGCTGAAAGACACCACAAAAGTGGTTCTACCTGCTTGCTGGGCTGAGATGGGCAATCGCTGACTTTTGGAGTCGGCTGGTGACAAAATGTTCCAAACACACCCCATGCACAACTCCACCGGGGAAGGTGTCAGAAAGGAGTTCTCTTGGTAGTTCTTCCACTGCCCCGGTAGCCAGCTGAAAGACACCACAAAAGTGGTTCTACCTGCTTGCTGGGCTGAGATGGGGAATCGCTGACTTTTGGAGTCGGCTGGTGACAAAATGTTCCAAACACACCCCATGCACAACTCCACCGGGGAAGGTGTCAGAAAGGAGTTCTCTTGGTAGTTCTTCCACTGCCCCGGTAGCCAGCTGAAAGACACCACAAAAGTGGTTCTACCTGCTTTCTGGGCTGAGATGGGGAATCGCTGACTTTTGGAGTCTTGCTGGTGACAAAATGTTCCAAAGACAGCCCATGCACAACTCCACCGGGGAAGGTGCCAGAAAGGAGTTCTGTTGGTTGTTCTTCCACTGCCCCGGTAGCCAGATGAAAGACACCACAAAAGTGGTTCTACCTGCTTTCTAGGCTGAGATGGGCAATCGCTGACTTTTGGAGTCGGCTGGTGACAAAATGTTCCAAACACACCCCATGCACAACTCCACCGGGGAAGGTGCCAGAAAGGAGTTCTGTTGCTTGTTCTTCCACTGCCCCGGTAGCCAGATGAAAGACACCACAAAAGTGGTTCTACATGCTTTCTGGGCTGAGATGGGCAATCGCTGACTTTTGGAGTCGGCTGGTGACAAAATGTTCCAAACACACCCCATGCACAACTCCACCGGGGAAGGTGCCAGAAAGGAGTTCTGTTGGTAGTTCTTCCACTGCCCCGGTAGCCAGCTGAAAGACACCACAAAAGTGGTTCTACCTGCTTTCTGGGCTGAGATGGGCAATCGCTGACTTTTGGAGTCGGCTGGTGACAAAATGTTCCAAAGACACACCATGCACAACTCCACCGGGGAAGGTGCCAGAAAGGAGTTCTGTTGGTAGTTCTTCCACTGCCCCGGTAGCCAGATGAAAGACACCACAAAAGTGGTTCTACCTGCTTGCTGGGCTGAGATGGGCAATCGCTGACTTTTGGAGTCGGCTGGTGACAAAATGTTCCAAACACACCCCATGCACAACTCCAGCGGGGAAGGTGCCAGAAAGGAGTTCTGTTGGTTGTTCTTACACTGCCCCGGTAGCCAGCTGAAAGACACCACAAAAGTGGTTCTACCTGCTTTCTAGGCTGAGATGGGGAATCGCTGACTTCTGGAGTCTTGCTGGTGACAAAATGTTCCAAACACACCCCATGCACAACTCCAGCGGGGAAGGTGCCAGAAAGGAGTTCTGTTGGTTGTTCTTACACTGCCCCGGTAGCCAGATGAAAGACACCACAAAAGTGGTTCTACCTGCTTGCTGGGCTGAGATGGGGAATCGCTGACTTTTGCAGTCGGCTGGTGACAAAATGTTCCAAACACACCCCATGCACAACTCCTGCGGGGAAGGTGCCAGAAAGGAATTTTGTTGCTTGTTCTTCCACTGCCCCAGTAGCCAGATGAAAGACACCACAAAAGTGGTTCTACCTGCTTGCTGGGCTGAGATGGGCAATCGCTGAGTTTTGGAGTCGGCTGGTGACAAAATGTTCCAAACACACCCCATGCACAACTCCACCGGGGAAGGTGCCAGAAAGGAGTTCTGTTGGTAGTTCTTCCACTGCCCCGGTAGCCAGCTGAAAGACACCACAAAAGTGGTTCTACCTGCTTGCTGGGCTGAGATGGGCAATCGCTGACTTTTGGAGTCGGCTGGTGACAAAATGTTCCAAACACACCCCATGCACAACTCCACCGGGGAAGGTGCCAGAAAGGAGTTCTCTTGGTAGTTCTTCCACTGCCCCGGTAGCCAGATGAAAGACACCACAAAAGTGGTTCTACCTGCTTGCTGGGCTGAGATGGGCAATCGCTGACTTTTGGAGTCGGCTGGTGACAAAATGTTCCAAACACACCCCATGCACAACTCCACCGGGGAAGGTGCCAGAAAGGAGTTCTTTTGGTTGTTCTTACACTGCCCTGGTAGCCAGATGAAAGACACCACAAAACTGGTTCTACCTGCTTGCTGGGCTGAGATGGGGAATCGCTGACTTTTGGAGTCGGCTGGTGACAAAATGTTCCAAACACACCCCATGCACAACTCCACCGGGGAAGGTGCCAGAAAGGAGTTCTGTAGGTAGTTCTTCCACTGCCCCGGTAGCCAGATGAAAGACACCACAAAAGTGGTTCTACATGCTTTCTGGGCTGAGATGGGCAATCGCTGACTTTTGGAGTCGGCTGGTGACAAAATGTTCCAAACACACCCCATGCACAACTCCACCGGGGAAGGTGCCAGAAAGGAGTTCTGTTGGTCGTTCTTCCACTGCCCCGGCAGCAAGCTGAAAGACACCACAAAAGTGGTTCTACCTGCTTTCTGGGCTGAGATGGGGAATCGCTGACTTTTGGAGTCGGCTGGTGACAAAATGTTCCAAACACACCCCATGCACAACTCCACCGGGGAAGGTGCCAGAAAGGAGTTCTGTTGGTAGTTCTTACACTGCCCCGGTAGCCAGCTGAAAGACACCACAAAAGTGGTTCTACCTGCTTTCTGGGCTGAGATGGGCAATCGCTGACTTTTGGAGTCGGCTGGTGAAAAAATGTTCCAAACACACCCCATGCACAACTCCAGCGGGGAAGGTGCCAGAAAGGAGTTCTGTTGGTAGTTCTTACACTGCCCTGGTAGCCAGCTGAAAGACACCACAAAAGTGGTTCTACCTGCTTTCTGGGCTGAGATGGGCAATCGCTGACTTTTGGAGTCGGCTGGTGACAAAATGTTCCAAACACACCCCATGCACAACTCCACCGGGGAAGGTGCCAGAAAGGAATTCCGTTGCTTGTTCTTCCACTGCCCCGGTAGCCAGCTGAAAGACACCACAAAAGTGGTTCTACCTGCTTTCTGGGCTGAGATGGGGAATCGCTGACTTTTGGAGTCGGCTGGTGACAAAATGTTCCAAACACACCCCATGCACAACTCCACCGGGGAAGGTGCCAGAAAGGAATTCCGTTGCTTGTTCTTACACTGCCCCGGTAGCCATCTGAAAGACACCACAAAAGTGGTTCTACCTGCTTTCTGGGCTGAGATGGGGAATCGCTGACTTTTGGAGTCGGCTGGTGACAAAATGTTCCAAACACACCCCATGCACAACTCCACCGGGGAAGGTGCCAGAAAGGAGTTCTGTTGGTAGTTCTTACACTGCCCCGGTAGCCAGATGAAAGACACCACAAAAGTGGTTCTACCTGCTTTCTGGGCTGAGATGGGGAATCGCTGACTTTTGGAGTCGGCTGGTGACAAAATGTTCCAAACACACCCCATGCACAACTCCCCCGGGGAAGGTGCCAGAAAGGAATTCCGTTGCTTGTTCTTCCACTGCCCCGGTAGCCAGCTGAAAGACACCACAAAAGTGGTTCTACCTGCTTTCTGGGCTGAGATGGGCAATCGCTGACTTTTGGAGTCGGCTGGTGACAAAATGTTCCAAACACACCCCATGCACAACTCCAGCGGGGAAGGTGCCAGAAAGGAGTTCTGTTGGTTGTTCTTCCACTGCCCCGGTAGCCAGATGAAAGACACCACAAAAGTGGTTCTACCTGCTTGCTGGGCTGAGATGGGCAATCGCTGACTTTTGGAGTCGGCTGGTGACAAAATGTTCCAAACACACCCCATGCACAACTCCCCCGGGGAAGGTGCCAGAAAGGAGTTCTGTTGCTTGTTCTTACACTGCCCCGGTAGCCAGATGAAAGACACCACAAAAGTGGTTCTACCTGCTTTCTAGGCTGAGATGGGGAATCGCTGACTTTTGGAGTCGGCTGGTGACAAAATGTTCCAAACACACCCCATGCACAACTCCAGCGGGGAAGGTGCCAGAAAGGAATTCCGTTGCTTGTTCTTACACTGCCCCGGTAGCCAGATGAAAGACACCACAAAAGTGGTTCTACCTGCTTGCTGGGCTGAGATGGGCAATCGCTGACTTTTGGAGTCGGCTGGTGACAAAATGTTCCAAACACACCCCATGCACAACTCCACCGGGGAAGGTGCCAGAAAGGAGTTCTGTTGGTTGTTCTTACACTGCCCCGGTATCCAGATGAAAGACACCACAAAAGTGGTTCTACCTGCTTTCTGGGCTGAGATGGGCAATCGCTGACTTTTGCAGTCGGCTGGTGACAAAATGTTCCAAACACACCCCATGCACAACTCCACCGGGGAAGGTGCCAGAAAGGAATTCCGTTGCTTGTTCTTCCACTGCCCCGGTAGCCAGCTGAAAGACACCACAAAAGTGGTTCTACCTGCTTGCTGGGCTGAGATGGGCAATCGCTGACTTTTGGAGTCGGCTGGTGACAAAATGTTCCAAACACACCCCATGCACAACTCCACCGGGGAAGGTGCCAGAAAGGAATTCCGTTGCTTGTTCTTACACTGCCCCCGTAGCCAGATGAAAGACACCACAAAAGTGGTTCTACCTGCTTGCTGGGCTGAGATGGGCAATCGCTGACTTTTGCAGTCGGCTGGTGACAAAATGTTCCAAACACACCCCATGCACAACTCCAGCGGGGAAGGTGCCAGAAAGGAGTTCTGTTGGTAGTTCTTCCACTGCCCCGGTAGCCAGATGAAAGACACCACAAAAGTGGTTCTACCTGCTTGCTGGGCTGAGATGGGCAATCGCTGACTTTTGGAGTCGGCTGGTGACAAAATGTTCCAAACACACCCCATGCACAACTCCAGCGGGGAAGGTGCCAGAAAGGAATTCCGTTGCTTGTTCTTCCACTGCCCCGGTAGCCAGCTGAAAGACACCACAAAAGTGGTTCTACCTGCTTTCTAGGCTGAGATGGGCAATCGCTGACTTTTGGAGTCGGCTGGTGACAAAATGTTCCAAAGACAGCCCATGCACAACTCCACCGGGGAAGGTGCCAGAAAGGAGTTCTGTTGGTAGTTCTTCCACTGCCCCGGTAGCCAGCTGAAAGACACCACAAAAGTGGTTCTACCTGCTTTCTGGGCTGAGATGGGCAATCGCTGACTTTTGGAGTCGGCTGGTGACAAAATGTTCCAAACACACCCCATGCACAACTCCACCGGGGAAGGTGCCAGAAAGGAGTTCTGTTGGTAGTTCTTCCACTGCCCCGGTAGCCAGCTGAAAGACACCACAAAAGTGGTTCTACCTGCTTTCTGGGCTGAGATGGGCAATCGCTGACTTTTGGAGTCGGCTGGTGACAAAATGTTCCAAACACACCCCATGCACAACTCCACCGGGGAAGGTGCCAGAAAGGAGTTCTGTTGGTTGTTCTTACACTGCCCCGGTAGCCAGATGAAAGACACCACAAAAGTGGTTCTACCTGCTTGCTGGGCTGAGATGGGCAATCGCTGACTTTTGGAGTCGGCTGGTGACAAAATGTTGCAAAGACACCCCATGCACAACTCCACCGGGGAAGGTGCCAGAAAGGAGTTCCGTTGCTTGTTCTTACACTGCCCCGGTAGCCAGATGAAAGACACCACAAAAGTGGTTCTACCTGCTTGCTGGGCTGAGATGGGGAATCGCTGACTTTTGGAGTCGGCTGGTGACAAAATGTTCCAAACACACCCCATGCACAACTCCACCGGGGAAGGTGCCAGAAAGGAGTTCTCTTGGTAGTTCTTCCACTGCCCCGGTAGCCAGCTGAAAGACACCACAAAAGTGGTTCTACCTGCTTTCTGGGCTGAGATGGGCAATCGCTGACTTTTGGAGTCGGCTGGTGACAAAATGTTCCAAACACACCCCATGCACAACTCCACCGGGGAAGGTGCCAGAAAGGAATTCCGTTGCTTGTTCTTCCACTGCCCCGGTAGCCAGCTGAAAGACACCACAAAAGTGGTTCTACCTGCTTGCTGGGCTGAGATGGGCAATCGCTGACTTTTGGAGTCGGCTGGTGACAAAATGTTCCAAACACACCCCATGCACAACTCCACCGGGGAAGGTGCCAGAAAGGAGTTCTGTTGGTAGTTCTTCCAGTGCCCCGGTAGCCAGCTGAAAGACACCACAAAAGTGGTTCTACCTGCTTTCTGGGCTGAGATGGGGAATCGCTGACTTTTGGAGTCGGCTGGTGACAAAATGTTCCAAAGACAGCCCATGCACAACTCCACCGGGGAAGGTGCCAGAAAGGAGTTCTCTTGGTAGTTCTTCCACTGCCCCGGTAGCCAGATGAAAGACACCACAAAAGTGGTTCTACCTGCTTGCTGGGCTGAGATGGGCAATCGCTGACTTTTGGAGTCGGCTGGTGACAAAATGTTCCAAACACACCCCATGCACAACTCCACCGGGGAAGGTGCCAGAAAGGAGTTCTGTTGGTTGTTCTTCCACTGCCCCGGTAGCCAGATGAAAGACACCACAAAAGTGGTTCTACCTGCTTTCTAGGCTGAGATGGGGAATCGCTGACTTTTGGAGTCGGCTGGTGACAAAATGTTCCAAACACACCCCATGCACAACTCCACCGGGCAAGGTGCCAGAAAGGAGTTCTGTTGGTTGTTCTTACACTGCCCTGGTAGCCAGATGAAAGACACCACAAAAGTGGTTCTACCTGCTTTCTGGGCTGAGATGGGCAATCGCTGACTTTTGGAGTCGGCTGGTGACAAAATGTTCCAAACACACCCCATGCACAACTCCAACGGGGAAGGGTCCAGAAAGGAGTTCTGTTGGTTGTTCTTCCACTGCCCCGGTAGCCAGATGAAAGACACCACAAAAGTGGTTCTACCTGCTTTCTAGGCTGAGATGGGCAATCGCTGACTTTTGGAGTCGGCTGGTGACAAAATGTTCCAAACACACCCCATGCACAACTCCACCGGGGAAGGTGCCAGAAAGGAGTTCTGTTGGTAGTTCTTCCACTGCCCCGGTAGCCAGCTGAAAGACACCACAAAAGTGGTTCTACCTGCTTTCTGGGCTGAGATGGGGAATCGCTGACTTTTGGAGTCGGCTGGTGACAAAATGTTCCAAAGACAGCCCATGCACAACTCCACCGGGGAAGGTGCCAGAAAGGAATTCTCTTGGTAGTTCTTCCACTGCCCCGGTAGCCAGATGAAAGACACCACAAAAGTGGTTCTACCTGCTTGCTGGGCTGAGATGGGCAATCGCTGACTTTTGGAGTCGGCTGGTGACAAAATGTTCCAAACACACCCCATGCACAACTCCACCGGGGAAGGTGCCAGAAAGGAGTTCTGTTGGTTGTTCTTCCACTGCCCCGGTAGCCAGATGAAAGACACCACAAAAGTGGTTCTACCTGCTTTCTAGGCTGAGATGGGGAATCGCTGACTTTTGGAGTCGGCTGGTGACAAAATGTTCCAAAGACAGCCCATGCACAACTCCACCGGGGAAGGGTCCAGAAAGGAGTTCTGTTGGTTGTTCTTCCACTGCCCCGGTAGCCAGATGAAAGACACCACAAAAGTGGTTCTACCTGCTTTCTAGGCTGAGATGGGCAATCGCTGACTTTTGGAGTCGGCTGGTGACAAAATGTTCCAAACACACCCCATGCACAACTCCACCGGGGAAGGTGCCAGAAAGGAGTTCTGTTGGTAGTTCTTCCACTGCCCCGGTAGCCAGATGAAAGACACCACAAAAGTGGTTCTACCTGCTTGCTGGGCTGAGATGGGCAATCGCTGACTTTTGGAGTCGGCTGGTGACAAAATGTTCCAAACACACCCCATGCACAACTCCAGCGGGGAAGGTGCCAGAAAGGAGTTCTGTTGGTTGTTCTTACACTGCCCCGGTAGCCAGATGAAAGACACCACAAAAGTGGTTCTACCTGCTTGCTGGGCTGAGATGGGCAATCGCTGACTTTTGGAGTCGGCTGGTGACAAAATGTTCCAAACACACCCCATGCACAACTCCAGCGGGGAAGGTGCCAGAAAGGAGTTCTCTTGGTTGTTCTTACACTGCCCCGGTAGCCAGATGAAAGACACCACAAAAGTGGTTCTACCTGCTTGCTGGGCTGAGATGGGGAATCGCTGACTTTTGGAGTCGGCTGGTGACAAAATGTTCCAAAGACAGCCCATGCACAACTCCACCGGGGAAGGTGCCAGAAAGGAGTTCTCTTGGTAGTTCTTCCACTGCCCCGGTAGCCAGCTGAAAGACACCACAAAAGTGGTTCTACCTGCTTTCTGGGCTGAGATGGGCAATCGCTGACTTTTGGAGTCGGCTGGTGACAAAATGTTCCAAACACACCCCATGCACAACTCCACCGGGGAAGGTGCCAGAAAGGAGTTCTGTTGGTTGTTCTTACACTGCCCCGGTAGCCAGATGAAAGACACCACAAAAGTGGTTCTACCTGCTTTCTGGGCTGAGATGGGCAATCGCTGACTTTTGGAGTCGGCTGGTGACAAAATGTTCCAAACACACCCCATGCACAACTCCACCGGGGAAGGTGCCAGAAAGGAGTTCTGTTGGTAGTTCTTCCACTGCCCCGGTAGCCAGCTGAAAGACACCACAAAAGTGGTTCTACCTGCTTTCTGGGCTGAGATGGGGAATCGCTGACTTTTGGAGTCGGCTGGTGACAAAATGTTCCAAAGACAGCCCATGCACAACTCCACCGGGGAAGGTGCCAGAAAGGAATTCTCTTGGTAGTTCTTCCACTGCCCCGGTAGCCAGATGAAAGACACCACAAAAGTGGTTCTACCTGCTTGCTGGGCTGAGATGGGCAATCGCTGACTTTTGGAGTCGGCTGGTGACAAAATGTTCCAAACACACCCCATGCACAACTCCACCGGGGAAGGTGCCAGAAAGGAGTTCTGTTGGTTGTTCTTCCACTGCCCCGGTAGCCAGATGAAAGACACCACAAAAGTGGTTCTACCTGCTTTCTAGGCTGAGATGGGGAATCGCTGACTTTTGGAGTCGGCTGGTGACAAAATGTTCCAAAGACAGCCCATGCACAACTCCACCGGGGAAGGGTCCAGAAAGGAGTTCTGTTGGTTGTTCTTCCACTGCCCCGGTAGCCAGATGAAAGACACCACAAAAGTGGTTCTACCTGCTTTCTAGGCTGAGATGGGCAATCGCTGACTTTTGGAGTCGGCTGGTGACAAAATGTTCCAAACACACCCCATGCACAACTCCACCGGGGAAGGTGCCAGAAAGGAGTTCTGTTGGTAGTTCTTCCACTGCCCCGGTAGCCAGATGAAAGACACCACAAAAGTGGTTCTACCTGCTTGCTGGGCTGAGATGGGCAATCGCTGACTTTTGGAGTCGGCTGGTGACAAAATGTTCCAAACACACCCCATGCACAACTCCAGCGGGGAAGGTGCCAGAAAGGAGTTCTGTTGGTTGTTCTTACACTGCCCCGGTAGCCAGATGAAAGACACCACAAAAGTGGTTCTACCTGCTTGCTGGGCTGAGATGGGCAATCGCTGACTTTTGGAGTCGGCTGGTGACAAAATGTTCCAAACACACCCCATGCACAACTCCAGCGGGGAAGGTGCCAGAAAGGAGTTCTCTTGGTTGTTCTTACACTGCCCCGGTAGCCAGATGAAAGACACCACAAAAGTGGTTCTACCTGCTTGCTGGGCTGAGATGGGGAATCGCTGACTTTTGGAGTCGGCTGGTGACAAAATGTTCCAAAGACAGCCCATGCACAACTCCACCGGGGAAGGTGCCAGAAAGGAGTTCTCTTGGTAGTTCTTCCACTGCCCCGGTAGCCAGCTGAAAGACACCACAAAAGTGGTTCTACCTGCTTTCTGGGCTGAGATGGGCAATCGCTGACTTTTGGAGTCGGCTGGTGACAAAATGTTCCAAACACACCCCATGCACAACTCCACCGGGGAAGGTGCCAGAAAGGAGTTCTGTTGGTTGTTCTTCCACTGCCCCGGTAGCCAGATGAAAGACACCACAAAAGTGGTTCTACCTGCTTTCTGGGCTGAGATGGGCAATCGCTGACTTTTGGAGTCGGCTGGTGACAAAATGTTCCAAACACACCCCATGCACAACTCCACCGGGGAAGGTGCCAGAAAGGAATTCCGTTGCTTGTTCTTCCACTGCCCCGGTAGCCAGCTGAAAGACACCACAAAAGTGGTTCTACCTGCTTGCTGGGCTGAGATGGGCAATCGCTGACTTTTGGAGTCGGCTGGTGACAAAATGTTCCAAACACACCCCATGCACAACTCCACCGGGGAAGGTGTCAGAAAGGAGTTCTCTTGGTAGTTCTTCCACTGCCCCGGTAGCCAGCTGAAAGACACCACAAAAGTGGTTCTACCTGCTTGCTGGGCTGAGATGGGGAATCGCTGACTTTTGGAGTCGGCTGGTGACAAAATGTTCCAAACACACCCCATGCACAACTCCCCCGGGGAAGGTGCCAGAAAGGAGTTCTGTTGGTAGTTCTTCCACTGCCCCGGTAGCCAGCTGAAAGACACCACAAAAGTGGTTCTACCTGCTTTCTGGGCTGAGATGGGCAATCGCTGACTTTTGGAGTCGGCTGGTGACAAAATGTTCCAAACACACCCCATGCACAACTCCAGCGGGGAAGGTGCCAGAAAGGAGTTCTGTTGGTAGTTCTTCCACTGCCCCGGTAGCCAGCTGAAAGACACCACAAAAGTGGTTCTACCTGCTTGCTGGGCTGAGATGGGCAATCACTGACTTTTGGAGTCGGCTGGTGACAAAATGTTCCAAACACACCCCATGCACAACTCCAGCGGGGAAGGTGCCAGAAAGGAGTTCTGTTGGTTGTTCTTACACTGCCCCGGTAGCCAGATGAAAGACACCACAAAAGTGGTTCTACCTGCTTGCTGGGCTGAGATGGGCAATCGCTGACTTTTGGAGTCGGCTGGTGACAAAATGTTCCAAACACACCCCATGCACAACTCCACCGGGGAAGGTGTCAGAAAGGAGTTCTCTTGGTAGTTCTTCCACTGCCCCGGTAGCCAGCTGAAAGACACCACAAAAGTGGTTCTACCTGCTTTCTGGGCTGAGATGGGCAATCGCTGACTTTTGGAGTCTTGCTGGTGACAAAATGTTCCAAAGACAGCCCATGCACAACTCCACCGGGGAAGGTGCCAGAAAGGAGTTCTGTTGGTTGTTCTTCCACTGCCCCGGTAGCCAGATGAAAGACACCACAAAAGTGGTTCTACCTGCTTTCTAGGCTGAGATGGGCAATCGCTGACTTTTGGAGTCGGCTGGTGACAAAATGTTCCAAACACACCCCATGCACAACTCCACCGGGGAAGGTGCCAGAAAGGAGTTCTGTTGGTAGTTCTTCCACTGCCCCGGTAGCCAGATGAAAGACACCACAAAAGTGGTTCTACCTGCTTGCTGGGCTGAGATGGGCAATCGCTGACTTTTGGAGTCGGCTGGTGACAAAATGTTCCAAACACACCCCATGCACAACTCCAGCGGGGAAGGTGCCAGAAAGGAATTCCGTTGCTTGTTCTTACACTGCCCCGGTAGCCAGATGAAAGACACCACAAAAGTGGTTCTACCTGCTTGCTGGGCTGAGATGGGCAATCGCTGACTTTTGGAGTCGGCTGGTGACAAAATGTTCCAAACACACCCCATGCACAACTCCAGCGGGGAAGGTGCCAGAAAGGAGTTCTGTTGGTAGTTCTTACACTGCCCCGGTAGCCAGCTGAAAGACACCACAAAAGTGGTTCTACCTGCTTGCTGGGCTGAGATGGGCAATCGCTGACTTTTGGAGTCGGCTGGTGACAAAATGTTCCAAACACACCCCATGCACAACTCCAGCGGGGAAGGTGCCAGAAAGGAGTTCTGTTGGTTGTTCTTACACTGCCCCGGTAGCCAGCTGAAAGACACCACAAAAGTGGTTCTACCTGCTTTCTAGGCTGAGATGGGGAATCGCTGACTTTTGGAGTCTTGCTGGTGACAAAATGTTCCAAACACACCCCATGCACAACTCCAGCGGGGAAGGTGCCAGAAAGGAGTTCTGTTGGTTGTTCTTACACTGCCCCGGTAGCCAGATGAAAGACACCACAAAAGTGGTTCTACCTGCTTGCTGGGCTGAGATGGGCAATCGCTGACTTTTGGAGTCGGCTGGTGACAAAATGTTCCAAACACACCCCATGCACAACTCCAGCGGGGAAGGTGCCAGAAAGGAGTTCTGTTGCTTGTTCTTCCACTGCCCCGGTAGCCAGATGAAAGACACCACAAAAGTGGTTCTACCTGCTTTCTAGGCTGAGATGGGGAATCGCTGACTTTTGGAGTCGGCTGGTGACAAAATGTTCCAAAGACAGCCCATGCACAACTCCACCGGGGAAGGTGCCAGAAAGGAGTTCTGTTGGTAGTTCTTCCACTGCCCCGGTAGCCAGCTGAAAGACACCACAAAGTGGTTCTACCTGCTTTCTGGGCTGAGATGGGCAATCGCTGACTTTTGGAGTCGGCTGGTGACAAAATGTTCCAAACACACCCCATGCACAACTCCACCGGGGAAGGTGCCAGAAAGGAGTTCTGTTGGTTGTTCTTCCACTGCCCCGGTAGCCAGATGAAAGACACCACAAAAGTGGTTCTACCTGCTTTCTGGGCTGAGATGGGCAATCGCTGACTTTTGGAGTCGGCTGGTGACAAAATGTTCCAAACACACCCCATGCACAACTCCACCGGGGAAGGTGCCAGAAAGGAATTCCGTTGCTTGTTCTTCCACTGCCCCGGTAGCCAGCTGAAAGACACCACAAAAGTGGTTCTACCTGCTTGCTGGGCTGAGATGGGCAATCGCTGACTTTTGGAGTCGGCTGGTGACAAAATGTTCCAAACACACCCCATGCACAACTCCACCGGGGAAGGTGTCAGAAAGGAGTTCTCTTGGTAGTTCTTCCACTGCCCCGGTAGCCAGCTGAAAGACACCACAAAAGTGGTTCTACCTGCTTGCTGGGCTGAGATGGGGAATCGCTGACTTTTGGAGTCGGCTGGTGACAAAATGTTCCAAACACACCCCATGCACAACTCCACCGGGGAAGGTGTCAGAAAGGAGTTCTCTTGGTAGTTCTTCCACTGCCCCGGTAGCCAGCTGAAAGACACCACAAAAGTGGTTCTACCTGCTTTCTGGGCTGAGATGGGGAATCGCTGACTTTTGGAGTCTTGCTGGTGACAAAATGTTCCAAAGACAGCCCATGCACAACTCCACCGGGGAAGGTGCCAGAAAGGAGTTCTGTTGGTTGTTCTTCCACTGCCCCGGTAGCCAGATGAAAGACACCACAAAAGTGGTTCTACCTGCTTTCTAGGCTGAGATGGGCAATCGCTGACTTTTGGAGTCGGCTGGTGACAAAATGTTCCAAACACACCCCATGCACAACTCCACCGGGGAAGGTGCCAGAAAGAAGTTCTGTTGCTTGTTCTTCCACTGCCCCGGTAGCCAGATGAAAGACACCACAAAAGTGGTTCTACATGCTTTCTGGGCTGAGATGGGCAATCGCTGACTTTTGGAGTCGGCTGGTGACAAAATGTTCCAAACACACCCCATGCACAACTCCACCGGGGAAGGTGCCAGAAAGGAGTTCTGTTGGTAGTTCTTCCACTGCCCCGGTAGCCAGATGAAAGACACCACAAAAGTGGTTCTACCTGCTTGCTGGGCTGAGATGGGCAATCGCTGACTTTTGGAGTCGGCTGGTGACAAAATGTTCCAAACACACCCCATGCACAACTCCACCGGGGAAGGTGCCAGAAAGGAGTTCTGTTGGTAGTTCTTCCACTGCCCCGGTAGCCAGATGAAAGACACCACAAAAGTGGTTCTACCTGCTTGCTGGGCTGAGATGGGCAATCGCTGACTTTTGGAGTCGGCTGGTGACAAAATGTTCCAAACACACCCCATGCACAACTCCAGCGGGGAAGGTGCCAGAAAGGAGTTCTGTTGGTTGTTCTTACACTGCCCCGGTAGCCAGCTGAAAGACACCACAAAAGTGGTTCTACCTGCTTTCTAGGCTGAGATGGGGAATCGCTGACTTCTGGAGTCTTGCTGGTGACAAAATGTTCCAAACACACCCCATGCACAACTCCAGCGGGGAAGGTGCCAGAAAGGAGTTCTGTTGGTTGTTCTTACACTGCCCCGGTAGCCAGATGAAAGACACCACAAAAGTGGTTCTACCTGCTTGCTGGGCTGAGATGGGGAATCGCTGACTTTTGCAGTCGGCTGGTGACAAAATGTTCCAAACACACCCCATGCACAACTCCTGCGGGGAAGGTGCCAGAAAGGAATTTTGTTGCTTGTTCTTCCACTGCCCCAGTAGCCAGATGAAAGACACCACAAAAGTGGTTCTACCTGCTTGCTGGGCTGAGATGGGCAATCGCTGACTTTTGGAGTCGGCTGGTGACAAAATGTTCCAAACACACCCCATGCACAACTCCACCGGGGAAGGTGCCAGAAAGGAGTTCTGTTGGTAGTTCTTCCACTGCCCCGGTAGCCAGCTGAAAGACACCACAAAAGTGGTTCTACCTGCTTTCTGGGCTGAGATGGGGAATCGCTGACTTTTGGAGTCGGCTGGTGACAAAATGTTCCAAAGACAGCCCATGCACAACTCCACCGGGGAAGGTGCCAGAAAGGAGTTCTCTTGGTAGTTCTTCCACTGCCCCGGTAGCCAGATGAAAGACACCACAAAAGTGGTTCTACCTGCTTGCTGGGCTGAGATGGGCAATCGCTGACTTTTGGAGTCGGCTGGTGACAAAATGTTCCAAACACACCCCATGCACAACTCCACCGGGGAAGGTGCCAGAAAGGAGTTCTTTTGGTTGTTCTTACACTGCCCTGGTAGCCAGATGAAAGACACCACAAAACTGGTTCTACCTGCTTGCTGGGCTGAGATGGGGAATCGCTGACTTTTGGAGTCGGCTGGTGACAAAATGTTCCAAACACACCCCATGCACAACTCCACCGGGGAAGGTGCCAGAAAGGAGTTCTGTAGGTAGTTCTTCCACTGCCCCGGTAGCCAGATGAAAGACACCACAAAAGTGGTTCTACATGCTTTCTGGGCTGAGATGGGCAATCGCTGACTTTTGGAGTCGGCTGGTGACAAAATGTTCCAAACACACCCCATGCACAACTCCACCGGGGAAGGTGCCAGAAAGGAGTTCTGTTGGTCGTTCTTCCACTGCCCCGGCAGCAAGCTGAAAGACACCACAAAAGTGGTTCTACCTGCTTTCTGGGCTGAGATGGGGAATCGCTGACTTTTGGAGTCGGCTGGTGACAAAATGTTCCAAACACACCCCATGCACAACTCCACCGGGGAAGGTGCCAGAAAGGAGTTCTGTTGGTAGTTCTTACACTGCCCCGGTAGCCAGCTGAAAGACACCACAAAAGTGGTTCTACCTGCTTTCTGGGCTGAGATGGGCAATCGCTGACTTTTGGAGTCGGCTGGTGAAAAAATGTTCCAAACACACCCCATGCACAACTCCTGCGGGGAAGGTGCCAGAAAGGAGTTCTGTTGGTAGTTTTTACACTGCCCTGGTAGCCAGCTGAAAGACACCACAAAAGTGGTTCTACCTGCTTTCTGGGCTGAGATGGGCAATCGCTGACTTTTGGAGTCGGCTGGTGACAAAATGTTCCAAACACACCCCATGCACAACTCCACCGGGGAAGGTGCCAGAAAGGAATTCCATTGCTTGTTCTTCCACTGCCCCGGTAGCCAGCTGAAAGACACCACAAAAGTGGTTCTACCTGCTTTCTGGGCTGAGATGGGGAATCGCTGACTTTTGGAGTCGGCTGGTGACAAAATGTTCCAAACACACCCCATGCACAACTCCACCGGGGAAGGTGCCAGAAAGGAATTCCGTTGCTTGTTCTTACACTGCCCCGGTAGCCAGCTGAAAGACACCACAAAAGTGGTTCTACCTGCTTTCTGGGCTGAGATGGGGAATCGCTGACTTTTGGAGTCGGCTGGTGACAAAATGTTCCAAACACACCCCATGCACAACTCCACCGGGGAAGGTGCCAGAAAGGAGTTCTGTTGGTAGTTCTTACACTGCCCCGGTAGCCAGATGAAAGACACCACAAAAGTGGTTCTACCTGCTTTCTGGGCTGAGATGGGGAATCGCTGACTTTTGGAGTCGGCTGGTGACAAAATGTTCCAAACACACCCCATGCACAACTCCACCGGGGAAGGTGCCAGAAAGGAATTCCGTTGCTTGTTCTTCCACTGCCCCGGTAGCCAGCTGAAAGACACCACAAAAGTGGTTCTACCTGCTTTCTGGGCTGAGATGGGCAATCGCTGACTTTTGGAGTCGGCTGGTGACAAAATGTTCCAAACACACCCCATGCACAACTCCAGCGGGGAAGGTGCCAGAAAGGAGTTCTGTTGGTTGTTCTTCCAGTGCCCCGGTAGCCAGCTGAAAGACACCACAAAAGTGGTTCTACCTGCTTTCTGGGCTGAGATGGGGAATCGCTGACTTTTGGAGTCGGCTGGTGACAAAATGTTCCAAACACACCCCATGCACAACTCCACCGGGGAAGGTGCCAGAAAGGAGTTCTGTTGCTTGTTCTTACACTGCCCCGGTAGCCAGATGAAAGACACCACAAAAGTGGTTCTACCTGCTTTCTAGGCTGAGATGGGGAATCGCTGACTTTTGGAGTCGGCTGGTGACAAAATGTTCCAAACACACCCCATGCACAACTCCAGCGGGGAAGGTGCCAGAAAGGAATTCCGTTGCTTGTTCTTACACTGCCCCGGTAGCCAGATGAAAGACACCACAAAAGTGGTTCTACCTGCTTGCTGGGCTGAGATGGGCAATCGCTGACTTTTGGAGTCGGCTGGTGACAAAATGTTCCAAACACACCCCATGCACAACTCCAGCGGGGAAGGTGCCAGAAAGGAGTTCTGTTGGTTGTTCTTACACTGCCCCGGTATCCAGATGAAAGACACCACAAAAGTGGTTCTACCTGCTTTCTGGGCTGAGATGGGCAATCGCTGACTTTTGCAGTCGGCTGGTGACAAAATGTTCCAAACACACCCCATGCACAACTCCACCGGGGAAGGTGCCAGAAAGGAATTCCGTTGCTTGTTCTTACACTGCCCCGGTAGCCAGCTGAAAGACACCACAAAAGTGGTTCTACCTGCTTGCTGGGCTGAGATGGGCAATCGCTGACTTTTGGAGTCGGCTGGTGACAAAATGTTCCAAACACACCCCATGCACAACTCCACCGGGGAAGGTGCCAGAAAGGAATTCCGTTGCTTGTTCTTACACTGCCCCCGTAGCCAGATGAAAGACACCACAAAAGTGGTTCTACCTGCTTTCTGGGCTGAGATGGGCAATCGCTGACTTTTGCAGTCGGCTGGTGACAAAATGTTCCAAACACACCCCATGCACAACTCCACCGGGGAAGGTGCCAGAAAGGAGTTCTGTTGCTTGTTCTTCCACTGCCCCGGTAGCCAGCTGAAAGACACCACAAAAGTGGTTCTACCTGCTTTCTGGGCTGAGATGGGCAATCGCTGACTTTTGGAGTCGGCTGGTGAAAAAATGTTCCAAACACACCCCATGCACAACTCCACCGGGGAAGGTGCCAGAAAGGAGTTCTGTTGGTAGTTCTTCCACTGCCCCGGTAGCCAGCTGAAAGACACCACAAAAGTGGTTCTACCTGCTTTCTGGGCTGAGATGGGCAATCGCTGACTTTTGGAGTCGGCTGGTGACAAAATGTTCCAAACACACCCCATGCACAACTCCACCGGGGAAGGTGCCAGAAAGGAGTTCTGTTGGTAGTTCTTCCACTGCCCCGGTAGCCAGATGAAAGACACCACAAAAGTGGTTCTACCTGCTTGCTGGGCTGAGATGGGCAATCGCTGACTTTTGGAGTCGGCTGGTGACAAAATGTTCCAAACACACCCCATGCACAACTCCACCGGGGAAGGTGCCAGAAAGGAGTTCTGTTGGTTGTTCTTACACTGCCCCGGTAGCCAGCTGAAAGACACCACAAAAGTGGTTCTACCTGCTTTCTAGGCTGAGATGGGGAATCGCTGACTTTTGGAGTCTTACTGGTGACAAAATGTTCCAAACACACCCCATGCACAACTCCAGCGGGGAAGGTGCCAGAAAGGAGTTCTTTTGGTTGTTCTTACACTGCCCTGGTAGCCAGATGAAAGACACCACAAAACTGGTTCTACCTGCTTGCTGGGCTGAGATGGGGAATCGCTGACTTTTGTAGTCGGCTGGTGACAAAATGTTCCAAACACACCCCATGCACAACTCCTGCGGGGAAGGTGCCAGAAAGGAATTTTGTTGCTTGTTCTTCAACTGCCCCAGTAGCCAGATGAAAGACACCACAAAAGTGGTTCTACCTGCTTGCTGGGCTGAGATGGGCAATCGCTGACTTTTGGAGTCGGCTGGTGACAAAATGTTCCAAACATACCCCATGCACAACTCCACCGGGGAAGGTGCCAGAAAGGAGTTCTGTTGGTAGTTCTTCCACTGCCCCGGTAGCCAGATGAAAGACACCACAAAAGTGGTTCTACCTGCTTGCTGGGCTGAGATGGGCAATCGCTGACTTTTGGAGTCGGCTGGTGAAAAAATGTTCCAAACACACCCCATGCACAACTCCAGCGGGGAAGGTGCCAGAAAGGAATTCCGTTGCTTGTTCTTACACTGCCCCGGTAGCCAGATGAAAGACACCACAAAAGTGGTTCTACCTGCTTGCTGGGCTGAGATGGGCAATCGCTGACTTTTGGAGTCGGCTGGTGACAAAATGTTCCAAACACACCCCATGCACAACTCCAGCGGGGAAGGTGCCAGAAAGGAGTTCTGTTGGTAGTTCTTACACTGCCCTGGTAGCCAGCTGAAAGACACCACAAAAGTGGTTCTACCTGCTTTCTGGGCTGAGATGGGCAATCGCTGACTTTTGGAGTCTTGCTGGTGACAAAATGTTCCAAACACACCCCATGCACAACTCCACCGGGGAAGGTGCCAGAAAGGAGTTCTGTAGGTAGTTCTTCCACTGCCCCGGTAGCCAGATGAAAGACACCACAAAAGTGGTTCTACATGCTTTCTGGGCTGAGATGGGCAATCGCTGACTTTTGGAGTCGGCTGGTGACAAAATGTTCCAAACACACCCCATGCACAACTCCACCGGGGAAGGTGCCAGAAAGGAGTTCTGTTGGTCGTTCTTCCACTGCCCCGGCAGCAAGCTGAAAGACACCACAAAAGTGGTTCTACCTGCTTTCTGGGCTGAGATGGGGAATCGCTGACTTTTGGAGTCGGCTGGTGACAAAATGTTCCAAACACACCCCATGCACAACTCCACCGGGGAAGGTGCCAGAAAGGAGTTCTGTTGGTAGTTCTTACACTGCCCCGGTAGCCAGCTGAAAGACACCACAAAAGTGGTTCTACCTGCTTTCTGGGCTGAGATGGGCAATCGCTGACTTTTGGAGTCGGCTGGTGACAAAATGTTCCAAACACACCCCATGCACAACTCCAGCGGGGAAGGTGCCAGAAAGGAGTTCTGTTGGTAGTTCTTACACTGCCCCGGTAGCCAGCTGAAAGACACCACAAAAGTGGTTCTACCTGCTTTCTGGGCTGAGATGGGCAATCGCTGACTTTTGGAGTCGGCTGGTGACAAAATGTTCCAAACACACCCCATGCACAACTCCACCGGGGAAGGTGCCAGAAAGGAGTTCTGTTGGTTGTTCTTCCAGTGCCCCGGTAGCCAGCTGAAAGACACCACAAAAGTGGTTCTACCTGCTTTCTGGGCTGAGATGGGCAATCGCTGACTTTTGGAGTCGGCTGGTGACAAAATGTTCCAAACACACCCCATGCACAACTCCACCGGGGAAGGTGCCAGAAAGGAATTCCGTTGCTTGTTCTTACACTGCCCCGGTAGCCAGATGAAAGACACCACAAAAGTGGTTCTACCTGCTTTCTGGGCTGAGATGGGGAATCGCTGACTTTTGGAGTCGGCTGGTGACAAAATGTTCCAAACACACCCCATGCAGAACTCCACCGGGGAAGGTGCCAGAAAGGAGTTCTGTTGGTAGTTCTTACACTGCCCCGGTAGCCAGATGAAAGACACCACAAAAGTGGTTCTACCTGCTTTCTGGGCTGAGATGGGGAATCGCTGACTTTTGGAGTCGGCTGGTGACAAAATGTTCCAAACACACCCCATGCACAACTCCAGCGGGGAAGGTGCCAGAAAGGAATTCCGTTGCTTGTTCTTCCACTGCCCCGGTAGCCAGATGAAAGACACCACAAAAGTGGTTCTACCTGCTTGCTGGGCTGAGATGGGCAATCGCTGACTTTTGGAGTCGGCTGGTGACAAAATGTTCCAAACACACCCCATGCACAACTCCAGCGGGGAAGGTGCCAGAAAGGAGTTCTGTTGGTTGTTCTTACACTGCCCCGGTAGCCAGCTGAAAGACACCACAAAAGTGGTTCTACCTGCTTTCTGGGCTGAGATGGGGAATCGCTGACTTTTGGAGTCGGCTGGTGACAAAATGTTCCAAACACACCCCATGCACAACTCCCCCGGGGAAGGTGCCAGAAAGGAGTTCTGTTGCTTGTTCTTACACTGCCCCGGTACCCAGATGAAAGACACCACAAAAGTGGTTCTACCTGCTTTCTAGGCTGAGATGGGGAATCGCTGACTTTTGGAGTCGGCTGGTGACAAAATGTTCCAAACACACCCCATGCACAACTCCACCGGGGAAGGTGCCAGAAAGGAGTTCTGTTGGTAGTTCTTACACTGCCCCGGTAGCCAGATGAAAGACACCACAAAAGTGGTTCTACCTGCTTGCTGGGCTGAGATGGGCAATCGCTGACTTTTGGAGTCGGCTGGTGACAAAATGTTCCAAACACACCCCATGCACAACTCCAGCGGGGAAGGTGCCAGAAAGGAGTTCTGTTGGTTGTTCTTACACTGCCCCGGTAGCCAGATGAAAGACACCACAAAAGTGGTTCTACCTGCTTTCTAGGCTGAGATGGGGAATCGCTGACTTTTGGAGTCGGCTGGTGACAAAATGTTCCAAACACACCCCATGCACAACTCCACCGGGGAAGGTGCCAGAAAGGAGTTCTGTTGGTAGTTCTTCCACTGCCCCGGTAGCCAGATGAAAGACACCACAAAAGTGGTTCTACCTGCTTGCTGGGCTGAGATGGGCAATCGCTGACTTTTGGAGTCGGCTGGTGACAAAATGTTCCAAACACACCCCATGCACAACTCCACCGGGGAAGGTGCCAGAAAGGAGTTCTGTTGGTTGTTCTTCCACTGCCCCGGTAGCCAGCTGAAAGACACCACAAAAGTGGTTCTACCTGCTTTCTAGGCTGAGATGGGGAATCGCTGACTTTTGGAGTCGGCTGGTGACAAAATGTTCCAAACACACCCCATGCACAACTCCACCGGGCAAGGTGCCAGAAAGGAGTTCTGTTGGTTGTTCTTACACTGCCCCGGTAGCCAGCTGAAAGACACCACAAAAGTGGTTCTACCTGCTTTCTGGGCTGAGATGGGCAATCGCTGACTTTTGGAGTCGGCTGGTGACAAAATGTTCCAAACACACCCCATGCACAACTCCACCGGGGAAGGTGCCAGAAAGGAGTTCTGTTGGTAGTTCTTACACTGCCCCGGTAGCCAGCTGAAAGACACCACAAAAGTGGTTCTACCTGCTTGCTGGGCTGAGATGGGCAATCGCTGACTTTTGGAGTCGGCTGGTGACAAAATGTTCCAAACACACCCCATGCACAACTCCACCGGGGAAGGGTCCAGAAAGGAGTTCTGTTGGTTGTTCTTCCACTGCCCCGGTAGCCAGCTGAAAGACACCACAAAAGTGGTTCTACCTGCTTTCTGGGCTGAGATGGGGAATCGCTGACTTTTGGAGTCGGCTGGTGACAAAATGTTCCAAACACACCCCATGCACAACTCCACCGGGGAAGGTGCCAGAAAGGAGTTCTGTTGGTAGTTCTTCCACTGCCCCGGTAGCCAGATGAAAGACACCACAAAAGTGGTTCTACCTGCTTGCTGGGCTGAGATGGGCAATCGCTGACTTTTGGAGTCGGCTGGTGACAAAATGTTCCAAAGACAGCCCATGCACAACTCCACCGGGGAAGGTGCCAGAAAGGAGTTCTGTTGGTTGTTCTTCCACTGCCCCGGTAGCCAGATGAAAGACACCACAAAAGTGGTTCTACCTGCTTGCTGGGCTGAGATGGGCAATCGCTGACTTTTGGAGTCGGCTGGTGACAAAATGTTCCAAACACACCCCATGCACAACTCCACCGGGGAAGGTGCCAGAAAGGAATTCCATTGCTTGTTCTTCCACTGCCCCGGTAGCCAGATGAAAGACACCACAAAAGTGGTTCTACCTGCTTTCTAGGCTGAGATGGGCAATCGCTGACTTTTGGAGTCGGCTGGTGACAAAATGTTCCAAACACACCCCATGCACAACTCCACCGGGGAAGGTGCCAGAAAGGAGTTCTGTTGCTTGTTCTTCCACTGCCCCGGTAGCCAGATGAAAGACACCACAAAAGTGGTTCTACCTGCTTGCTGGGCTGAGATGGGCAATCGCTGACTTTTGGAGTCGGCTGGTGACAAAATGTTCCAAACACACACCATGCACAACTCCACCGGGGAAGGTGCCAGAAAGGAATTCCGTTGCTTGTTCTTCCACTGCCCCGGTAGCCAGCTGAAAGACACCACAAAAGTGGTTCTACCTGCTTGCTGGGCTGAGATGGGCAATCGCTGACTTTTGGAGTCGGCTGGTGAAAAAATGTTCCAAACACACCCCATGCACAACTCCACCGGGGAAGGTGCCAGAAAGGAATTCCATTGCTTGTTCTTCCACTGCCCCGGTAGCCAGATGAAAGACACCACAAAAGTGGTTCTACCTGCTTTCTAGGCTGAGATGGGCAATCGCTGACTTTTGGAGTCGGCTGGTGACAAAATGTTCCAAACACACCCCATGCACAACTCCACCGGGGAAGGTGCCAGAAAGGAGTTCTGTTGGTAGTTCTTACACTGCCCCGGTAGCCAGATGAAAGACACCACAAAAGTGGTTCTACCTGCTTGCTGGGCTGAGATGGGCAATCGCTGACTTTTGGAGTCGGCTGGTGACAAAATGTTCCAAACACACCCCATGCACAACTCCACCGGGGAAGGTGCCAGAAAGGAGTTCTGTTGGTAGTTCTTACACTGCCCCGGTAGCCAGCTGAAAGACACCACAAAAGTGGTTCTACCTGCTTTCTGGGCTGAGATGGGCAATCGCTGACTTTTGGAGTCGGCTGGTGACAAAATGTTCCAAACACACCCCATGCACAACTCCACCGGGGAAGGTGCCAGAAAGGAATTCCGTTGCTTGTTCTTACACTGCCCCGGTAGCCAGATGAAAGACACCACAAAAGTGGTTCTACCTGCTTGCTGGGCTGAGATGGGCAATCGCTGACTTTTGGAGTCGGCTGGTGACAAAATGTTCCAAACACACCCCATGCACAACTCCAGCGGGGAAGGTGCCAGAAAGGAGTTCTGTTGGTTGTTCTTACACTGCCCCGGTAGCCAGCTGAAAGACACCACAAAAGTGGTTCTACCTGCTTTCTAGGCTGAGATGGGGAATCGCTGACTTTTGGAGTCTTGCTGGTGACAAAATGTTCCAAACACACCCCATGCACAACTCCAGCGGGGAAGGTGCCAGAAAGGAGTTCTGTTGGTTGTTCTTACACTGCCCCGGTAGCCAGATGAAAGACACCACAAAAGTGGTTCTACCTGCTTGCTGGGCTGAGATGGGGAATCGCTGACTTTTGCAGTCGGCTGGTGACAAAATGTTCCAAACACACCCCATGCACAACTCCTGCGGGGAAGGTGCCAGAAAGGAATTTTGTTGCTTGTTCTTCCACTGCCCCAGTAGCCAGATGAAAGACACCACAAAAGTGGTTCTACATGCTTTCTGGGCTGAGATGGGGAATCGCTGACTTTTGGAGTCGGCTGGTGACAAAATGTTCCAAACACACCCCATGCACAACTCCACCGGGGAAGGTGCCAGAAAGGAGTTCTGTTGGTAGTTCTTCCACTGCCCCGGTAGCCAGCTGAAAGACACCACAAAAGTGGTTCTACCTGCTTTCTGGGCTGAGATGGGCAATCGCTGACTTTTGGAGTCGGCTGGTGACAAAATGTTCCAAACACACCCCATGCACAACTCCACCGGGGAAGGTGCCAGAAAGGAATTCCGTTGCTTGTTCTTACACTGCCCCGGTAGCCAGATGAAAGACACCACAAAAGTGGTTCTACCTGCTTTCTGGGCTGAGATGGGGAATCGCTGACTTTTGGAGTCGGCTGGTGACAAAATGTTCCAAACACACCCCATGCACAACTCCAGCGGGGAAGGTGCCAGAAAGGAGTTCTTTTGGTTGTTCTTACACTGCCCTGGTAGCCAGATGAAAGACACCACAAAACTGGTTCTACCTGCTTGCTGGGCTGAGATGGGCAATCGCTGACTTTTGGAGTCGGCTGGTGACAAAATGTTCCAAACACACCCCATGCACAACTCCACCGGGGAAGGTGCCAGAAAGGAGTTCTGTAGGTAGTTCTTCCACTGCCCCCGTAGCCAGATGAAAGACACCACAAAAGTGGTTCTACATGCTTTCTGGGCTGAGATGGGGAATCGCTGACTTTTGGAGTCGGCTGGTGACAAAATGTTCCAAACACACCCCATGCACAACTCCACCGGGGAAGGTGCCAGAAAGGAATTCCGTTGCTTGTTCTTCCACTGCCCCGGTAGCCAGCTGAAAGACACCACAAAAGTGGTTCTACCTGCTTGCTGGGCTGAGATGGGGAATCGCTGACTTTTGCAGTCGGCTGGTGACAAAATGTTCCAAACACACCCCATGCACAACTCCACCGGGGAAGGTGCCAGAAAGGAGTTCTGTTGGTAGTTCTTCCACTGCCCCGGTAGCCAGCTGAAAGACACCACAAAAGTGGTTCTACCTGCTTGCTGGGCTGAGATGGGGAATCGCTGACTTTTGCAGTCGGCTGGTGACAAAATGTTCCAAACACACCCCATGCACAACTCCACCGGGGAAGGTGCCAGAAAGGAGTTCTGTTGGTAGTTCTTACACTGCCCCGGTAGCCAGCTGAAAGACACCACAAAAGTGGTTCTACCTGCTTTCTGGGCTGAGATGGGCAATCGCTGACTTTTGGAGTCGGCTGGTGACAAAATGTTCCAAACACACCCCATGCACAACTCCACCGGGGAAGGTGCCAGAAAGGAATTCCATTGCTTGTTCTTACACTGCCCCGGTAGCCAGCTGAAAGACACCACAAAAGTGGTTCTACCTGCTTTGTGGGCTGAGATGGGCAATCGCTGACTTTTGGAGTCGGCTGGTGACAAAATGTTCCAAACACACCCCATGCACAACTCCACCGGGGAAGGTGCCAGAAAGGAGTTCTGTTGGTTGTTCTTCCACTGCCCCGGTAGCCAGATGAAAGACACCACAAAAGTGGTTCTACCTGCTTGCTGGGCTGAGATGGGCAATCGCTGACTTTTGGAGTCGGCTGGTGACAAAATGTTCCAAACACACCCCATGCACAACTCCAGCGGGGAAGGTGCCAGAAAGGAATTCCGTTGCTTGTTCTTCCACTGCCCCGGTAGCCAGATGAAAGACACCACAAAAGTGGTTCTACCTGCTTGCTGGGCTGAGATGGGCAATTGCTGACTTTTGCAGTCGGCTGGTGACAAAATGTTCCAAACACACCCCATGCACAACTCCACCGGGGAAGGTGTCAGAAAGGAGTTCTCTTGGTAGTTCTTACACTGCCCCGGTAGCCAGCTGAAAGACACCACAAAAGTGGTTCTACCTGCTTTCTGGGCTGAGATGGGCAATCGCTGACTTTTGGAGTCGGCTGGTGACAAAATGTTCCAAACACACCCCATGCACAACTCCACCGGGGAAGGTGCCAGAAAGGAGTTCTGTTGGTAGTTCTTCCACTGCCCCGGTAGCCAGATGAAAGACACCACAAAAGTGGTTCTACCTGCTTGCTGGGCTGAGATGGGCAATCGCTGACTTTTGGAGTCGGCTGGTGACAAAATGTTCCAAACACACCCCATGCACAACTCCACCGGGGAAGGTGCCAGAAAGGAATTCCGTTGCTTGTTCTTACACTGCCCCGGTAGCCAGATGAAAGACACCACAAAAGTGGTTCTACCTGCTTGCTGGGCTGAGATGGGCAATCGCTGACTTTTGGAGTCGGCTGGTGACAAAATGTTCCAAACACACCCCATGCACAACTCCAGCGGGGAAGGTGCCAGAAAGGAGTTCTGTTGGTTGTTCTTACACTGCCCCGGTAGCCAGCTGAAAGACACCACAAAAGTGGTTCTACCTGCTTTCTAGGCTGAGATGGGGAATCGCTGACTTTTGGAGTCTTGCTGGTGACAAAATGTTCCAAACACACCCCATGCACAACTCCACCGGGGAAGGTGCCAGAAAGGAGTTCTGTTGGTTGTTCTTACACTGCCCCGGTAGCCAGATGAAAGACACCACAAAAGTGGTTCTACCTGCTTGCTGGGCTGAGATGGGGAATCGCTGACTTTTGCAGTCGGCTGGTGACAAAATGTTCCAAACACACCCCATGCACAACTCCTGCGGGGAAGGTGCCAGAAAGGAATTTTGTTGCTTGTTCTTCCACTGCCCCAGTAGCCAGATGAAAGACACCACAAAAGTGGTTCTACCTGCTTGCTGGGCTGAGATGGGCAATCGCTGACTTTTGGAGTCGGCTGGTGACAAAATGTTCCAAACACACCCCATGCACAACTCCACCGGGGAAGGTGCCAGAAAGGAGTTCTGTTGGTAGTTCTTCCACTGCCCCGGTAGCCAGCTGAAAGACACCACAAAAGTGGTTCTACCTGCTTTCTGGGCTGAGATGGGCAATCGCTGACTTTTGGAATCGGCTGGTGACAAAATGTTCCAAACACACCCCATGCACAACTCCAGCGGGGAAGGTGCCAGAAAGGAATTCCGTTGCTTGTTCTTACACTGCCCCGGTAGCCAGATGAAAGACACCACAAAAGTGGTTCTACCTGCTTTCTGGGCTGAGATGGGGAATCGCTGACTTTTGGAGTCGGCTGGTGACAAAATGTTCCAAACACACCCCATGCACAACTCCAGCGGGGAAGGTGCCAGAAAGGAGTTCTTTTGGTTGTTCTTACACTGCCCTGGTAGCCAGATGAAAGACACCACAAAACTGGTTCTACCTGCTTGCTGGGCTGAGATGGGGAATCGCTGACTTTTGTAGTCGGCTGGTGACAAAATGTTCCAAACACACCCCATGCACAACTCCACCGGGGAAGGTGCCAGAAAGGAGTTCTGTAGGTAGTTCTTCCACTGCCCCCGTAGCCAGCTGAAAGACACCACAAAAGTGGTTCTACCTGCTTTCTGGGCTGAGATGGGCAATCGCTGACTTTTGGAGTCGGCTGGTGACAAAATGTTCCAAACACACCCCATGCACAACTCCACCGGGGAAGGTGCCAGAAAGGAATTCCATTGCTTGTTCTTACACTGCCCCGGTAGCCAGATGAAAGACACCACAAAAGTGGTTCTACCTGCTTTGTGGGCTGAGATGGGCAATCGCTGACTTTTGGAGTCGGCTGGTGACAAAATGTTCCAAACACACCCCATGCACAACTCCACCGGGGAAGGTGCCAGAAAGGAGTTCTGTTGGTTGTTCTTCCACTGCCCCGGTAGCCAGATGAAAGACACCACAAAAGTGGTTCTACCTGCTTGCTGGGCTGAGATGGGCAATCGCTGACTTTTGGAGTCGGCTGGTGACAAAATGTTCCAAACACACCCCATGCACAACTCCAGCGGGGAAGGTGCCAGAAAGGAATTCCGTTGCTTGTTCTTCCACTGCCCCGGTAGCCAGCTGAAAGACACCACAAAAGTGGTTCTACCTGCTTTCTGGGCTGAGATGGGCAATTGCTGACTTTTGCAGTCGGCTGGTGACAAAATGTTCCAAACACACCCCATGCACAACTCCACCGGGGAAGGTGTCAGAAAGGAGTTCTCTTGGTAGTTCTTACACTGCCCCGGTAGCCAGCTGAAAGACACCACAAAAGTGGTTCTACCTGCTTTCTGGGCTGAGATGGGCAATCGCTGACTTTTGGAGTCGGCTGGTGACAAAATGTTCCAAACACACCCCATGCACAACTCCACCGGGGAAGGTGCCAGAAAGGAGTTCTGTTGGTAGTTCTTCCACTGCCCCGGTAGCCAGATGAAAGACACCACAAAAGTGGTTCTACCTGCTTGCTGGGCTGAGATGGGCAATCGCTGACTTTTGGAGTCGGCTGGTGACAAAATGTTCCAAACACACCCCATGCACAACTCCAGCGGGGAAGGTGCCAGAAAGGAGTTCTGTTGGTTGTTCTTACACTGCCCCGGTAGCCAGCTGAAAGACACCACAAAAGTGGTTCTACCTGCTTTCTAGGCTGAGATGGGGAATCGCTGACTTTTGGAGTCTTGCTGGTGACAAAATGTTCCAAACACACCCCATGCACAACTCCATCGGGGAAGGTGCCAGAAAGGAGTTCTGTTGGTTGTTCTTACACTGCCCCGGTAGCCAGATGAAAGACACCACAAAAGTGGTTCTACCTGCTTTCTGGGCTGAGATGGGCAATCGCTGACTTTTGGAGTCGGCTGGTGACAAAATGTTCCAAAGACAGCCCATGCACAACTCCACCGGGGAAGGTGCCAGAAAGGAGTTCTGTTGGTTGTTCTTACACTGCCCCGGTAGCCAGATGAAAGACACCACAAAAGTGGTTCTACCTGCTTGCTGGGCTGAGATGGGCAATCGCTGACTTTTGGAGTCGGCTGGTGACAAAATGTTCCAAACACACCCCATGCACAACTCCACCGGGGAAGGTGCCAGAAAGGAGTTCTGTTGGTTGTTCTTACACTGCCCCGGTAGCCAGATGAAAGACACCACAAAAGTGGTTCTACCTGCTTTCTGGGCTGAGATGGGCAATCGCTGACTTTTGGAGTCGGCTGGTGACAAAATGTTCCAAAGACAGCCCATGCACAACTCCACCGGGGAAGGTGCCAGAAAGGAGTTCTGTTGGTAGTTCTTCCACTGCCCCGGTAGCCAGCTGAAAGACACCACAAAAGTGGTTCTACCTGCTTGCTGGGCTGAGATGGGCAATCACTGACTTTTGGAGTCGGCTGGTGACAAAATGTTCCAAACACACCCCATGCACAACTCCAGCGGGGAAGGTGCCAGAAAGGAATTCCATTGCTTGTTCTTCCACTGCCCCGGTAGCCAGATGAAAGACACCACAAAAGTGGTTCTACCTGCTTTCTAGGCTGAGATGGGGAATCGCTGACTTTTGGAGTCGGCTGGTGACAAAATGTTCCAAACACACCCCATGCACAACTCCACCGGGGAAGGTGCCAGAAAGGAGTTCTGTTGCTTGTTCTTCCACTGCCCCGGCAGCAAGCTGAAAGACACCACAAAAGTGGTTCTACCTGCTTTCTGGGCTGAGATGGGCAATCGCTGACTTTTGGAGTCGGCTGGTGACAAAATGTTCCAAACACACCCCATGCACAACTCCACCGGGGAAGGTGCCAGAAAGGAGTTCTGTTGCTTGTTCTTCCACTGCCCCGGTAGCCAGAAGAAAGACACCACAAAAGTGGTTCTACCTGCTTTCTGGGCTGAGATGGGCAATCGCTGACTTTTGGAGTCGGCTGGTGACAAAATGTTCCAAACACACCCCATGCACAACTCCACCGGGGAAGGTGCCAGAAAGGAATTCCGTTGCTTGTTCTTACACTGCCCCGGTAGCCAGATGAAAGACACCACAAAAGTGGTTCTACCTGCTTGCTGGGCCGAGATGGGCAATCGCTGACTTTTGGAGTCGGCTGGTGACAAAATGTTCCAAACACACCCCATGCACAACTCCAGCGGGGAAGGTGCCAGAAAGGAGTTCTGTTGGTAGTTCTTACACTGCCCTGGTAGCCAGCTGAAAGACACCACAAAAGTGGTTCTACCTGCTTTCTAGGCTGAGATGGGGAATCGCTGACTTTTGGAGTCTTGCTGGTGACAAAATGTTCCAAACACACCCCATGCAGAACTCCAGCGGGGAAGGTGCCAGAAAGGAGTTCTGTTGGTAGTTCTTCCACTGCCCCGGTAGCCAGATGAAAGACACCACAAAAGTGGTTCTACCTCCTTGCTGGGCTGAGATGGGCAATCGCTGACTTTTGGAGTCGGCTGGTGACAAAATGTTCCAAACACACCCCATGCACAACTCCACCGGGGAAGGTGCCAGAAAGGAGTTCTGTTGGTAGTTCTTCCACTGCCCCGGTAGCCAGCTGAAAGACACCACAAATGTGGTTCTACCTGCTTTGTGGGCTGAGATGGGGAATCGCTGACTTGTGGACTCGGCTGGTGACAAAATGTTCCAAACACACCCCATGCACAACTCCAGCGGGGAAGGTGCCAGAAAGGAGTTCTGTTGGTAGTTCTTCCACTGCCCCGGTAGCCAGCTGAAAGACACCACAAAAGTGGTTCTACCTGCTTGCTGGGCTGAGATGGGCAATCGCTGACTTTTGGAGTCGGCTGGTGACAAAATGTTCCAAAGACAGCCCATGCACAACTCCACCGGGGAAGGTGCCAGAAAGGAGTTCTCTTGGTAGTTCTTCCACTGCCCCGGTAGCCAGATGAAAGACACCACAAAAGTGGTTCTACCTGCTTTCTGGGCTGAGATGGGCAATCAATGACTTTTGCAGTCGGCTGGTGACAAAATGTTCCAAACACACCCCATGCACAACTCCACCGGGGAAGGTGCCAGAAAGGAGTTCTGTTGGTAGTTCTTCCACTGCCCCGGTAGCCAGATGAAAGACACCACAAAAGTGGTTCTACCTGCTTGCTGGGCTGAGATGGGCAATCGCTGACTTTTGGAGTCGGCTGGTGAAAAAATGTTCCAAACACACCCCATGCACAACTCCACCGGGGAAGGTACCAGAAAGGAGTTCTCTTGGTAGTTCTTCCACTGCCCCGGTAGCCAGATGAAAGACACCACAAAAGTGGTTCTACCTGCTTGCTGGGCTGAGATGGGCAATCGCTGACTTTTGGAGTCGGCTGGTGACAAAATGTTCCAAACACACCCCATGCACAACTCCACCGGGGAAGGTGCCAGAAAGGAGTTCTGTTGGTTGTTCTTCCACTGCCCCGGTAGCCAGCTGAAAGACACCACAAAAGTGGTTCTACCTGCTTGCTGGGCTGAGATGGGCAATCACTGACTTTTGGAGTCGGCTGGTGACAAAATGTTCCAAACACACCCCATGCACAACTCCAGCGGGGAAGGTGCCAGAAAGGAATTCCATTGCTTGTTCTTCCACTGCCCCGGTAGCCAGATGAAAGACACCACAAAAGTGGTTCTACCTGCTTTCTAGGCTGAGATGGGGAATCGCTGACTTTTGGAGTCGGCTGGTGACAAAATGTTCCAAACACACCCCATGCACAACTCCACCGGGGAAGGTGCCAGAAAGGAGTTCTGTTGCTTGTTCTTCCACTGCCCCGGCAGCAAGCTGAAAGACACCACAAAAGTGGTTCTACCTGCTTTCTGGGCTGAGATGGGCAATCGCTGACTTTTGGAGTCGGCTGGTGACAAAATGTTCCAAACACACCCCATGCACAACTCCACCGGGGAAGGTGCCAGAAAGGAGTTCTGTTGCTTGTTCTTCCACTGCCCCGGTAGCCAGAAGAAAGACACCACAAAAGTGGTTCTACCTGCTTTCTGGGCTGAGATGGGCAATCGCTGACTTTTGGAGTCGGCTGGTGACAAAATGTTCCAAACACACCCCATGCACAACTCCACCGGGGAAGGTGCCAGAAAGGAATTCCGTTGCTTGTTCTTACACTGCCCCGGTAGCCAGATGAAAGACACCACAAAAGTGGTTCTACCTGCTTGCTGGGCCGAGATGGGCAATCGCTGACTTTTGGAGTCGGCTGGTGACAAAATGTTCCAAACACACCCCATGCACAACTCCAGCGGGGAAGGTGCCAGAAAGGAGTTCTGTTGGTAGTTCTTACACTGCCCTGGTAGCCAGCTGAAAGACACCACAAAAGTGGTTCTACCTGCTTTCTAGGCTGAGATGGGGAATCGCTGACTTTTGGAGTCTTGCTGGTGACAAAATGTTCCAAACACACCCCATGCAGAACTCCAGCGGGGAAGGTGCCAGAAAGGAGTTCTGTTGGTAGTTCTTCCACTGCCCCGGTAGCCAGATGAAAGACACCACAAAAGTGGTTCTACCTCCTTGCTGGGCTGAGATGGGCAATCGCTGACTTTTGGAGTCGGCTGGTGACAAAATGTTCCAAACACACCCCATGCACAACTCCACCGGGGAAGGTGCCAGAAAGGAGTTCTGTTGGTAGTTCTTCCACTGCCCCGGTAGCCAGCTGAAAGACACCACAAATGTGGTTCTACCTGCTTTGTGGGCTGAGATGGGGAATCGCTGACTTGTGGACTCGGCTGGTGACAAAATGTTCCAAACACACCCCATGCACAACTCCAGCGGGGAAGGTGCCAGAAAGGAGTTCTGTTGGTAGTTCTTCCACTGCCCCGGTAGCCAGCTGAAAGACACCACAAAAGTGGTTCTACCTGCTTGCTGGGCTGAGATGGGCAATCGCTGACTTTTGGAGTCGGCTGGTGACAAAATGTTCCAAAGACAGCCCATGCACAACTCCACCGGGGAAGGTGCCAGAAAGGAGTTCTCTTGGTAGTTCTTCCACTGCCCCGGTAGCCAGATGAAAGACACCACAAAAGTGGTTCTACCTGCTTTCTGGGCTGAGATGGGCAATCAATGACTTTTGCAGTCGGCTGGTGACAAAATGTTCCAAACACACCCCATGCACAACTCCACCGGGGAAGGTGCCAGAAAGGAGTTCTGTTGGTAGTTCTTCCACTGCCCCGGTAGCCAGATGAAAGACACCACAAAAGTGGTTCTACCTGCTTGCTGGGCTGAGATGGGCAATCGCTGACTTTTGGAGTCGGCTGGTGAAAAAATGTTCCAAACACACCCCATGCACAACTCCACCGGGGAAGGTACCAGAAAGGAGTTCTCTTGGTAGTTCTTCCACTGCCCCGGTAGCCAGATGAAAGACACCACAAAAGTGGTTCTACCTGCTTGCTGGGCTGAGATGGGCAATCGCTGACTTTTGGAGTCGGCTGGTGACAAAATGTTCCAAACACACCCCATGCACAACTCCACCGGGGAAGGTGCCAGAAAGGAGTTCTGTTGGTTGTTCTTCCACTGCCCCGGTAGCCAGCTGAAAGACACCACAAAAGTGGTTCTACCTGCTTTCTAGGCTGAGATGGGGAATCGCTGACTTTTGGAGTCGGCTGGTGACAAAATGTTCCAAACACACCCCATGCACAACTCCACCGGGCAAGGTGCCAGAAAGGAGTTCTGTTGGTTGTTCTTACACTGCCCCGGTAGCCAGCTGAAAGACACCACAAAAGTGGTTCTACCTGCTTTCTGGGCTGAGATGGGCAATCGCTGACTTTTGGAGTCGGCTGGTGACAAAATGTTCCAAACACACCCCATGCACAACTCCACCGGGGAAGGTGCCAGAAAGGAGTTCTGTTGGTAGTTCTTACACTGCCCCGGTAGCCAGCTGAAAGACACCACAAAAGTGGTTCTACCTGCTTGCTGGGCTGAGATGGGCAATCGCTGACTTTTGGAGTCGGCTGGTGACAAAATGTTCCAAACACACCCCATGCACAACTCCACCGGGGAAGGGTCCAGAAAGGAGTTCTGTTGGTTGTTCTTCCACTGCCCCGGTAGCCAGATGAAAGACACCACAAAAGTGGTTCTACCTGCTTTCTAGGCTGAGATGGGGAATCGCTGACTTTTGGAGTCGGCTGGTGACAAAATGTTCCAAACACACCCCATGCACAACTCCACCGGGGAAGGTGCCAGAAAGGAGTTCTGTTGGTTGTTCTTCCACTGCCCCGGTAGCCAGATGAAAGACACCACAAAAGTGGTTCTACCTGCTTGCTGGGCTGAGATGGGCAATCGCTGACTTTTGGAGTCGGCTGGTGACAAAATGTTCCAAACACACCCCATGCACAACTCCACCGGGGAAGGTGCCAGAAAGCAATTCCATTGCTTGTTCTTCCACTGCCCCGGTAGCCAGATGAAAGACACCACAAAAGTGGTTCTACCTGCTTTCTAGGCTGAGATGGACAATCGCTGACTTTTGGAGTCGGCTGGTGACAAAATGTTCCAAACACACCCCATGCACAACTCCACCGGGGAAGGTGCCAGAAAGGAGTTCTGTTGCTTGTTCTTCCACTGCCCCGGTAGCCAGCTGAAAGACACCACAAAAGTGGTTCTACCTGCTTGCTGGGCTGAGATGGGCAATCGCTGACTTTTGGAGTCGGCTGGTGACAAAATGTTCCAAAGACACACCATGCACAACTCCACCGGGGAAGGTGCCAGAAAGGAATTCCGTTGCTTGTTCTTCCACTGCCCCGGTAGCCAGCTGAAAGACACCACAAAAGTGGTTCTACCTGCTTGCTGGGCTGAGATGGGCAATCGCTGACTTTTGGAGTCGGCTGGTGAAAAAATGTTCCAAACACACCCCATGCACAACTCCACCGGGGAAGGTGCCAGAAAGGAATTCCATTGCTTGTTCTTCCACTGCCCCGGTAGCCAGATGAAAGACACCACAAAAGTGGTTCTACCTGCTTTCTAGGCTGAGATGGGCAATCGCTGACTTTTGGAGTCGGCTGGTGACAAAATGTTCCAAACACACCCCATGCACAACTCCACCGGGGAAGGTGCCAGAAAGGAGTTCTGTTGCTTGTTCTTCCACTGCCCCGGTAGCCAGATGAAAGACACCACAAAAGTGGTTCTACCTGCTTGCTGGGCTGAGATGGGCAATCGCTGACTTTTGGAGTCGGCTGGTGACAAAATGTTCCAAACACACCCCATGCACAACTCCACCGGGGAAGGTGCCAGAAAGGAGTTCTGTTGGTAGTTCTTACACTGCCCCGGTAGCCAGCTGAAAGACACCACAAAAGTGGTTCTACCTGCTTTCTGGGCTGAGATGGGCAATCGCTGACTTTTGGAGTCGGCTGGTGACAAAATGTTCCAAACACACCCCATGCACAACTCCACCGGGGAAGGTGCCAGAAAGGAATTCCGTTGCTTGTTCTTACACTGCCCCGGTAGCCAGATGAAAGACACCACAAAAGTGGTTCTACCTGCTTGCTGGGCTGAGATGGGCAATCGCTGACTTTTGGAGTCGGCTGGTGACAAAATGTTCCAAACACACCCCATGCACAACTCCAGCGGGGAAGGTGCCAGAAAGGAGTTCTGTTGGTTGTTCTTACACTGCCCCGGTAGCCAGCTGAAAGACACCACAAAAGTGGTTCTACCTGCTTGCTGGGCTGAGATGGGGAATCGCTGACTTTTGCAGTCGGCTGGTGACAAAATGTTCCAAACACACCCCATGCACAACTCCTGCGGGGAAGGTGCCAGAAAGGAATTTTGTTGCTTGTTCTTCCACTGCCCCAGTAGCCAGATGAAAGACACCACAAAAGTGGTTCTACCTGCTTGCTGGGCTGAGATGGGCAATCGCTGACTTTTGGAGTCGGCTGGTGACAAAATGTTCCAAACACACCCCATGCACAACTCCAGCGGGGAAGGTGCCAGAAAGGAGTTCTGTTGGTAGTTCTTCCACTGCCCCGGTAGCCAGCTGAAAGACACCACAAAAGTGGTTCTACCTGCTTTCTGGGCTGAGATGGGCAATCGCTGACTTTTGGAGTCGGCTGGTGACAAAATGTTCCAAACACACCCCATGCACAACTCCAGCGGGGAAGGTGCCAGAAAGGAATTCCGTTGCTTGTTCTTACACTGCCCCGGTAGCCAGATGAAAGACACCACAAAAGTGGTTCTACCTGCTTGCTGGGCTGAGATGGGCAATCGCTGACTTTTGGAGTCGGCTGGTGACAAAATGTTCCAAACACACCCCATGCACAACTCCTGCGGGGAAGGTGCCAGAAAGGAGTTCTGTAGGTAGTTCTTCCACTGCCCCGGTAGCCAGCTGAAAGACACCACAAAAGTGGTTCTACCTGCTTTCTGGGCTGAGATGGGGAATCGCTGACTTTTGGAGTCGGCTGGTGACAAAATGTTCCAAACACACCCCATGCACAACTCCACCGGGGAAGGTGCCAGAAAGGAGTTCTCTTGGTAGTTCTTCCACTGCCCCGGTAGCCAGCTGAAAGACACCACAAAAGTGGTTCTACCTGCTTGCTGGGCTGAGATGGGCAATCGCTGACTTTTGGAGTCGGCTGGTGACAAAATGTTCCAAACACACCCCATGCACAACTCCACCGGGGAAGGTGCCAGAAAGGAGTTCCGTTGCTTGTTCTTCCACTGCCCCGGTAGCCAGCTGAAAGACACCACAAAAGTGGTTCTACCTGCTTTCTGGGCTGAGATGGGGAATCGCTGACTTTTGGAGTCGGCTGGTGACAAAATGTTCCAAACACACCCCATGCACAACTCCACCGGGGAAGGGTCCAGAAAGGAGTTCTGTTGGTTGTTCTTCCACTGCCCCGGTAGCCAGATGAAAGACACCACAAAAGTGGTTCTACCTGCTTTCTAGGCTGAGATGGGGAATCGCTGACTTTTGGAGTCGGCTGGTGACAAAATGTTCCAAACACACCCCATGCACAACTCCACCGGGGAAGGTGCCAGAAAGGAGTTCTGTTGGTAGTTCTTCCACTGCCCCGGTAGCCAGCTGAAAGACACCACAAAAGTGGTTCTACCTGCTTGCTGGGCTGAGATGGGCAATCGCTGACTTTTGGAGTCGGCTGGTGACAAAATGTTCCAAACACACCCCATGCACAACTCCACCGGGGAAGGTGCCAGAAAGGAGTTCTGTTGGTTGTTCTTACACTGCCCCGGTAGCCAGATGAAAGACACCACAAAAGTGGTTCTACCTGCTTTCTAGGCTGAGATGGGGAATCGCTGACTTTTGCAGTCGGCTGGTGACAAAATGTTCCAAACACACCCCATGCACAACTCCAGCGGGGAAGGTGCCAGAAAGGAATTCCGTTGCTTGTTCTTACACTGCCCCGGTAGCCAGATGAAAGACACCACAAAAGTGGTTCTACCTGCTTTCTGGGCTGAGATGGGGAATCGCTGACTTTTGGAGTCGGCTGGTGACAAAATGTTCCAAACACACCCCATGCACAACTCCACCGGGGAAGGTGCCAGAAAGGAGTTCTGTTGGTAGTTCTTACACTGCCCCGGTAGCCAGATGAAAGACACCACAAAAGTGGTTCTACCTGCTTGCTGGGCTGAGATGGGCAATCGCTGACTTTTGGAGTCGGCTGGTGACAAAATGTTCCAAAGACAGCCCATGCATAACTCCACCGGGGAAGGTGCCAGAAAGGAATTCCGTTGCTTGTTCTTCCACTGCCCCGGTAGCCAGCTGAAAGACACCACAAAAGTGGTTCTACCTGCTTGCTGGGCTGAGATGGGGAATCGCTGACTTTTGCAGTCGGCTGGTGACAAAATGTTCCAAACACACCCCATGCACAACTCCACCGGGGAAGGTGTAAGAAAGGAGTTCTCTTGGTAGTTCTTCCACTGCCCCGGTAGCCAGATGAAAGACACCACAAAAGTGGTTCTACCTGCTTGCTGGGCTGAGATGGGCAATCGCTGACTTTTGGAGTCGGCTGGTGACAAAATGTTCCAAACACACCCCATGCACAACTCCAGCGGGGAAGGTGCCAGAAAGGAGTTCTGTTGGTAGTTCTTACACTGCCCCGGTAGCCAGCTGAAAGACACCACAAAAGTGGTTCTACCTGCTTTCTGGGCTGAGATGGGCAATCGCTGACTTTTGGAGTCGGCTGGTGACAAAATGTTCCAAACACACCCCATGCACAACTCCACCGGGGAAGGTGTCAGAAATGAGTTCTCTTGGTAGTTCTTCCACTGCCCCGGTAGCCAGATGAAAGACACCACAAAAGTGGTTCTACCTGCTTTCTGGGCTGAGATGGGGAATCGCTGACTTTTGGAGTCGGCTGGTGACAAAATGTTCCAAACACACCCCATGCACAACTCCCCCGGGGAAGGTGCCAGAAAGGAATTTTTTTGCTTGTTCTTACACTGCCCCGGTAGCCAGATGAAAGACACCACAAAAGTGGTTCTACCTGCTTGCTGGGCTGAGATGGGCAATCGCTGACTTTTGGAGTCGGCTGGTGACAAAATGTTCCAAACACACCCCATGCACAACTCCACCGGGGAAGGTGCCAGAAAGGAGTTCTGTTGGTAGTTCTTACACTGCCCCGGTAGCCAGCTGAAAGACACCACAAAAGTGGTTCTACCTGCTTTCTGGGCTGAGATGGGCAATCGCTGACTTTTGGAGTCGGCTGGTGACAAAATGTTCCAAACACACCCCATGCACAACTCCCCCGGGGAAGGTGCCAGAAAGGAGTTCTGTTGCTTGTTCTTACACTGCCCCGGTAGCCAGATGAAAGACACCACAAAAGTGGTTCTACCTGCTTTCTGGGCTGAGATGGGCAATCGCTGACTTTTGGAGTCGGCTGGTGACAAAATGTTCCAAACACACCCCATGCACAACTCCACCGGGGAAGGTGCCAGAAAGGAGTTCTGTTGGTAGTTCTTCCACTGCCCCGGTAGCCAGCTGAAAGACACCACAAAAGTGGTTCTACCTGCTTGCTGGGCTGAGATGGGCAATCACTGACTTTTGGAGTCGGCTGGTGACAAAATGTTCCAAACACACCCCATGCACAACTCCAGCGGGGAAGGTGCCAGAAAGGAGTTCTGTAGGTAGTTCTTCCACTGCCCCGGTAGCCAGCTGAAAGACACCACAAAAGTGGTTCTACCTGCTTTCTAGGCTGAGATGGGGAATCGCTGACTTTTGGAGTCGGCTGGTGACAAAATGTTCCAAACACACCCCATGCACAACTCCACCGGGGAAGGGTCCAGAAAGGAGTTCTGTTGCTTGTTCTTCCACTGCCCCGGCAGCAAGCTGAAAGACACCACAAAAGTGGTTCTACCTGCTTTCTGGGCTGAGATGGGCAATCGCTGACTTTTGGAGTCGGCTGGTGACAAAATGTTCCAAACACACCCCATGCACAACTCCACCGGGGAAGGTGCCAGAAAGGAGTTCTGTTGCTTGTTCTTCCACTGCCCCGGTAGCCAGCTGAAAGACACCACAAAAGTGGTTCTACCTGCTTTCTGGGCTGAGATGGGCAATCGCTGACTTTTGGAGTCGGCTGGTGACAAAATGTTCCAAACACACCCCATGCACAACTCCAGCGGGGAAGGTGCCAGAAAGGAATTCCGTTGCTTGTTCTTACACTGCCCCGGTAGCCAGATGAAAGACACCACAAAAGTGGTTCTACCTGCTTGCTGGGCTGAGATGGGCAATCGCTGACTTTTGGAGTCGGCTGGTGACAAAATGTTCCAAACACACCCCATGCACAACTCCAGCGGGGAAGGTGCCAGAAAGGAGTTCTGTTGGTAGTTCTTACACTGCCCTGGTAGCCAGCTGAAAGACACCACAAAAGTGGTTCTACCTGCTTTCTGGGCTGAGATGGGGAATCGCTGACTTTTGGAGTCTTGCTGGTGACAAAATGTTCCAAACACACCCCATGCAGAACTCCAGCGGGGAAGGTGCCAGAAAGGAGTTCTGTTGGTAGTTCTTCCACTGCCCCGGTAGCCAGATGAAAGACACCACAAAAGTGGTTCTACCTGCTTGCTGGGCTGAGATGGGCAATCGCTGACTTTTGGAGTCGGCTGGTGACAAAATGTTCCAAACACACCCCATGCACAACTCCACCGGGGAAGGTGCCAGAAAGGAGTTCTGTTGGTAGTTCTTCCACTGCCCCGGTAGCCAGCTGAAAGACACCACAAATGTGGTTCTACCTGCTTTGTGGGCTGAGATGGGGAATCGCTGACTTGTGGACTCGGCTGGTGACAAAATGTTCCAAACACACCCCATGCACAACTCCAGCGGGGAAGGTGCCAGAAAGGAGTTCTGTTGGTAGTTCTTACACTGCCCCGGTAGCCAGATGAAAGACACCACAAAAGTGGTTCTACCTGCTTGCTGGGCTGAGATGGGCAATCGCTGACTTTTGGAGTCGGCTGGTGACAAAATGTTCCAAACACACCCCATGCACAACTCCACCGGGGAAGGTGCCAGAAAGGAATTCCGTTGCTTGTTCTTACACTGCCCCGGTAGCCAGCTGAAAGACACCACAAAAGTGGTTCTACCTGCTTTCTAGGCTGAGATGGGGAATCGCTGACTTTTGGAGTCGGCTGGTGACAAAATGTTCCAAACACACCCCATGCACAACTCCACCGGGGAAGGTGCCAGAAAGGAGTTCTGTTGGTTGTTCTTACACTGCCCCGGTAGCCAGCTGAAAGACACCACAAAAGTGGTTCTACCTGCTTTCTGGGCTGAGATGGGCAATCGCTGACTTTTGCAGTCGGCTGGTGACAAAATGTTCCAAACACACCCCATGCACAACTCCAGCGGGGAAGGTGCCAGAAAGGAGTTCTGTTGGTTATTCTTACACTGCCCCGGTAGCCAGATGAAAGACACCACAAAAGTGGTTCTACCTGCTTTCTGGGCTGAGATGGGCAATCGCTGACTTTTGGAGTCGGCTGGTGACAAAATGTTCCAAAGACAGCCCATGCACAACTCCACCGGGGAAGGTGCCAGAAAGGAGTTCTGTTGGTAGTTCTTCCACTGCCCCGGTAGCCAGCTGAAAGACACCACAAAAGTGGTTCTACCTGCTTTCTGGGCTGAGATGGGCAATCGCTGACTTTTGGAGTCGGCTGGTGACAAAATGTTCCAAACACACCCCATGCACAACTCCACCGGGGAAGGTGCCAGAAAGGAGTTCTTTTGGTTGTTCTTACACTGCCCTGGTAGCCAGATGAAAGACACCACAAAACTGGTTCTACCTGCTTGCTGGGCTGAGATGGGCAAACGCTGACTTTTGTAGTCGGCTGGTGACAAAATGTTCCAAACACACCCCATGCACAACTCCACCGGGGAAGGTGCCAGAAAGGAGTTCTGTAGGTAGTTCTTCCACTGCCCCGGTAGCCAGATGAAAGACACCACAAAAGTGGTTCTACCTGCTTTCTGGGCTGAGATGGGCAATCGCTGACTTTTGGAGTCGGCTGGTGACAAAATGTTGCAAAGACACCCCATGCACAACTCCACCGGGGAAGGTGCCAGAAAGGAGTTCCGTTGCTTGTTCTTCCACTGCCCCGGTAGCCAGCTGAAAGACACCACAAAAGTGGTTCTATCTGCTTTCTGGGCTGAGATGGGCAAACGCTGACTTTTGTAGTCGGCTGGTGACAAAATGTTCCAAACACACCCCATGCACAACTCCCCCGGGGAAGGTGCCAGAAAGGAGTTCTGTTGGTAGTTCTTCCACTGCCCCGGTAGCCAGATGAAAGACACCACAAAAGTGGTTCTACCTGCTTTCTAGGCTGAGATGGGGAATCGCTGACTTTTGGAGTCGGCTGGTGACAAAATGTTCCAAACACACCCCATGCACAACTCCACCGGGGAAGGTGCCAGAAAGGAGTTCTGTTGGTAGTTCTTACACTGCCCCGGTAGCCAGCTGAAAGACACCACAAAAGTGGTTCTACCTGCTTGCTGGGCTGAGATGGGCAATCGCTGACTTTTGGAGTCGGCTGGTGACAAAATGTTCCAAACACACCCCATGCACAACTCCACCGGGGAAGGGTCCAGAAAGGAGTTCTGTTGGTTGTTCTTCCACTGCCCCGGTAGCCAGATGAAAGACACCACAAAAGTGGTTCTACCTGCTTTCTAGGCTGAGATGGGGAATCGCTGACTTTTGGAGTCGGCTGGTGACAAAATGTTCCAAACACACCCCATGCACAACTCCACCGGGGAAGGTGCCAGAAAGGAGTTCTGTTGGTTGTTCTTACACTGCCCCGGTAGCCAGATGAAAGACACCACAAAAGTGGTTCTACCTGCTTTCTAGGCTGAGATGGGCAATCGCTGACTTTTGGAGTCGGCTGGTGACAAAATGTTCCAAACACACCCCATGCACAACTCCACCGGGGAAGGTGCCAGAAAGGAGTTCCATTGCTTGTTCTTCCACTGCCCCGGTAGCCAGATGAAAGACACCACAAAAGTGGTTCTACCTGCTTGCTGGGCTGAGATGGGCAATCGCTGACTTTTGGAGTCGGCTGGTGACAAAATGTTCCAAACACACCCCATGCACAACTCCAGCGGGGAAGGTGCCAGAAAGGAATTCCGTTGCTTGTTCTTCCACTGCCCCGGTAGCCAGCTGAAAGACACCACAAAAGTGGTTCTACCTGCTTTCTGGGCTGAGATGGGCAATCGCTGACTTTTGCAGTCGGCTGGTGACAAAATGTTCCAAACACACCCCATGCACAACTCCCCCGGGGAAGGTGCCAGAAAGGAGTTCTGTTGCTTGTTCTTCCACTGCCCCGGTAGCCAGATGAAAGACACCACAAAAGTGGTTCTACCTGCTTTCTAGGCTGAGATGGGGAATCGCTGACTTTTGGAGTCGGCTGGTGACAAAATGTTCCAAACACACCCCATGCACAACTCCACCGGGGAAGGTGCCAGAAAGGAGTTCTGTTGGTTGTTCTTACACTGCCCCGGTAGCCAGATGAAAGACACCACAAAAGTGGTTCTACCTGCTTTCTGGGCTGAGATGGGCAATCGCTGACTTTTGGAGTCGGCTGGTGACAAAATGTTCCAAAGACAGCCCATGCACAACTCCAGCGGGGAAGGTGCCAGAAAGGAGTTCTGTTGGTTGTTCTTACACTGCCCCGGTAGCCAGATGAAAGACACCACAAAAGTGGTTCTACCTGCTTGCTGGGCTGAGATGGGCAATCGCTGACTTTTGGAGTCGGCTGGTGACAAAATGTTCCAAACACACCCCATGCACAACTCCACCGGGGAAGGTGCCAGAAAGGAGTTCTGTTGGTTGTTCTTACACTGCCCCGGTAGCCAGCTGAAAGACACCACAAAAGTGGTTCTACCTGCTTTCTGGGCTGAGATGGGCAATCGCTGACTTTTGGAGTCGGCTGGTGACAAAATGTTCCAAAGACAGCCCATGCACAACTCCACCGGGGAAGGTGCCAGAAAGGAGTTCTGTTGGTAGTTCTTCCACTGCCCCGGTAGCCAGCTGAAAGACACCACAAAAGTGGTTCTACCTGCTTGCTGGGCTGAGATGGGCAATCACTGACTTTTGGAGTCGGCTGGTGACAAAATGTTCCAAACACACCCCATGCACAACTCCAGCGGGGAAGGTGCCAGAAAGGAATTCCATTGCTTGTTCTTCCACTGCCCCGGTAGCCAGATGAAAGACACCACAAAAGTGGTTCTACCTGCTTGCTGGGCTGAGATGGGGAATCGCTGACTTTTGGAGTCGGCTGGTGACAAAATGTTCCAAACACACCCCATGCACAACTCCACCGGGGAAGGTGCCAGAAAGGAGTTCTCTTGGTAGTTCTTCCACTGCCCCGGTAGCCAGCTGAAAGACACCACAAAAGTGGTTCTACCTGCTTGCTGGGCTGAGATGGGCAATCGCTGACTTTTGGAGTCGGCTGGTGACAAAATGTTCCAAACACACCCCATGCACAACTCCAGCGGGGAAGGTGCCAGAAAGGAGTTCTGTTGGTAGTTCTTCCACTGCCCCGGTAGCCAGATGAAAGACACCACAAAAGTGGTTCTACCTGCTTGCTGGGCTGAGATGGGCAATCGCTGACTTTTGGAGTCGGCTGGTGACAAAATGTTCCAAACACACCCCATGCACAACTCCAGCGGGGAAGGTGCCAGAAAGGAGTTCTGTTGGTAGTTCTTACACTGCCCCGGTAGCCAGCTGAAAGACACCACAAAAGTGGTTCTACCTGCTTTCTAGGCTGAGATGGGGAATCGCTGACTTTTGGAGTCTTGCTGGTGACAAAATGTTCCAAACACACCCCATGCAGAACTCCAGCGGGGAAGGTGCCAGAAAGGAGTTCTGTTGGTAGTTCTTCCACTGCCCCGGTAGCCAGATGAAAGACACCACAAAAGTGGTTCTACCTCCTTGCTGGGCTGAGATGGGCAATCGCTGACTTTTGGAGTCGGCTGGTGACAAAATGTTCCAAACACACCCCATGCACAACTCCACCGGGGAAGGTGCCAGAAAGGAGTTCTGTTGGTAGTTCTTCCACTGCCCCGGTAGCCAGCTGAAAGACACCACAAATGTGGTTCTACCTGCTTTGTGGGCTGAGATGGGGAATCGCTGACTTGTGGACTCGGCTGGTGACAAAATGTTCCAAACACACCCCATGCACAACTCCACCGGGGAAGGTGCCAGAAAGGAGTTCTGTTGGTAGTTCTTACACTGCCCCGGTAGCCAGATGAAAGACACCACAAAAGTGGTTCTACCTGCTTGCTGGGCTGAGATGGGCAATCGCTGACTTTTGGAGTCGGCTGGTGACAAAATGTTCCAAACACACCCCATGCACAACTCCACCGGGGAAGGTGCCAGAAAGGAATTCCGTTGCTTGTTCTTCCACTGCCCCGGTAGCCAGCTGAAAGACACCACAAAAGTGGTTCTACCTGCTTTCTAGGCTGAGATGGGGAATCGCTGACTTTTGGAGTCGGCTGGTGACAAAATGTTCCAAACACACCCCATGCACAACTCCACCGGGGAAGGTGCCAGAAAGGAGTTCTGTTGGTTGTTCTTACACTGCCCCGGTAGCCAGCTGAAAGACACCACAAAAGTGGTTCTACCTGCTTTCTGGGCTGAGATGGGCAATCGCTGACTTTTGGAGTCGGCTGGTGACAAAATGTTCCAAACACACCCCATGCACAACTCCAGCGGGGAAGGTGCCAGAAAGGAGTTCTGTTGGTTATTCTTACACTGCCCCGGTAGCCAGATGAAAGACACCACAAAAGTGGTTCTACCTGCTTTCTGGGCTGAGATGGGCAATCGCTGACTTTTGGAGTCGGCTGGTGACAAAATGTTCCAAAGACAGCCCATGCACAACTCCACCGGGGAAGGTGCCAGAAAGGAGTTCTGTTGGTAGTTCTTCCACTGCCCCGGTAGCCAGCTGAAAGACACCACAAAAGTGGTTCTACCTGCTTTCTGGGCTGAGATGGGCAATCGCTGACTTTTGGAGTCGGCTGGTGACAAAATGTTCCAAACACACCCCATGCACAACTCCACCGGGGAAGGTGCCAGAAAGGAGTTCTTTTGGTTGTTCTTACACTGCCCTGGTAGCCAGATGAAAGACACCACAAAACTGGTTCTACCTGCTTGCTGGGCTGAGATGGGCAAACGCTGACTTTTGTAGTCGGCTGGTGACAAAATGTTCCAAACACACCCCATGCACAACTCCACCGGGGAAGGTGCCAGAAAGGAGTTCTGTAGGTAGTTCTTCCACTGCCCCGGTAGCCAGATGAAAGACACCACAAAAGTGGTTCTACCTGCTTTCTGGGCTGAGATGGGCAATCGCTGACTTTTGGAGTCGGCTGGTGACAAAATGTTGCAAAGACACCCCATGCACAACTCCACCGGGGAAGGTGCCAGAAAGGAGTTCCGTTGCTTGTTCTTCCACTGCCCCGGTAGCCAGCTGAAAGACACCACAAAAGTGGTTCTACCTGCTTTCTGGGCTGAGATGGGCAATCGCTGACTTTTGGAGTCGGCTGGTGACAAAATGTTCCAAACACACCCCATGCACAACTCCCCCGGGGAAGGTGCCAGAAAGGAGTTCTGTTGGTAGTTCTTCCACTGCCCCGGTAGCCAGATGAAAGACACCACAAAAGTGGTTCTACCTGCTTTCTAGGCTGAGATGGGGAATCGCTGACTTTTGGAGTCGGCTGGTGACAAAATGTTCCAAACACACCCCATGCACAACTCCCCCGGGGAAGGTGCCAGAAAGGAGTTCTGTTGGTAGTTCTTCCACTGCCCCGGTAGCCAGCTGAAAGACACCACAAAAGTGGTTCTACCTGCTTTGTGGGCTGAGATGGGCAATCACTGACTTTTGGAGTCGGCTGGTGACAAAATGTTCCAAACACACCCCATGCACAACTCCAGCGGGGAAGGTGCCAGAAAGGAATTCCATTGCTTGTTCTTCCACTGCCCCGGTAGCCAGATGAAAGACACCACAAAAGTGGTTCTACCTGCTTTCTAGGCTGAGATGGGGAATCGCTGACTTTTGGAGTCGGCTGGTGACAAAATGTTCCAAACACACCCCATGCACAACTCCACCGGGGAAGGGTCCAGAAAGGAGTTCTGTTGCTTGTTCTTCCACTGCCCCGGCAGCAAGCTGAAAGACACCACAAAAGTGGTTCTACCTGCTTTCTGGGCTGAGATGGGCAATCGCTGACTTTTGGAGTCGGCTGGTGACAAAATGTTCCAAACACACCCCATGCACAACTCCACCGGGGAAGGTGCCAGAAAGGAGTTCTGTTGCTTGTTCTTCCACTGCCCCGGTAGCCAGCTGAAAGACACCACAAAAGTGGTTCTACCTGCTTTCTGGGCTGAGATGGGCAATCGCTGACTTTTGGAGTCGGCTGGTGACAAAATGTTCCAAACACACCCCATGCACAACTCCAGCGGGGAAGGTGCCAGAAAGGAATTCCGTTGCTTGTTCTTACACTGCCCCGGTAGCCAGATGAAAGACACCACAAAAGTGGTTCTACCTGCTTGCTGGGCTGAGATGGGCAATCGCTGACTTTTGGAGTCGGCTGGTGACAAAATGTTCCAAACACACCCCATGCACAACTCCAGCGGGGAAGGTGCCAGAAAGGAGTTCTGTTGGTAGTTCTTACACTGCCCTGGTAGCCAGCTGAAAGACACCACAAAAGTGGTTCTACCTGCTTTCTAGGCTGAGATGGGGAATCGCTGACTTTTGGAGTCTTGCTGGTGACAAAATGTTCCAAACACACCCCATGCACAACTCCACCGGGGAAGGTGCCAGAAAGGAGTTCTGTTGGTAGTTCTTACACTGCCCCGGTAGCCAGATGAAAGACACCACAAAAGTGGTTCTACCTGCTTGCTGGGCTGAGATGGGCAATCGCTGACTTTTGGAGTCGGCTGGTGACAAAATGTTCCAAACACACCCCATGCACAACTCCACCGGGGAAGGTGCCAGAAAGGAATTCCGTTGCTTGTTCTTACACTGCCCCGGTAGCCAGCTGAAAGACACCACAAAAGTGGTTCTACCTGCTTTCTAGGCTGAGATGGGCAATCGCTGACTTTTGGAGTCGGCTGGTGACAAAATGTTCCAAACACACCCCATGCACAACTCCACCGGGGAAGGTGCCAGAAAGGAGTTCTGTTGGTTGTTCTTACACTGCCCCGGTAGCCAGCTGAAAGACACCACAAAAGTGGTTCTACCTGCTTGATGGGCTGAGATGGGCAATCGCTGACTATTGCAGTCGGCTGGTGACAAAATGTTCCAAACACACCCCATGCACAACTCCAGCGGGGAAGGTGCCAGAAAGGAGTTCTGTTGGTTATTCTTACACTGCCCCGGTAGCCAGATGAAAGACACCACAAAAGTGGTTCTACCTGCTTTCTGGGCTGAGATGGGCAATCGCTGACTTTTGGAGTCGGCTGGTGACAAAATGTTCCAAAGACAGCCCATGCACAACTCCACCGGGGAAGGTGCCAGAAAGGAGTTCTGTTGGTAGTTCTTCCACTGCCCCGGTAGCCAGCTGAAAGACACCACAAAAGTGGTTCTACCTGCTTTCTGGGCTGAGATGGGCAATCGCTGACTTTTGGAGTCGGCTGGTGACAAAATGTTCCAAACACACCCCATGCACAACTCCACCGGGGAAGGTGCCAGAAAGGAGTTCTTTTGGTTGTTCTTACACTGCCCTGGTAGCCAGATGAAAGACACCACAAAACTGGTTCTACCTGCTTGCTGGGCTGAGATGGGCAAACGCTGACTTTTGTAGTCGGCTGGTGACAAAATGTTCCAAACACACCCCATGCACAACTCCACCGGGGAAGGTGCCAGAAAGGAGTTCTGTAGGTAGTTCTTCCACTGCCCCGGTAGCCAGATGAAAGACACCACAAAAGTGGTTCTACCTGCTTTCTGGGCTGAGATGGGCAATCGCTGACTTTTGGAGTCGGCTGGTGACAAAATGTTGCAAAGACACCCCATGCACAACTCCACCGGGGAAGGTGCCAGAAAGGAGTTCCGTTGCTTGTTCTTCCACTGCCCCGGTAGCCAGCTGAAAGACACCACAAAAGTGGTTCTACCTGCTTTCTGGGCTGAGATGGGCAATCGCTGACTTTTGGAGTCGGCTGGTGACAAAATGTTCCAAACACACCCCATGCACAACTCCCCCGGGGAAGGTGCCAGAAAGGAGTTCTGTTGGTAGTTCTTCCACTGCCCCGGTAGCCAGATGAAAGACACCACAAAAGTGGTTCTACCTGCTTTCTAGGCTGAGATGGGGAATCGCTGACTTTTGGAGTCGGCTGGTGACAAAATGTTCCAAACACACCCCATGCACAACTCCACCGGGGAAGGTGCCAGAAAGGAGTTCTGTTGGTAGTTCTTACACTGCCCCGGTAGCCAGCTGAAAGACACCACAAAAGTGGTTCTACCTGCTTGCTGGGGTGAGATGGGCAATCGCTGACTTTTGGAGTCGGCTGGTGACAAAATGTTCCAAACACACCCCATGCACAACTCCACCGGGGAAGGGTCCAGAAAGGAGTTCTGTTGGTTGTTCTTCCACTGCCCCGGTAGCCAGATGAAAGACACCACAAAAGTGGTTCTACCTGCTTTCTAGGCTGAGATGGGGAATCGCTGACTTTTGGAGTCGGCTGGTGACAAAATGTTCCAAACACACCCCATGCACAACTCCACCGGGGAAGGTGCCAGAAAGGAGTTCTCTTGGTAGTTCTTCCACTGCCCCGGTAGCCAGATGAAAGACACCACAAAAGTGGTTCTACCTGCTTGCTGGGCTGAGATGGGCAATCGCTGACTTTTGGAGTCGGCTGGTGACAAAATGTTCCAAACACACCCCATGCACAACTCCACCGGGGAAGGTGCCAGAAAGGAGTTCCATTGCTTGTTCTTCCACTGCCCCGGTAGCCAGATGAAAGACACCACAAAAGTGGTTCTACCTGCTTGCTGGGCTGAGATGGGCAATCGCTGACTTTTGGAGTCGGCTGGTGACAAAATGTTCCAAACACACCCCATGCACAACTCCAGCGGGGAAGGTGCCAGAAAGGAATTCCGTTGCTTGTTCTTCCACTGCCCCGGTAGCCAGATGAAAGACACCACAAAAGTGGTTCTACCTGCTTTCTGGGCTGAGATGGGCAATCGCTGACTTTTGGAGTCGGCTGGTGACAAAATGTTCCAAAGACAGCCCATGCACAACTCCACCGGGGAAGGTGTCAGAAAGGAGTTCTCTTGGTAGTTCTTCCACTGCCCCGGTAGCCAGCTGAAAGACACCACAAAAGTGGTTCTACCTGCTTTCTGGGCTGAGATGGGCAATCGCTGACTTTTGGAGTCGGCTGGTGACAAAATGTTCCAAACACACCCCATGCACAACTCCAGCGGGGAAGGTGCCAGAAAGGAGTTCTGTTGGTAGTTCTTACACTGCCCCGGTCGCCAGCTGAAAGACACCACAAAAGTGGTTCTACCTGCTTTCTGGGCTGAGATGGGGAATCGCTGACTTTTGGAGTCGGCTGGTGACAAAATGTTCCAAACACACCCCATGCACAACTCCACCGGGGAAGGTGCCAGAAAGGAGTTCTGTTGGTAGTTCTTACACTGCCCCGGTAGCCAGCTGAAAGACACCACAAAAGTGGTTCTACCTGCTTTCTAGGCTGAGATGGGGAATCGCTGACTTTTGGAGTCGGCTGGTGACAAAATGTTCCAAACACACCCCATGCACAACTCCAGCGGGGAAGGTGCCAGAAAGGAGTTCTGTTGGTTGTTCTTACACTGCCCCGGTAGCCAGCTGAAAGACACCACAAAAGTGGTTCTACCTGCTTGCTGGGCTGAGATGGGCAATCGCTGACTTTTGGAGTCGGCTGGTGACAAAATGTTCCAAACACACCCCATGCACAACTCCACCGGGGAAGGTGTCAGAAAGGAGTTCTCTTGGTAGTTCTTCCACTGCCCCGGTAGCCAGCTGAAAGACACCACAAAAGTGGTTCTACCTGCTTTCTGGGCTGAGATGGGCAATCGCTGACTTTTGGAGTCGGCTGGTGACAAAATGTTCCAAACACACCCCATGCACAACTCCAGCGGGGAAGGTGCCAGAAAGGAGTTCTGTTGGTAGTTCTTACACTGCCCCGGTAGCCAGATGAAAGACACCACAAAAGTGGTTCTACCTGCTTTCTGGGCTGAGATGGGCAATCGCTGACTTTTGGAGTCGGCTGGTGACAAAATGTTCCAAACACACCCCATGCACAACTCCCCCGGGGAAGGTGCCAGAAAGGAGTTCTGTTGCTTGTTCTTACACTGCCCCGGTAGCCAGATGAAAGACACCACAAAAGTGGTTCTACCTGCTTTCTAGGCTGAGATGGGGAATCGCTGACTTTTGGAGTCGGCTGGTGACAAAATGTTCCAAACACACCCCATGCACAACTCCACCGGGGAAGGTGCCAGAAAGGAGTTCTGTTGGTAGTTCTTACACTGCCCCGGTAGCCAGCTGAAAGACACCACAAAAGTGGTTCTACCTGCTTTCTGGGCTGAGATGGGCAATCGCTGACTTTTGGAGTCGGCTGGTGACAAAATGTTCCAAACACACCCCATGCACAACTCCACCGGGGAAGGTGTCAGAAAGGAGTTCTCTTGGTAGTTCTTCCACTGCCCCGGTAGCCAGCTGAAAGACACCACAAAAGTGGTTCTACCTGCTTGCTGGGCTGAGATGGGCAATCGCTGACTTTTGGAGTCGGCTGGTGACAAAATGTTCCAAACACACCCCATGCACAACTCCAGCGGGGAAGGTGCCAGAAAGGAGTTCTGTTGGTAGTTCTTACACTGCCCCGGTAGCCAGCTGAAAGACACCACAAAAGTGGTTCTACCTGCTTTCTGGGCTGAGATGGGCAATCGCTGACTTTTGGAGTCGGCTGGTGACAAAATGTTCCAAACACACCCCATGCACAACTCCCCCGGGGAAGGTGCCAGAAAGGAGTTCTGTTGCTTGTTCTTCCACTGCCCCGGCAGCAAGCTGAAAGACACCACAAAAGTGGTTCTACCTGCTTTCTGGGCTGAGATGGGCAATCGCTGACTTTTGGAGTCGGCTGGTGACAAAATGTTCCAAACACACCCCATGCACAACTCCACCGGGGAAGGTGCCAGAAAGGAGTTCTGTTGCTTGTTCTTCCACTGCCCCGGTAGCCAGCTGAAAGACACCACAAAAGTGGTTCTACCTGCTTTCTGGGCTGAGATGGGCAATCGCTGACTTTTGGAGTCGGCTGGTGACAAAATGTTCCAAACACACCCCATGCACAACTCCAGCGGGGAAGGTGCCAGAAAGGAATTCCGTTGCTTGTTCTTACACTGCCCCGGTAGCCAGATGAAAGACACCACAAAAGTGGTTCTACCTGCTTGCTGGGCTGAGATGGGCAATCGCTGACTTTTGGAGTCGGCTGGTGACAAAATGTTCCAAACACACCCCATGCACAACTCCAGCGGGGAAGGTGCCAGAAAGGAGTTCTGTTGGTAGTTCTTACACTGCCCTGGTAGCCAGCTGAAAGACAACACAAAAGTGTTTCTACCTGCTTTCTAGGCTGAGATGGGGAATCGCTGACTTTTGGAGTCTTGCTGGTGACAAAATGTTCCAAACACACCCCATGCACAACTCCAGCGGGGAAGGTGCCAGAAAGGAGTTCTGTTGGTAGTTCTTCCACTGCCCCGGTAGCCAGATGAAAGACACCACAAAAGTGGTTCTACCTCCTTGCTGGGCTGAGATGGGCAATCGCTGACGTTTGGAGTCGGCTGGTGACAAAATGTTCCAAACACACCCCATGCACAACTCCACCGGGGAAGGTGCCAGAAAGGAGTTCTGTTGGTAGTTCTTCCACTGCCCCGGTAGCCAGCTGAAAGACACCACAAAAGTGGTTCTACCTGCTTTGTGGGCTGAGATGGGGAATCGCTGACTTGTGGACTCGGCTGGTGACAAAATGTTCCAAACACACCCCATGCACAACTCCACCGGGGAAGGTGCCAGAAAGGAGTTCTCTTGGTAGTTCTTCCACTGCCCCGGTAGCCAGATGAAAGACACCACAAAAGTGGTTCTACCTGCTTGCTGGGCTGAGATGGGCAATCGCTGACTTTTGGAGTCGGCTGGTGACAAAATGTTCCAAACACACCCCATGCACAACTCCACCGGGGAAGGTGCCAGAAAGGAATTCCGTTGCTTGTTCTTACACTGCCCCGGTAGCCAGCTGAAAGACACCACAAAAGTGGTTCTACCTGCTTTCTGGGCTGAGATGGGGAATCGCTGACTTTTGGAGTCGGCTGGTGACAAAATGTTCCAAACACACCCCATGCACAACTCCACCGGGGAAGGTGCCAGAAAGGAGTTCTGTTGGTTGTTCTTACACTGCCCCGGTAGCCAGATGAAAGACACCACAAAAGTGGTTCTACCTGCTTGCTGGGCTGAGATGGGCAATCGCTGACTTTTGCAGTCGGCTGGTGACAAAATGTTCCAAACACACCCCATGCACAACTCCAGCGGGGAAGGTGCCAGAAAGGAGTTCTGTTGGTAGTTCTTACACTGCCCCGGTAGCCAGATGAAAGACACCACAAAAGTGGTTCTACCTGCTTTCTGGGCTGAGATGGGCAATCGCTGACTTTTGGAGTCGGCTGGTGACAAAATGTTCCAAAGACAGCCCATGCACAACTCCACCGGGGAAGGTGCCAGAAAGGAGTTCTGTTGGTAGTTCTTCCACTGCCCCGGTAGCCAGCTGAAAGACACCACAAAAGTGGTTCTACCTGCTTTCTGGGCTGAGATGGGCAATCGCTGACTTTTGGAGTCGGCTGGTGACAAAATGTTCCAAACACACCCCATGCACAACTCCAGCGGGGAAGGTGCCAGAAAGGAATTCCGTTGCTTGTTCTTCCACTGCCCCGGTAGCCAGCTGAAAGACACCACAAAAGTGGTTCTACCTGCTTTCTGGGCTGAGATGGGCAATCGCTGACTTTTGGAGTCGGCTGGTGACAAAATGTTCCAAACACACCCCATGCACAACTCCACCGGGGAAGGTGCCAGAAAGGAGTTCTTTTGGTTGTTCTTACACTGCCCTGGTAGCCAGATGAAAGACACCACAAAACTGGTTCTACCTGCTTGCTGGGCTGAGATGGGCAAACGCTGACTTTTGTAGTCGGCTGGTGACAAAATGTTCCAAACACACCCCATGCACAACTCCACCGGGGAAGGTGCCAGAAAGGAGTTCTGTAGGTAGTTCTTCCACTGCCCCGGTAGCCAGATGAAAGACACCACAAAAGTGGTTCTACCTGCTTTCTGGGCTGAGATGGGCAATCGCTGACTTTTGGAGTCGGCTGGTGACAAAATGTTCCAAACACACCCCATGCACAACTCCACCGGGGAAGGTGCCAGAAAGGAATTCCGTTGCTTGTTCTTACACTGCCCCGGTAGCCAGATGAAAGACACCACAAAAGTGGTTCTACCTGCTTGCTGGGCTGAGATGGGCAATCGCTGACTTTTGGAGTCGGCTGGTGACAAAATGTTCCAAACACACCCCATGCACAACTCCACCGGGGAAGGTGCCAGAAAGGAATTCCGTTGCTTCTTCTTCCACTGCCCCGGTAGCCAGAAGAAAGACACCACAAAAGTGGTTCTACCTGCTTTCTGGGCTGAGATGGGCAATCGCTGACTTTTGGAGTCGGCTGGTGACAAAATGTTCCAAACACACCCCATGCACAACTCCACCGGGGAAGGTGCCAGAAAGGAATTCCGTTGCTTGTTCTTACACTGCCCCGGTAGCCAGATGAAAGACACCACAAAAGTGGTTCTACCTGCTTGCTGGGCTGAGATGGGGAATCGCTGACTTTTGGAGTCGGCTGGTGACAAAATGTTCCAAACACACCCCATGCACAACTCCACCGGGGAAGGTGCCAGAAAGGAGTTCTGTTGGTTGTTCTTACACTGCCCCGGTAGCCAGATGAAAGATACCACAAAAGTGGTTCTACCTGCTTGCTGGGCTGAGATGGGCAATCGCTGACTTTTGGAGTCGGCTGGTGACAAAATGTTCCAAACACACCCCATGCACAACTCCTGCGGGGAAGGTGCCAGAAAGGAATTCCATTGCTTGTTCTTCCACTGCCCCGGTAGCAAGCTGAAAGACACCACAAAAGTGGTTCTACCTGCTTTCTAGGCTGAGATGGGGAATCGCTGACTTTTGGAGTCGGCTGGTGACAAAATGTTCCAAACACACCCCATGCACAACTCCACTGGGGAAGGTGCCAGAAAGGAGTTCTGTTGCTTGTTCTTCCACTGCCCCGGCAGCAAGCTGAAAGACACCACAAAAGTGGTTCTACCTGCTTTCTGGGCTGAGATGGGCAATCGCTGACTTTTGGAGTCGGCTGGTGACAAAATGTTCCAAACACACCCCATGCACAACTCCACCGGGGAAGGTGCCAGAAAGGAGTTCTGTTGGTAGTTCTTCCACTGCCCCGGTAGCCAGCTGAAAGACACCACAAAAGTGGTTCTACCTGCTTTCTGGGCTGAGATGGGCAATCGCTGACTTTTGGAGTCGGCTGGTGACAAAATGTTCCAAACACACCCCATGCACAACTCCAGCGGGGAAGGTGCCAGAAAGGAATTCCGTTGCTTGTTCTTCCACTGCCCCGGTAGCCAGATGAAAGACACCACAAAAGTGGTTCTACCTGCTTGCTGGGCTGAGATGGGCAATCGCTGACTTTTGGAGTCGGCTGGTGACAAAATGTTCCAAACACACCCCATGCACAACTCCACCGGGGAAGGTGCCAGAAAGGAGTTCTGTTGGTAGTTCTTACACTGCCCTGGTAGCCAGCTGAAAGACAACACAAAAGTGGTTCTACCTGCTTTCTAGGCTGAGATGGGGAATCGCTGACTTTTGGAGTCTTGCTGGTGACAAAATGTTCCAAACACACCCCATGCACAACTCCAGCGGGGAAGGTGCCAGAAAGGAGTTCTGTTGGTAGTTCTTCCACTGCCCCGGTAGCCAGATGAAAGACACCACAAAAGTGGTTCTACCTCCTTGCTGGGCTGAGATGGGCAATCGCTGACTTTTGGAGTCGGCTGGTGACAAAATGTTCCAAACACACCCCATGCACAACTCCACCGGGGAAGGTGCCAGAAAGGAGTTCTGTTGGTAGTTCTTCCACTGCCCCGGTAGCCAGCTGAAAGACACCACAAAAGTGGTTCTACCTGCTTTGTGGGCTGAGATGGGCAATCGCTGACTTTTGGAGTCGGCTGGTGACAAAATGTTCCAAACACACCCCATGCACAACTCCTGCGGGGAAGGTGCCAGAAAGGAATTCCATTGCTTGTTCTTCCACTGCCCCGGTAGCCAGATGAAAGACACCACAAAAGTGGTTCTACCTGCTTTCTAGGCTGAGATGGGGAATCGCTGACTTTTGGAGTCGGCTGGTGACAAAATGTTCCAAACACACCCCATGCACAACTCCACTGGGGAAGGTGCCAGAAAGGAGTTCTGTTGCTTGTTCTTCCACTGCCCCGGCAGCAAGCTGAAAGACACCACAAAAGTGGTTCTACCTGCTTGCTGGGCTGAGATGGGCAATCGCTGACTTTTGGAGTCGGCTGGTGACAAAATGTTCCAAACACACCCCATGCACAACTCCACCGGGGAAGGTGCCAGAAAGGAGTTCTGTTGGTAGATCTTCCACTGCCCCGGTAGCCAGCTGAAAGACACCACAAAAGTGGTTCTACCTGCTTTCTGGGCTGAGATGGGCAATCGCTGACTTTTGGAGTCGGCTGGTGACAAAATGTTCCAAACACACCCCATGCACAACTCCAGCGGGGAAGGTGCCAGAAAGGAGTTCTGTTGGTAGTTCTTACACTGCCCTGGTAGCCAGCTGAAAGACAACACAAAAGTGGTTCTACCTGCTTTCTAGGCTGAGATGGGGAATCGCTGACTTTTGGAGTCTTGCTGGTGACAAAATGTTCCAAACACACCCCATGCACAACTCCAGCGGGGAAGGTGCCAGAAAGGAGTTCTGTTGGTAGTTCTTCCACTGCCCCGGTAGCCAGATGAAAGACACCACAAAAGTGGTTCTACCTCCTTGCTGGGCTGAGATGGGCAATCGCTGACTTTTGGAGTCGGCTGGTGACAAAATGTTCCAAACACACCCCATGCACAACTCCAGTGGGGAAGGTGCCAGAAAGGAGTTCTGTTGGTAGTTCTTCCACTGCCCCGGTAGCCAGCTGAAAGACACCACAAAAGTGGTTCTACCTGCTTTGTGGGCTGAGATGGGGAATCGCTGACTTGTGGACTCGGCTGGTGACAAAATGTTCCAAACACACCCCATGCACAACTCCACCGGGGAAGGTGCCAGAAAGGAGTTCTCTTGGTAGTTCTTCCACTGCCCCGGTAGCCAGATGAAAGACACCACAAAAGTGGTTCTACCTGCTTTCTGGGCTGAGATGGGCAATCGCTGACTTTTGGAGTAGGCTGGTGACAAAATGTTCCAAACACACCCCATGCACAACTCCACCGGGGAAGGTGCCAGAAAGGAATTCCGTTGCTTGTTCTTCCACTGCCCCGGTAGCCAGCTGAAAGACACCACAAAAGTGGTTCTACCTGCTTTCTAGGCTGAGATGGGGAATCGCTGACTTTTGGAGTCGGCTGGTGACAAAATGTTCCAAACACACCCCATGCACAACTCCACCGGGGAAGGTGCCAGAAAGGAGTTCTGTTGGTAGTTCTTCCACTGCCCCGGTAGCCAGATGAAAGACACCACAAAAGTGGTTCTACCTGCTTGCTGGGCTGAGATGGGCAATCGCTGACTTTTGCAGTCGGCTGGTGACAAAATGTTCCAAACACACCCCATGCACAACTCCAGCGGGGAAGGTGCCAGAAAGGAGTTCTGTTGGTAGTTCTTACACTGCCCCGGTAGCCAGATGAAAGACACCACAAAAGTGGTTCTACCTGCTTGCTGGGCTGAGATGGGCAATCGCTGACTTTTGGAGTCGGCTGGTGACAAAATGTTCCAAAGACAGCCCATGCACAACTCCACCGGGGAAGGTGCCAGAAAGGAGTTCTGTTGGTAGTTCTTCCACTGCCCCGGTAGCCAGCTGAAAGACACCACAAAAGTGGTTCTACCTGCTTTCTGGGCTGAGATGGGCAATCGCTGACTTTTGGAGTCGGCTGGTGACAAAATGTTCCAAACACACCCCATGCACAACTCCACCGGGGAAGGTGCCAGAAAGGAATTCCGTTGCTTGTTCTTACACTGCCCCGGTAGCCAGATGAAAGACACCACAAAAGTGGTTCTACCTGCTTGCTGGGCTGAGATGGGGAATCGCTGACTTTTGGAGTCGGCTGGTGACAAAATGTTCCAAACACACCCCATGCACAACTCCACCGGGGAAGGTGCCAGAAAGGAGTTCTTTTGGTTGTTCTTACACTGCCCTGGTAGCCAGATGAAAGACACCACAAAACTGGTTCTACCTGCTTGCTGGGCTGAGATGGGCAAACGCTGACTTTTGTAGTCGGCTGGTGACAAAATGTTCCAAACACACCCCATGCACAACTCCACCGGGGAAGGTGCCAGAAAGGAGTTCTGTAGGTAGTTCTTCCACTGCCCCGGTAGCCAGATGAAAGACACCACAAAAGTGGTTCTACCTGCTTTCTGGGCTGAGATGGGCAATCGCTGACTTTTGGAGTCGGCTGGTGACAAAATGTTCCAAACACACCCCATGCACAACTCCACCGGGGAAGGTGCCAGAAAGGAGTTCCGTTGCTTGTTCTTCCACTGCCCCGGTAGCCAGATGAAAGACACCACAAAAGTGGTTCTACCTGCTTGCTGGGCTGAGATGGGCAATCGCTGACTTTTGGAGTCGGCTGGTGACAAAATGTTCCAAACACACCCCATGCACAACTCCACCGGGGAAGGTGCCAGAAAGGAATTCCGTTGCTTCTTCTTCCACTGCCCCGGTAGCCAGAAGAAAGACACCACAAAAGTGGTTCTACCTGCTTTCTGGGCTGAGATGGGCAATCGCTGACTTTTGGAGTCGGCTGGTGTCAAAATGTTCCAAAGACAGCCCATGCACAACTCCCCCGGGGAAGGTGCCAGAAAGGTGTTCTCTTGGTAGTTCTTCCACTGCCCCGGTAGCCAGCTGAAAGACACCACAAAAGTGGTTCTACCTGCTTTCTGGGCTGAGATGGGCAATCGCTGACTTTTGGAGTCGGCTGGTGACAAAATGTTCCAAACACACCCCATGCACAACTCCACCGGGGAAGGTGCCAGAAAGGAGTTCTGTTGGTTGTTCTTACACTGCCCCGGTAGCCAGATGAAAGATACCACAAAAGTGGTTCTACCTGCTTGCTGGGCTGAGATGGGCAATCGCTGACTTTTGGAGTCGGCTGGTGACAAAATGTTCCAAACACACCCCATGCACAACTCCACCGGGGAAGGTGTCAGAAAGGAGTTCTCTTGGTAGTTCTTCCACTGCCCCGGTAGCCAGCTGAAAGACACCACAAAAGTGGTTCTACCTGCTTGCTGGGCTGAGATGGGCAATCGCTGACTTTTGGAGTCGGCTGGTGACAAAATGTTCCAAACACACCCCATGCACAACTCCACCGGGGAAGGTGCCAGAAAGGAGTTCTCTTGGTAGTTCTTCCACTGCCCCGGTAGCCAGCTGAAAGACACCACAAAAGTGGTTCTACCTGCTTTCTGGGCTGAGATGGGCAATCGCTGACTTTTGGAGTCGGCTGGTGACAAAATGTTCCAAACACACCCCATGCACAACTCCACCGGGGAAGGTGCCAGAAAGGAGTTCTGTTGGTAGTTCTTCCACTGCCCCGGTAGCCAGATGAAAGACACCACAAAAGTGGTTCTACCTGCTTTCTGGGCTGAGATGGGGAATCGCTGACTTTTGGAGTCGGCTGGTGACAAAATGTTCCAAACACACCCCATGCACAACTCCCCCGGGGAAGGTGCCAGAAAGGAGTTCTGTTGGTAGTTCTTCCACTGCCCCGGTAGCCAGATGAAAGACACCAGAAATGTGGTTCTACCTGCTTGCTGGGCTGAGATGGGCAATCGCTGACTTTTGGAGTCGGCTGGTGACAAAATGTTCCAAAGACAGCCCATGCACAACTCCAGCGGGGAAGGTGCCAGAAAGGAGTTCTCTTGGTAGTTCTTCCACTGCCCCGGTAGCCAGCTGAAAGACACCACAAAAGTGGTTCTACCTGCTTTCTAGGCTGAGATGGGCAATCGCTGACTTTTGCAGTCGGCTGGTGACAAAATGTTCCAAACACACCCCATGCACAACTCCACCGGGGAAGGTGCCAGAAAGGAGTTCTGTTGGTTGTTCTTACACTGCCCCGGTAGCCAGATGAAAGACACCACAAAAGTGGTTCTACCTGCTTGCTGGGCTGAGATGGGCAATCGCTGACTTTTGCAGTCGGCTGGTGACAAAATGTTCCAAACACACCCCATGCACAACTCCAGCGGGGAAGGTGCCAGAAAGGAGTTCTGTTGGTAGTTCTTACACTGCCCCGGTAGCCAGATGAAAGACACCACAAAAGTGGTTCTACCTGCTTGCTGGGCTGAGATGGGCAATCGCTGACTTTTGGAGTCGGCTGGTGACAAAATATTCCAAAGACAGCCCATGCACAACTCCACCGGGGAAGGTGCCAGAAAGGAGTTCTGTTGGTAGTTCTTCCACTGCCCCGGTAGCCAGCTGAAAGACACCACAAAAGTGGTTCTACCTGCTTTCTGGGCTGAGATGGGGAATCGCTGACTTTTGGAGTCGGCTGGTGACAAAATGTTCACAACACACCCCATGCACAACTCCACCGGGGAAGGTGCCAGAAAGGAGTTCTTTTGGTTGTTCTTACACTGCCCTGGTAGCCAGATGAAAGACACCACAAAACTGGTTCTACCTGCTTGCTGGGCTGAGATGGGCAAACGCTGACTTTTGTAGTCGGCTGGTGACAAAATGTTCCAAACACACCCCATGCACAACTCCAGCGGGGAAGGTGCCAGAAAGGAATTCCGTTGCTTGTTCTTCCACTGCCCCGGTAGCCAGATGAAAGACACCACAAAAGTGGTTCTACCTGCTTGCTGGGCTGAGATGGGCAATCGCTGACTTTTGGAGTCGGCTGGTGACAAAATGTTCCAAACACACCCCATGCACAACTCCAGCGGGGAAGGTGCCAGAAAGGAGTTCTGTTGGTAGTTCTTACACTGCCCTGGTAGCCAGCTGAAAGACAACACAAAAGTGGTTCTACCTGCTTTCTAGGCTGAGATGGGGAATCGCTGACTTTTGGAGTCGGCTGGTGACAAAATGTTCCAAACACACCCCATGCACAACTCCTGCGGGGAAGGTGCCAGAAAGGAATTCCATTGCTTGTTCTTCCACTGCCCCGGTAGCCAGATGAAAGACACCACAAAAGTGGTTCTACCTCCTTGCTGGGCTGAGATGGGCAATCGCTGACTTTTGGAGTCGGCTGGTGACAAAATGTTCCAAACACACCCCATGCACAACTCCACCGGGGAAGGTGCCAGAAAGGAGTTCTGTTGGTAGTTCTTCCACTGCCCCGTTAGCCAGCTGAAAGACACCACAAAAGTGGTTCTACCTGCTTTGTGGGCTGAGATGGGCAATCGCTGACTTTTGGAGTCGGCTGGTGACAAAATGTTCCAAACACACCCCATGCACAACTCCTGCGGGGAAGGTGCCAGAAAGGAATTCCATTGCTTGTTCTTCCACTGCCCCGGTAGCCAGATGAAAGACACCACAAAAGTGGTTCTACCTGCTTTCTAGGCTGAGATGGGGAATCGCTGACTTTTGGAGTCGGCTGGTGACAAAATGTTCCAAACACACCCCATGCACAACTCCACTGGGGAAGGTGCCAGAAAGGAGTTCTGTTGCTTGTTCTTCCACTGCCCCGGCAGCAAGCTGAAAGACACCACAAAAGTGGTTCTACCTGCTTTCTGGGCTGAGATGGGCAATCGCTGACTTTTGGAGTCGGCTGGTGACAAAATGTTCCAAACACACCCCATGCACAACTCCACCGGGGAAGGTGCCAGAAAGGAGTTCTGTTGGTAGTTCTTCCACTGCCCCGGTAGCCAGCTGAAAGACACCACAAAAGTGGTTCTACCTGCTTTCTGGGCTGAGATGGGCAATCGCTGACTTTTGGAGTCGGCTGGTGACAAAATGTTCCAAACACACCCCATGCACAACTCCAGCGGGGAAGGTGCCAGAAAGGAATTCCGTTGCTTGTTCTTACACTGCCCCGGTAGCCAGATGAAAGACACCACAAAAGTGGTTCTACCTGCTTGCTGGGCTGAGATGGGCAACCGCTGACTTTTGGAGTCGGCTGGTGACAAAATGTTCCAAACACACCCCATGCACAACTCCAGCGGGGAAGGTGCCAGAAAGGAGTTCTGTTGGTAGTTCTTACACTGCCCTGGTAGCCAGCTGAAAGACAACACAAAAGTGGTTCTACCTGCTTTCTAGGCTGAGATGGGGAATCGCTGACTTTTGGAGTCTTGCTGGTGACAAAATGTTCCAAACACACCCCATGCACAACTCCAGCGGGGAAGGTGCCAGAAAGGAGTTCTGTTGGTAGTTCTTCCACTGCCCCGGTAGCCAGATGAAAGACACCACAAAAGTGGTTCTACCTCCTTGCTGGGCTGAGATGGGCAATCGCTGACTTTTGGAGTCGGCTGGTGACAAAATGTTCCAAACACACCCCATGCACAACTCCAGCGGGGAAGGTGCCAGAAAGGAGTTCTGTTGGTAGTTCTTCCACTGCCCCGGTAGCCAGCTGAAAGACACCACAAAAGTGGTTCTACCTGCTTTGTGGGCTGAGATGGGGAATCGCTGACTTGTGGACTCGGCTGGTGACAAAATGTTCCAAACACACCCCATGCACAACTCCACCGGGGAAGGTGCCAGAAAGGAGTTCTCTTGGTAGTTCTTCCACTGCCCCGGTAGCCAGATGAAAGACACCACAAAAGTGGTTCTACCTGCTTGCTGGGCTGAGATGGGCAATCGCTGACTTTTGGAGTCGGCTGGTGACAAAATGTTCCAAACACACCCCATGCACAACTCCACCGGGGAAGGTGCCAGAAAGGAATTCCGTTGCTTGTTCTTACACTGCCCCGGTAGCCAGCTGAAAGACACCACAAAAGTGGTTCTACCTGCTTTCTAGGCTGAGATGGGGAATCGCTGACTTTTGGAGTCGGCTGGTGACAAAATGTTCCAAACACACCCCATGCACAACTCCACCGGGGAAGGTGCCAGAAAGGAGTTCTGTTGGTTGTTCTTACACTGCCCCGGTAGCCAGATGAAAGACACCACAAAAGTGGTTCTACCTGCTTGCTGGGCTGAGATGGGCAATCGCTGACTTTTGCAGTCGGCTGGTGACAAAATGTTCCAAACACACCCCATGCACAACTCCAGCGGGGAAGGTGCCAGAAAGGAGTTCTGTTGGTAGTTCTTACACTGCCCCGGTAGCCAGATGAAAGACACCACAAAAGTGGTTCTACCTGCTTTCTGGGCTGAGATGGGCAATCGCTGACTTTTGGAGTCGGCTGGTGACAAAATGTTCCAAAGACAGCCCATGCACAACTCCACCGGGGAAGGTGCCAGAAAGGAGTTCTGTTGGTAGTTCTTCCACTGCCCCGGTAGCCAGCTGAAAGACACCACAAAAGTGGTTCTACCTGCTTTCTGGGCTGAGATGGGCAATCGCTGACTTTTGGAGTCGGCTGGTGACAAAATGTTCCAAACACACCCCATGCACAACTCCACCGGGGAAGGTGCCAGAAAGGAATTCCGTTGCTTGTTCTTACACTGCCCCGGTAGCCAGATGAAAGACACCACAAAAGTGGTTCTACCTGCTTGCTGGGCTGAGATGGGCAAACGCTGACTTTTGGAGTCGGCTGGTGACAAAATGTTCCAAAGACAGCCCATGCACAACTCCACCGGGGAAGGTGCCAGAAAGGAGTTCTGTTGGTAGTTCTTCCACTGCCCCGGTAGCCAGCTGAAAGACACCACAAAAGTGGTTCTACCTGCTTTCTGGGCTGAGATGGGGAATCGCTGACTTTTGGAGTCGGCTGGTGACAAAATGTTCCAAACACACCCCATGCACAACTCCACCGGGGAAGGTGCCAGAAAGGAGTTCTTTTGGTTGTTCTTACACTGCCCTGGTAGCCAGATGAAAGACACCACAAAACTGGTTCTACCTGCTTGCTGGGCTGAGATGGGCAAACGCTGACTTTTGTAGTCGGCTGGTGACAAAATGTTCCAAACACACCCCATGCACAACTCCACCGGGGAAGGTGCCAGAAAGGAGTTCTGTAGGTAGTTCTTCCACTGCCCCGGTAGCCAGATGAAAGACACCACAAAAGTGGTTCTACCTCCTTGCTGGGCTGAGATGGGCAATCGCTGACTTTTGGAGTCGGCTGGTGACAAAATGTTCCAAACACACCCCATGCACAACTCCAGCGGGGAAGGTGCCAGAAAGGAGTTCTGTTGGTAGTTCTTCCACTGCCCCGGTAGCCAGCTGAAAGACACCACAAAAGTGGTTCTACCTGCTTTGTGGGCTGAGATGGGGAATCGCTGACTTGTGGACTCGGCTGGTGACAAAATGTTCCAAACACACCCCATGCACAACTCCACTGGGGAAGGTGCCAGAAAGGAGTTCTCTTGGTAGTTCTTCCACTGCCCCGGTAGCCAGATGAAAGACACCACAAAAGTGGTTCTACCTGCTTTCTGGGCTGAGATGGGCAATCGCTGACTTTTGGAGTCGGCTGGTGACAAAATGTTCCAAACACACCCCATGCACAACTCCACCGGGGAAGGTGCCAGAAAGGAATTCCGTTGCTTGTTCTTACACTGCCCCGGTAGCCAGATGAAAGACACCACAAAAGTGGTTCTACCTGCTTGCTGGGCTGAGATGGGCAATCGCTGACTTTTGGAGTCGGCTGGTGACAAAATGTTCCAAACACACCCCATGCACAACTCCACCGGGGAAGGTGCCAGAAAGGAGTTCTGTTGGTTGTTCTTACACTGCCCCGGTAGCCAGATGAAAGATACCACAAAAGTGGTTCTACCTGCTTGATGGGCTGAGATGGGCAATCGCTGACTTTTGGAGTCGGCTGGTGACAAAATGTTCCAAACACACCCCATGCACAACTCCCCCGGGGAAGGTGCCAGAAAGGAGTTCTGTTGGTAGTTCTTCCACTGCCCCGGTAGCCAGATGAAAGACACCAGAAATGTGGTTCTACCTGCTTGCTGGGCTGAGATGGGCAATCGCTGACTTTTGGAGTCGGCTGGTGACAAAATGTTCCAAAGACAGCCCATGCACAACTCCAGCGGGGAAGGTGCCAGAAAGGAGTTCTCTTGGTAGTTCTTCCACTGCCCCGGTAGCCAGCTGAAAGACACCACAAAAGTGGTTCTACCTGCTTTCTGGGCTGAGATGGGCAATCGCTGACTTTTGCAGTCGGCTGGTGACAAAATGTTCCAAACACACCCCATGCACAACTCCAGCGGGGAAGGTGCCAGAAAGGAATTCCGTTGCTTGTTCTTACACTGCCCCGGTAGCCAGATGAAAGACACCACAAAAGTGGTTCTACCTGCTTGCTGGGCTGAGATGGGCAATCGCTGACTTTTGGAGTCGGCTGGTGACAAAATGTTCCAAACACACCCCATGCACAACTCCACCGGGGAAGGTGCCAGAAAGGAGTTCTGTTGCTTGTTCTTACACTGCCCCGGTAGCCAGCTGAAAGACACCACAAAAGTGGTTCTACCTGCTTTCTAGGCTGAGATGGGGAATCGCTGACTTTTGGAGTCGGCTGGTGACAAAATGTTCCAAACACACCCCATGCACAACTCCACCGGGGAAGGTGCCAGAAAGGAGTTCTGTTGGTTGTTCTTACACTGCCCCGGTAGCCAGATGAAAGACACCACAAAAGTGGTTCTACCTGCTTTCTGGGCTGAGATGGGCAATCGCTGACTTTTGCAGTCGGCTGGTGACAAAATGTTCCAAACACACCCCATGCACAACTCCAGCGGGGAAGGTGCCAGAAAGGAGTTCTGTTGGTAGTTCTTACACTGCCCCGGTAGCCAGATGAAAGACACCACAAAAGTGGTTCTACCTGCTTTCTGGGCTGAGATGGGCAATCGCTGACTTTTGGAGTCGGCTGGTGACAAAATATTCCAAAGACAGCCCATGCACAACTCCACCGGGGAAGGTGCCAGAAAGGAGTTCTGTTGGTAGTTCTTCCACTGCCCCGGTAGCCAGATGAAAGACACCACAAAAGTGGTTCTACCTGCTTGCTGGGCTGAGATGGGGAATCGCTGACTTTTGGAGTCGGCTGGTGACAAAATGTTCCAAACACACCCCATGCACAACTCCACCGGGGAAGGTGCCAGAAAGGAATTCCGTTGCTTGTTCTTACACTGCCCCGGTAGCCAGATGAAAGACACCACAAAAGTGGTTCTACCTGCTTTCTGGGCTGAGATGGGGAATCGCTGACTTTTGGAGTCGGCTGGTGACAAAATGTTCCAAACACACCCCATGCACAACTCCACCGGGGAAGGTGCCAGAAAGGAGTTCTTTTGGTTGTTCTTACACTGCCCTGGTAGCCAGATGAAAGACACCACAAAAGTGGTTCTACCTGCTTTCTGGGCTGAGATGGGCAAACGCTGACTTTTGTAGTCGGCTGGTGACAAAATGTTCCAAACACACCCCATGCACAACTCCACCGGGGAAGGTGCCAGAAAGGAGTTCTGTAGGTAGTTCTTCCACTGCCCCGGTAGCCAGCTGAAAGACACCACAAAAGTGGTTCTACCTGCTTTCTGGGCTGAGATGGGCAATCGCTGACTTTTGGAGTCGGCTGGTGACAAAATGTTCCAAACACACCCCATGCACAACTCCACCGGGGAAGGTGCCAGAAAGGAGTTCTGTAGGTAGTTCTTCCACTGCCCCGGTAGCCAGCTGAAAGACACCACAAAAGTGGTTCTACCTGCTTTCTGGGCTGAGATGGGGAATCGCTGACTTTTGGAGTCGGCTGGTGACAAAATGTTCCAAACACACCCCATGCACAACTCCACCGGGGAAGGTGCCAGAAAGGTGTTCTCTTGGTAGTTCTTCCACTGCCCCGGTAGCAAGCTGAAAGACACCACAAAAGTGGTTCTACCTGCTTGCTGGGCTGAGATGGGGAATCGCTGACTTTTGGAGTCGGCTGGTGACAAAATGTTCCAAACACACCCCATGCACAACTCCACCGGGGAAGGTGCCAGAAAGGAGTTCTGTTGGTTGTTCTTACACTGCCCCGGTAGCCAGATGAAAGATACCACAAGAGTGGTTCTACCTGCTTTCTGGGCTGAGATGGGCAATCGCTGACTTTTGGAGTCGGCTGGTGACAAAATGTTCCAAACACACCCCATGCACAACTCCACCGGGGAAGGTGCCAGAAAGGAGTTCTGTAGGTAGTTCTTCCACTGCCCCGGTAGCCAGCTGAAAGACACCACAAAAGTGGTTCTACCTGCTTGCTGGGCTGAGATGGGCAATCGCTGACTTTTGGAGTCGGCTGGTGACAAAATGTTCCAAACACACCCCATGCACAACTCCACCGGGGAAGGTGCCAGAAAGGAGTTCTCTTGGTAGTTCTTCCACTGCCCCGGTAGCCAGCTGAAAGACACCACAAAAGTGGTTCTACCTGCTTGCTGGGCTGAGATGGGGAATCGCTGACTTTTGGAGTCGGCTGGTGACAAAATGTTCCAAACACACCCCATGCACAACTCCACCGGGGAAGGTGCCAGAAAGGAGTTCTGTTGGTAGTTCTTCCACTGCCCCGGTAGCCAGATGAAAGACACCACAAAAGTGGTTCTACCTGCTTGCTGGGCTGAGATGGGCAATCGCTGACTTTTGGAGTCGGCTGGTGACAAAATGTTCCAAACACACCCCATGCACAACTCCAGCGGGGAAGGTGCCAGAAAGGAGTTCTGTTGGTAGTTCTTACACTGCCCCGGTAGCCAGATGAAAGACACCACAAAAGTGGTTCTACCTGCTTTCTGGGCTGAGATGGGGAATCGCTGACTTTTGGAGTCGGCTGGTGACAAAATGTTCCAAACACACCCCATGCACAACTCCAGCGGGGAAGGTGCCAGAAAGGAATTCTGTTGGTTGTTCTTACACTGCCCCGGTAGCCAGATGAAAGACACCACAAAAGTGGTTCTACCTGCTTGCTGGGCTGAGATGGGCAATCGCTGACTTTTGGAGTCGGCTGGTGACAAAATGTTCCAAACACACCCCATGCACAACTCCAGCGGGGAAGGTGCCAGAAAGGAGTTCTGTTGGTAGTTCTTACACTGCCCTGGTAGCCAGCTGAAAGACACCACAAAAGTGGTTCTACCTGCTTTCTGGGCTGAGATGGGGAATCGCTGACTTTTGGAGTCTTGCTGGTGACAAAATGTTCCAAACACACCCCATGCACAACTCCAGCGGGGAAGGTGCCAGAAAGGAGTTCTGTTGGTAGTTCTTCCACTGCCCCGGTAGCCAGATGAAAGACACCACAAAAGTGGTTCTACCTGCTTGCTGGGCTGAGATGGGCAATCGCTGACTTTTGGAGTCGGCTGGTGACAAAATGTTCCAAACACACCCCATGCACAACTCCACCGGGGAAGGTGCCAGAAAGGAATTCCGTTGCTTGTTCTTACACTGCCCCGGTAGCCAGATGAAAGACACCACAAAAGTGGTTCTACCTGCTTGCTGGGCTGAGATGGGCAATCGCTGACTTTTGGAGTCGGCTGGTGACAAAATGTTCCAAACACACCCCATGCACAACTCCTGCGGGGAAGGTGCCAGAAAGGAGTTCTTTTGGTTGTTCTTACACTGCCCTGGTAGCCAGATGAAAGACACCACAAAAGTGGTTCTACCTGCTTGCTGGGCTGAGATGGGCAAACGCTGACTTTTGTAGTCGGCTGGTGACAAAATGTTCCAAACACACCCCATGCACAACTCCAGCGGGGAAGGTGCCAGAAAGGAGTTCTGTAGGTAGTTCTTCCACTGCCCCGGTAGCCAGATGAAAGACACCACAAAAGTGGTTCTACCTGCTTTCTGGGCTGACATGGGCAATCGCTGACTTTTGGAGTCGGCTGGTGACAAAATGTTCCAAACACACCCCATGCACAACTCCAGCGGGGAAGGTGCCAGAAAGGAGTTCTGTAGGTAGTTCTTCCACTGCCCCGGTAGCCAGATGAAAGACACCACAAAAGTGGTTCTACCTGCTTTCTGGGCTGAGATGGGCAATCGCTGACTTTTGGAGTCGGCTGGTGACAAAATGTTCCAAACACACCCCATGCACAACTCCACCGGGGAAGGTGCCAGAAAGGAATTCCGTTGCTTGTTCTTCCACTGCCCCGGTAGCCAGAAGAAAGACACCACAAAAGTGGTTCTACCTGCTTTCTGGGCTGAGATGGGCAATCGCTGACTTTTGGAGTCGGCTGGTGACAAAATGTTCCAAACACACCCCATGCACAACTCCACCGGGGAAGGTGCCAGAAAGGTGTTCTGTTGGTAGTTCTTCCACTGCCCCGGTAGCAAGCTGAAAGACACCACAAAAGTGGTTCTACCTGCTTGCTGGGCTGAGATGGGGAATCGCTGACTTTTGGAGTCGGCTGGTGACAAAATGTTCCAAACACACCCCATGCACAACTCCCCCGGGGAAGGTGCCAGAAAGGAGTTCTGTTGGTTGTTCTTACACTGCCCCGGTAGCCAGATGAAAGATACCACAAAAGTGGTTCTACCTGCTTTCTGGGCTGAGATGGGGAATCGCTGACTTTTGGAGTCGGCTGGTGACAAAATGTTCCAAACACACCCCATGCACAACTCCTGCGGGGAAGGTGCCAGAAAGGAATTCCATTGCTTGTTCTTCCACTGCCCCGGTAGCCAGCTGAAAGACACCACAAAAGTGGTTCTACCTGCTTGCTGGGCTGAGATGGGCAATCGCTGACTTTTGGAGTCGGCTGGTGACAAAATGTTCCAAACACACCCCATGCACAACTCCACCGGGGAAGGTGCCAGAAAGGAGTTCTGTAGGTAGTTCTTCCACTGCCCCCGTAGCCAGATGAAAGACACCACAAAAGTGGTTCTACCTGCTTGCTGGGCTGAGATGGGCAATCGCTGACTTTTGGAGTCGGCTGGTGACAAAATGTTCCAAACACACCCCATGCACAACTCCACCGGGGAAGGTGCCAGAAAGGAGTTCTGTTGGTAGTTCTTCCACTGCCCCGGTAGCCAGATGAAAGACACCAGAAATGTGGTTCTACCTGCTTGCTGGGCTGAGATGGGCAATCGCTGACTTTTGGAGTCGGCTGGTGACAAAATGTTCCAAAGACAGCCCATGCACAACTCCACCGGGGAAGGTGCCAGAAAGGAGTTCTCTTGGTAGTTCTTCCACTGCCCCGGTAGCCAGCTGAAAGACACCACAAAAGTGGTTCTACCTGCTTGCTGGGCTGAGATGGGGAATCGCTGACTTTTGCAGTCGGCTGGTGACAAAATGTTCCAAACACACCCCATGCACAACTCCACCGGGGAAGGTGCCAGAAAGGAGTTCTGTTGGTTGTTCTTCCACTGCCCCGGTAGCCAGATGAAAGACACCACAAAAGTGGTTCTACCTGCTTTCTGGGCTGAGATGGGCAATCGCTGACTTTTGGAGTCGGCTGGTGACAAAATGTTCCAAACACACCCCATGCACAACTCCTGCGGGGAAGGTGCCAGAAAGGAGTTCTGTTGGTAGTTTTTACAGTGCCCCGGTAGCCAGCTGAAAGACACCACAAAAGTGGTTCTACCTGCTTTCTGGGCTGAGATGGGCAATCGCTGACTTTTGGAGTCGGCTGGTGACAAAATGTTCCAAACACACCCCATGCACAACTCCACCGGGGAAGGTGCCAGAAAGGAGTTCTGTTGCTTGTTCTTACACTGCCCCGGTAGCCAGATGAAAGACACCACAAAAGTGGTTCTACCTGCTTTCTAGGCTGAGATGGGCAATCGCTGACTTTTGGAGTCGGCTGGTGACAAAATGTTCCAAACACACCCCATGCACAACTCCAGCGGGGAAGGTGCCAGAAAGGAGTTCTGTTGGTAGTTCTTCCACTGCCCCGGTAGCCAGCTGAAAGACACCACAAAAGTGGTTCTACCTGCTTGCTGGGCTGAGATGGGCAATCGCTGACTTTTGGAGTCGGCTGGTGACAAAATGTTCCAAACACACCCCATGCACAACTCCACCGGGGAAGGTGCCAGAAAGGAGTTCTGTTGGTAGTTCTTCCACTGCCCCGGTAGCCAGATGAAAGACACCACAAAAGTGGTTCTACCTGCTTTCTGGGCTGAGATGGGCAATCGCTGACTTTTGGAGTCGGCTGGTGACAAAATGTTCCAAAGACAGCCCATGCACAACTCCACCGGGGAAGGTGTCAGAAAGGAGTTCTCTTGGTAGTTCTTCCACTGCCCCGGTAGCCAGATGAAAGACACCACAAAAGTGGTTCTACCTGCTTGCTGGGCTGAGATGGGCAATCGCTGACTTTTGGAGTCGGCTGGTGACAAAATGTTCCAAACACACCCCATGCACAACTCCTGCGGGGAAGGTGCCAGAAAGGAGTTCTGTTGGTAGTTTTTACAGTGCCCCGGTAGCCAGCTGAAAGACACCACAAAAGTGGTTCTACCTGCTTTGTGGGCTGAGATGGGGAATCGCTGACTTGTGGACTCGGCTGGTGACAAAATGTTCCAAACACACCCCATGCACAACTCCACCGGGGAAGGTGCCAGAAAGGAGTTCTCTTGGTAGTTCTTCCACTGCCCCGGTAGCCAGATGAAAGCCACCACAAAAGTGGTTGTACCTGCTTGCTGGGCTGAGATGGGCAATCGCTGACTTTTGGAGTCGGCTGGTGACAAAATGTTCCAAACACACCCCATGCACAACTCCACCGGGGAAGGTGCCAGAAAGGAATTCCGTTGCTTGTTCTTACACTGCCCCGGTAGCCAGCTGAAAGACACCACAAAAGTGGTTCTACCTGCTTTCTAGGCTGAGATGGGGAATCGCTGACTTTTGGAGTCGGCTGGTGACAAAATGTTCCAAACACACCCCATGCACAACTCCACCGGGGAAGGTGCCAGAAAGGAGTTCTGTTGGTTGTTCTTACACTGCCCCGGTAGCCAGATGAAAGACACCACAAAAGTGGTTCTACCTGCTTGCTGGGCTGAGATGGGCAATCGCTGACTTTTGCAGTCGGCTGGTGACAAAATGTTCCAAACACACCCCATGCACAACTCCAGCGGGGAAGGTGCCAGAAAGGAGTTCTGTTGGTAGTTCTTCCACTGCCCCGGTAGCCAGCTGAAAGACACCACAAAAGTGGTTCTACCTGCTTGCTGGGCTGAGATGGGCAATCGCTGACTTTTGGAGTCGGCTGGTGACAAAATGTTCCAAACACACCCCATGCACAACTCCACCGGGGAAGGTGCCAGAAAGGAGTTCTGTTGGTAGTTCTTCCACTGCCCCGGTAGCCAGATGAAAGACACCACAAAAGTGGTTCTACCTGCTTGCTGGGCTGAGATGGGCAATCGCTGACTTTTGGAGTCGGCTGGTGACAAAATGTTCCAAACACACCCCATGCACAACTCCACCGGGGAAGGTGCCAGAAAGGAGTTCTGTTGGTTGTTCTTCCACTGCCCCGGTAGCCAGATGAAAGACACCACAAAAGTGGTTCTACCTGCTTTCTAGGCTGAGATGGGGAATCGCTGACTTTTGGAGTCGGCTGGTGACAAAATGTTCCAAACACACCCCATGCACAACTCCACCGGGGAAGGTGCCAGAAAGGAGTTCTGTTGGTTGTTCTTACACTGCCCCGGTAGCCAGCTGAAAGACACCACAAAAGTGGTTCTACCTGCTTGCTGGGCTGAGATGGGCAATCGCTGACTTTTGGAGTCGGCTGGTGACAAAATGTTCCAAACACACCCCATGCACAACTCCACCGGGGAAGGTGCCAGAAAGGAGTTCTGTTGGTAGTTCTTACACTGCCCCGGTAGCCAGATGAAAGACACCACAAAAGTGGTTCTACCTGCTTTCTGGGCTGAGATGGGCAATCGCTGACTTGTGGAGTCGGCTGGTGACAAAATGTTCCAAAGACACCCCATGCACAACTCCACCGGGGAAGGTGCCAGAAAGGAGTTCTGTTGGTTGTTCTTCCACTGCCCCGGTAGCCAGATGAAAGACACCACAAAAGTGGTTCTACCTGCTTTCTGGGCTGAGATGGGCAATCGCTGACTTTTGGAGTCGGCTGGTGACAAAATGTTCCAAACACACCCCATGCACAACTCCAGCGGGGAAGGTGCCAGAAAGGAATTCCGTTGCTTGTTCTTCCACTGCCCCGGTAGCCAGCTGAAAGACACCACAAAAGTGGTTCTACCTGCTTTCTGGGCTGAGATGGGCAATCGCTGACTTTTGGAGTCGGCTGGTGACAAAATGTTCCAAACACACCCCATGCACAACTCCACCGGGGAAGGTGCCAGAAAGGAGTTCTCTTGGTTGTTCTTCCACTGCCCCGGTAGCCAGATGAAAGACACCACAAAAGTGGTTCTACCTGCTTTCTGGGCTGAGATGGGGAATCGCTGACTTTTGGAGTCGGCTGGTGACAAAATGTTCCAAACACACCCCATGCACAACTCCACCGGGGAAGGGTCCAGAAAGGAGTTCTGTAGGTAGTTCTTCCACTGCCCCGGTAGCCAGATGAAAGACACCACAAAAGTGGTTCTACCTGCTTGCTGGGCTGAGATGGGCAATCGCTGACTTTTGGAGTCGGCTGGTGACAAAATGTTCCAAACACACCCCATGCACAACTCCACCGGGGAAGGTGCCAGAAAGGAGTTCTGTTGGTTGTTCTTACACTGCCCCGGTAGCCAGATGAAAGACACCACAAAAGTGGTTCTACCTGCTTTCTAGGCTGAGATGGGGAATCGCTGACTTTTGGAGTCGGCTGGTGACAAAATGTTCCAAACACACCCCATGCACAACTCCACCGGGGAAGGTGCCAGAAAGGAGTTCTGTTGGTTGTTCTTCCACTGCCCCGGTAGCCAGCTGAAAGACACCACAAAAGTGGTTCTACCTGCTTTCTAGGCTGAGATGGGCAATCGCTGACTTTTGGAGTCGGCTGGTGACAAAATGTTCCAAACACACCCCATGCACAACTCCACCGGGGAAGGTGCCAGAAAGGAATTCCGTTGCTTGTTCTTCCACTGCCCGGTAGCCAGCTGAAAGACACCACAAAAGTGGTTCTACCTGCTTGCTGGGCTGAGATGGGCAATCGCTGACTTTTGGAGTCGGCTGGTGACAAAATGTTCCAAACACACCCCATGCACAACTCCAGCGGGGAAGGTGCCAGAAAGGAGTTCTGTTGGTAGTTCTTACACTGCCCCGGTAGCCAGATGAAAGACACCACAAAAGTGGTTCTACCTGCTTGCTGGGCTGAGATGGGCAATCGCTGACTTTTGCAGTCGGCTGGTGACAAAATGTTCCAAACACACCCCATGCACAACTCCAGCGGGGAAGGTGCCAGAAAGGAGTTCCGTTGCTTGTTCTTCCACTGCCCCGGTAGCCAGCTGAAAGACACCACAAAAGTGGTTCTACCTGCTTGCTGGGCTGAGATGGGCAATCGCTGACTTTTGGAGTCGGCTGGTGACAAAATGTTCCAAAGACACCCCATGCACAACTCCACCGGGGAAGGTGTCAGAAAGGAGTTCTCTTGGTAGTTCTTCCACTGCCCCGGTAGCCAGCTGAAAGACACCACAAAAGTGGTTCTACCTGCTTGCTGGGCTGAGATGGGCAATCGCTGACTTTTGGAGTCGGCTGGTGACAAAATGTTCCAAACACACCCCATGCACAACTCCAGCGGGGAAGGTGCCAGAAAGGAGTTCTGTTGGTAGTTCTTCCACTGCCCCGGTAGCCAGATGAAAGACACCACAAAAGTGGTTCTACCTGCTTGCTGGGCTGAGATGGGCAATCGCTGACTTTTGGAGTCGGCTGGTGACAAAATGTTCCAAACACACCCCATGCACAACTCCACCGGGGAAGGTGCCAGAAAGGAGTTCCGTTGCTTGTTCTTCCACTGCCCCGGTAGCCAGCTGAAAGACACCACAAAAGTGGTTCTACCTGCTTGCTGGGCTGAGATGGGCAATCGCTGACTTTTGGAGTCGGCTGGTGACAAAATGTTCCAAACACACCCCATGCACAACTCCACCGGGGAAGGTGCCAGAAAGGAGTTCTCTTGGTTGTTCTTACACTGCCCCGGTAGCCAGCTGAAAGACACCACAAAAGTGGTTCTACCTGCTTGCTGGGCTGAGATGGGCAATCGCTGACTTTTGGAGTCGGCTGGTGACAAAATGTTCCAAACACACCCCATGCACAACTCCAGCGGGGAAGGTGCCAGAAAGGAGTTCTCTTGGTAGTTCTTCCACTGCCCCGGTAGCCAGATGAAAGACACCACAAAAGTGGTTCTACCTGCTTGCTGGGCTGAGATGGGCAATCGCTGACTTTTGGAGTCGGCTGGTGACAAAATGTTCCAAACACACCCCATGCACAACTCCACCGGGGAAGGTGCCAGAAAGGAGTTCCGTTGCTTGTTCTTCCACTGCCCCGGTAGCCAGCTGAAAGACACCACAAAAGTGGTTCTACCTGCTTGCTGGGCTGAGATGGGCAATCGCTGACTTTTGGAGTCGGCTGGTGACAAAATGTTCCAAACACACCCCATGCACAACTCCACCGGGGAAGGTGTCAGAAAGGAGTTCTCTTGGTAGTTCTTCCACTGCCCCGGTAGCCAGCTGAAAGACACCACAAAAGTGGTTCTACCTGCTTTCTGGGCTGAGATGGGCAATCGCTGACTTTTGGAGTCGGCTGGTGACAAAATGTTCCAAACACACCCCATGCACAACTCCACCGGGGAAGGTGCCAGAAAGGAGTTCTGTTGGTAGTTCTTACACTGCCCCGGTAGCCAGATGAAAGACACCACAAAAGTGGTTCTACCTGCTTGCTGGGCTGAGATGGGCAATCGCTGACTTTTGGAGTCGGCTGGTGACAAAATGTTCCAAACACACCCCATGCACAACTCCACCGGGGAAGGTGCCAGAAAGGAGTTCTGTTGCTTGTTCTTACACTGCCCCGGTAGCCAGATGAAAGACACCACATAAGTGGTTCTACCTGCTTTCTAGGCTGAGATGGGGAATCGCTGACTTTTGGAGTCGGCTGGTGACAAAATGTTCCAAACACACCCCATGCACAACTCCACCGGGGAAGGTGCCAGAAAGGAGTTCTGTTGGTTGTTCTTACACTGCCCCGGTAGCCAGCTGAAAGACACCACAAAAGTGGTTCTACCTGCTTGCTGGGCTGAGATGGGCAATCGCTGACTTTTGGAGTCGGCTGGTGACAAAATGTTCCAAACACACCCCATGCACAACTCCACCGGGGAAGGTGCCAGAAAGGAGTTCTGTTGGTTGTTCTTCCACTGCCCCGGTAGCCAGATGAAAGCCACCACAAAAGTGGTTCTACCTGCTTTCTGGGCTGAGATGGGGAATCGCTGACTTTTGGAGTCGGCTGGTGACAAAATGTTCCAAACACACCCCATGCACAACTCCACCGGGGAAGGTGCCAGAAAGGAATTCCATTGCTTGTTCTTCCACTGCCCCGGTAGCCAGATGAAAGACACCACAAAAGTGGTTCTACCTGCTTGCTGGGCTGAGATGGGCAATCGCTGACTTTTGGAGTCGGCTGGTGACAAAATGTTCCAAAGACACACCATGCACAACTCCACCGGGGAAGGTGTCAGAAAGGAGTTCTGTTGGTTGTTCTTCCACTGCCCCGGTAGCCAGATGAAAGACACCACAAAAGTGGTTCTACCTGCTTTCTGGGCTGAGATGGGCAATCGCTGACTTTTGGAGTCGGCTGGTGACAAAATGTTCCAAACACACCCCATGCACAACTCCACCGGGGAAGGTGCCAGAAAGGAGTTCTCTTGGTTGTTCTTCCACTGCCCCGGTAGCCAGCTGAAAGACACCACAAAAGTGGTTCTACCTGCTTGCTGGGCTGAGATGGGCAATCGCTGACTTTTGGAGTCGGCTGGTGAAAAAATGTTCCAAACACACCCCATGCACAACTCCACCGGGGAAGGTGCCAGAAAGGAGTTCTGTTGGTAGTTCTTACACTGCCCCGGTAGCCAGATGAAAGACACCACAAAAGTGGTTCTACCTGCTTGCTGGGCTGAGATGGGCAATCGCTGACTTTTGGAGTCGGCTGGTGACAAAATGTTCCAAACACACCCCATGCACAACTCCACCGGGGAAGGTGCCAGAAAGGAGTTCTGTTGGTTGTTCTTACACTGCCCCGGTAGCCAGATGAAAGACACCACAAAAGTGGTTCTACCTGCTTTCTAGGCTGAGATGGGGAATCGCTGACTTTTGGAGTCGGCTGGTGACAAAATGTTCCAAACACACCCTATGCACAACTCCACCGGGGAAGGTGTCAGAAAGGAGTTCTCTTGGTAGTTCTTCCACTGCCCCGGTAGCCAGCTGAAAGACACCACAAAAGTGGTTCTACCTGCTTTCTGGGCTGAGATGGGGAATCGCTGACTTTTGGAGTCGGCTGGTGACAAAATGTTCCAAACACACCCCATGCACAACTCCACCGGGGAAGGTGCCAGAAAGGAGTTCTGTTGGTAGTTCTTCCACTGCCCCGGTAGCCAGCTGAAAGACACCACAAAAGTGGTTCTACCTGCTTTCTGGGCTGAGATGGGCAATCGCTGACTTTTGGAGTCGGCTGGTGACAAAATGTTCCAAACACACCCCATGCACAACTCCACCGGGGAAGGTGCCAGAAAGGAGTTCTGTTGGTAGTTCTTACACTGCCCCGGTAGCCAGATGAAAGACACCACAAAAGTGGTTCTACCTGCTTGCTGGGCTGAGATGGGCAATCGCTGACTTTTGGAGTCGGCTGGTGACAAAATGTTCCAAAGACAGCCCATGCACAACTCCACCGGGGAAGGTGCCAGAAAGGAGTTCTGTTGGTTGTTCTTCCACTGCCCCGGTAGCCAGATGAAAGACACCACAAAAGTGGTTCTACCTGCTTTCTAGGCTGAGATGGGCAATCGCTGACTTTTGGAGTCGGCTGGTGACAAAATGTTCCAAACACACCCCATGCACAACTCCACCGGGGAAGGTGCCAGAAAGGAGTTCTGTTGGTTGTTCTTCCACTGCCCCGGTAGCCAGATGAAAGACACCACAAAAGTGGTTCTACCTGCTTTCTGGGCTGAGATGGGCAATCGCTGACTTTTGGAGTCGGCTGGTGACAAAATGTTCCAAACACACCCCATGCACAACTCCAGTGGGGAAGGTGCCAGAAAGGAGTTCTGTTGGTTGTTCTTACACTGCCCCGGTAGCCAGATGAAAGACACCACAAAAGTGGTTCTACCTGCTTTGTGGGCTGAGATGGGCAATCGCTGACTTTTGGAGTCGGCTGGTGACAAAATGTTCCAAACACACCCCATGCACAACTCCAGCGGGGAAGGTGCCAGAAAGGAGTTCTGTTGGTTGTTCTTACACTGCCCCGGTAGCCAGATGAAAGACACCACAAAAGTGGTTCTACCTGCTTGCTGGGCTGAGATGGGGAATCGCTGACTTTTGGAGTCGGCTGGTGACAAAATGTTCCAAAGACAGCCCATGCACAACTCCACCGGGGAAGGTGCCAGAAAGGAGTTCTCTTGGTAGTTCTTCCACTGCCCCGTTAGCCAGATGAAAGACACCACAAAAGTGGTTCTACCTGCTTGCTGGGCTGAGATGGGCAATCGCTGACTTTTGGAGTCGGCTGGTGACAAAATGTTCCAAACACACCCCATGCACAACTCCACCGGGGAAGGTGCCAGAAAGGAGTTCTGTTGGTTGTTCTTACACTGCCCCGGTAGCCAGATGAAAGACACCACAAAAGTGGTTCTACCTGCTTTCTAGGCTGAGATGGGCAATCGCTGACTTTTGGAGTCGGCTGGTGACAAAATGTTCCAAACACACCCCATGCACAACTCCACCGGGGAAGGTGCCAGAAAGGAGTTCTGTTGGTTGTTCTTCCACTGCCCCGGTAGCCAGATGAAAGACACCACAAAAGTGGTTCTACCTGCTTTCTAGGCTGAGATGGGCAATCGCTGACTTTTGGAGTCGGCTGGTGACAAAATGTTCCAAACACACCCCATGCACAACTCCAGCGGGGAAGGTGCCAGAAAGGAATTCCGTTGCTTGTTCTTCCACTGCCCCGGTAGCCAGCTGAAAGACACCACAAAAGTGGTTCTACCTGCTTGCTGGGCTGAGATGGGCAATCGCTGACTTTTGGAGTCGGCTGGTGACAAAATGTTCCAAAGACACCCCATGCACAACTCCACCGGGGAAGGTGCCAGAATGGAGTTCTCTTGGTAGTTCTTCCACTGCCCCGGTAGCCAGCTGAAAGACACCACAAAAGTGGTTCTACCTGCTTGCTGGGCTGAGATGGGCAATCGCTGACTTTTGGAGTCGGCTGGTGACAAAATGTTCCAAACACACCCCATGCACAACTCCCCCGGGGAAGGGTCCAGAAAGGAGTTCTGTTGGTAGTTCTTCCACTGCCCCGGTAGCCAGCTGAAAGACACCACAAAAGTGGTTCTACCTGCTTTCTGGGCTGAGATGGGCAATCGCTGACTTTTGGAGTCGGCTGGTGACAAAATGTTCCAAACACACCCCATGCACAACTCCACCGGGGAAGGTGCCAGAAAGGAGTTCTCTTGGTAGTTCTTCCACTGCCCCGGTAGCCAGATGAAAGACACCACAAAAGTGGTTCTACCTGCTTGCTGGGCTGAGATGGGCAATCGCTGACTTTTGGAGTCGGCTGGTGACAAAATGTTCCAAACACACCCCATGCACAACTCCAGCGGGGAAGGTGCCAGAAAGGAGTTCTGTTGGTAGTTCTTACACTGCCCCGGTAGCCAGATGAAAGACACCACAAAAGTGGTTCTACCTGCTTGCTGGGCTGAGATGGGCAATCGCTGACTTTTGGAGTCGGCTGGTGACAAAATGTTCCAAACACACCCCATGCACAACTCCACCGGGGAAGGTGCCAGAAAGGAGTTCTGTTGGTAGTTCTTCCACTGCCCCGGTAGCCAGCTGAAAGACACCACAAAAGTGGTTCTACCTGCTTTCTAGGCTGAGATGGGCAATCGCTGACTTTTGGAGTCGGCTGGTGACAAAATCTTCCAAACACACCCCATGCACAACTCCACCGGGGAAGGTGCCAGAAAGGAGTTCTGTTGGTTGTTCTTACACTGCCCCGGTAGCCAGCTGAAAGACACCACAAAAGTGGTTCTACCTGCTTTCTGGGCTGAGATGGGGAATCGCTGACTTGTGGAGTCGGCTGGTGACAAAATGTTCCAAAGACACCCCATGCACAACTCCACCGGGGAAGGTGCCAGAAAGGAGTTCTCTTGGTAGTTCTTCCACTGCCCCGGTAGCCAGATGACAGACACCACAAAAGTGGTTCTACCTGCTTGCTGGGCTGAGATGGGCAATCGCTGACTTTTGGAGTCGGCTGGTGACAAAATGTTCCAAACACACCCCATGCACAACTCCACCGGGGAAGGTGCCAGAAAGGAGTTCTTTTGGTTGTTCTTACACTGCCCTGGTAGCCAGATGAAAGACACCACAAAAGTGGTTCTACCTGCTTGCTGGGCTGAGATGGGCAAACGCTGACTTTTGTAGTCGGCTGGTGACAAAATGTTCCAAACACACCCCATGCACAACTCCACCGGGGAAGGTGCCAGAAAGGAGTTCTGTTGATAGTTCTTACACTGCCCCGGTAGCCAGCTGAAAGACACCACAAAAGTGGTTCTACCTGCTTGCTGGGCTGAGATGGGGAATCGCTGACTTTTGGAGTCGGCTGGTGACAAAATGTTCCAAACACACCCCATGCACAACTCCACCGGGGAAGGTGCCAGAAAGGAGTTCTCTTGGTAGTTCTTCCACTGCCCCGGTAGCCAGCTGAAAGACACCACAAAAGTGGTTCTACCTGCTTGCTGGGCTGAGATGGGCAATCGCTGACTTTTGGAGTCGGCTGGTGACAAAATGTTCCAAACACACCCCATGCACAACTCCAGCGGGGAAGGTGCCAGAAAGGAGTTCTCTTGGTAGTTCTTCCACTGCCCCGGTAGCCAGATGAAAGACACCACAAAAGTGGTTCTACCTGCTTGCTGGGCTGAGATGGGCAATCGCTGACTTTTGGAGTCGGCTGGTGACAAAATGTTCCAAAGACACCCCATGCACAACTCCACCGGGGAAGGTGCCAGAAAGGAGTTCCGTTGCTTGTTCTTCCACTGCCCCGGTAGCCAGCTGAAAGACACCACAAAAGTGGTTCTACCTGCTTGCTGGGCTGAGATGGGCAATCGCTGACTTTTGGAGTCGGCTGGTGACAAAATGTTCCAAACACACCCCATGCACAACTCCACCGGGGAAGGTGCCAGAAAGGAGTTCTTTTGGTTGTTCTTACACTGCCCTGGTAGCCAGATGAAAGACACCACAAAAGTGGTTCTACCTGCTTGCTGGGCTGAGATGGGCAAACGCTGACTTTTGTAGTCGGCTGGTGACAAAATGTTCCAAACACACCCCATGCACAACTCCACCGGGGAAGGTGCCAGAAAGGAGTTCTGTTGATAGTTCTTACACTGCCCCGGTAGCCAGCTGAAAGACACCACAAAAGTGGTTCTACCTGCTTGCTGGGCTGAGATGGGGAATCGCTGACTTTTGGAGTCGGCTGGTGACAAAATGTTCCAAACACACCCCATGCACAACTCCACCGGGGAAGGTGCCAGAAAGGAGTTCTCTTGGTAGTTCTTCCACTGCCCCGGTAGCCAGCTGAAAGACACCACAAAAGTGGTTCTACCTGCTTGCTGGGCTGAGATGGGCAATCGCTGACTTTTGGAGTCGGCTGGTGACAAAATGTTCCAAACACACCCCATGCACAACTCCACCGGGGAAGGTGCCAGAAAGGAATTCCGTTGCTTGTTCTTCCACTGCCCCGGTAGCCAGCTGAAAGACACCACAAAAGTGGTTCTACCTGCTTGCTGGGCTGAGATGGGCAATCGCTGACTTTTGGAGTCGGCTGGTGACAAAATGTTCCAAACACACCCCATGCACAACTCCCCCGGGGAAGGGTCCAGAAAGGAGTTCTGTTGGTAGTTCTTCCACTGCCCCGGTAGCCAGCTGAAAGACACCACAAAAGTGGTTCTACCTGCTTTCTGGGCTGAGATGGGGAATCGCTGACTTTTGGAGTCGGCTGGTGACAAAATGTTCCAAACACACCCCATGCACAACTCCACCGGGGAAGGTGCCAGAAAGGAGTTCTCTTGGTAGTTCTTCCACTGCCCCGGTAGCCAGCTGAAAGACACCACAAAAGTGGTTCTACCTGCTTTCTGGGCTGAGATGGGCAATCGCTGACTTTTGGAGTCGGCTGGTGACAAAATGTTCCAAACACACCCCATGCACAACTCCACCGGGGAAGGTGCCAGAAAGGAGTTCTCTTGGTAGTTCTTACACTGCCCCGGTAGCCAGATGAAAGACACCACAAAAGTGGTTCTACCTGCTTTCTGGGCTGAGATGGGGAATCGCTGACTTGTGGAGTCGGCTGGTGACAAAATGTTCCAAAGACACCCCATGCACAACTCCACCGGGGAAGGTGCCAGAAAGGAGTTCTCTTGGTAGTTCTTCCACTGCCCCGGTAGCCAGATGACAGACACCACAAAAGTGGTTCTACCTGCTTGCTGGGCTGAGATGGGCAATCGCTGACTTTTGGAGTCGGCTGGTGACAAAATGTTCCAAACACACCCCATGCACAACTCCACCGGGGAAGGTGCCAGAAAGGAGTTCTTTTGGTTGTTCTTACACTGCCCTGGTAGCCAGATGAAAGACACCACAAAAGTGGTTCTACCTGCTTGCTGGGCTGAGATGGGCAAACGCTGACTTTTGTAGTCGGCTGGTGACAAAATGTTCCAAACACACCCCATGCACAACTCCACCGGGGAAGGTGCCAGAAAGGAGTTCTGTTGATAGTTCTTACACTGCCCCGGTAGCCAGCTGAAAGACACCACAAAAGTGGTTCTACCTGCTTGCTGGGCTGAGATGGGGAATCGCTGACTTTTGGAGTCGGCTGGTGACAAAATGTTCCAAACACACCCCATGCACAACTCCACCGGGGAAGGTGCCAGAAAGGAGTTCTCTTGGTAGTTCTTCCACTGCCCCGGTAGCCAGCTGAAAGACACCACAAAAGTGGTTCTACCTGCTTGCTGGGCTGAGATGGGCAATCGCTGACTTTTGGAGTCGGCTGGTGACAAAATGTTCCAAACACACCCCATGCACAACTCCAGCGGGGAAGGTGCCAGAAAGGAATTCCGTTGCTTGTTCTTCCACTGCCCCGGTAGCCAGCTGAAAGACACCACAAAAGTGGTTCTACCTGCTTGCTGGGCTGAGATGGGCAATCGCTGACTTTTGGAGTCGGCTGGTGACAAAATGTTCCAAACACACCCCATGCACAACTCCCCCGGGGAAGGGTCCAGAAAGGAGTTCTGTTGGTAGTTCTTCCACTGCCCCGGTAGCCAGCTGAAAGACACCACAAAAGTGGTTCTACCTGCTTTCTGGGCTGAGATGGGGAATCGCTGACTTTTGGAGTCGGCTGGTGACAAAATGTTCCAAACACACCCCATGCACAACTCCACCGGGGAAGGTGCCAGAAAGGAGTTCTCTTGGTAGTTCTTCCACTGCCCCGGTAGCCAGCTGAAAGACACCACAAAAGTGGTTCTACCTGCTTTCTGGGCTGAGATGGGCAATCGCTGACTTTTGGAGTCGGCTGGTGACAAAATGTTCCAAACACACCCCATGCACAACTCCACCGGGGAAGGTGCCAGAAAGGAGTTCTGTTGGTAGTTCTTCCACTGCCCCGGTAGCAAGCTGAAAGACACCACAAAAGTGGTTCTACCTGCTTGCTGGGCTGAGATGGGCAATCGCTGACTTTTGGAGTCGGCTGGTGACAAAATCTTCCAAACACACCCCATGCACAACTCCACCGGGGAAGGTGCCAGAAAGGAATTCCATTGCTTGTTCTTCCACTGCCCCGGTAGCCAGCTGAAAGACACCACAAAAGTGGTTCTACCTGCTTGCTGGGCTGAGATGGGGAATCGCTGACTTTTGCAGTCTGTTGGTGACAAAATGTTCCAAACACACCCCATGCACAACTCCTGCGGGGAAGGCGCCAGAAAGGAATTTTGTTGCTTGTTCTTCCACTGCCCCGGTAGCCAGCTGAAAGACACCACAAAAGTGGTTCTACCTGCTTTCTGGGCTGAGATGGGCAATCGCTGACTTTTGGAGTCGGCTGGTGACAAAATGTTCCAAACACACCCCATGCACAACTCCACCGGGGAAGGTGTCAGAAAGGAGTTCTCTTGGTAGTTCTTCCACTGCCCCGGTAGCCAGATGAAAGACACCACAAAAGTGGTTCTACCTGCTTGCTGGGCTGAGATGGGCAATCGCTGACTTTTGGAGTCGGCTGGTGACAAAATGTTCCAAACACACCCCATGCACAACTCCAGCGGGGAAGGTGCCAGAAAGGAGTTCTGTTGGTAGTTCTTACACTGCCCCGGTAGCCAGATGAAAGACACCACAAAAGTGGTTCTACCTGCTTGCTGGGCTGAGATGGGCAATCGCTGACTTTTGGAGTCGGCTGGTGACAAAATGTTCCAAACACACCCCATGCACAACTCCACCGGGGAAGGTGCCAGAAAGGAATTCCGTTGGTAGTTCTTCCACTGCCCCGGTAGCCAGCTGAAAGACACCACAAAAGTGGTTCTACCTGCTTGCTGGGCTGAGATGGGCAATCGCTGACTTTTGGAGTCGGCTGGTGACAAAATGTTCCAAACACACCCCATGCACAACTCCACCGGGGAAGGTGCCAGAAAGGAGTTCTGTTGGTAGTTCTTCCACTGCCCCGGTAGCAAGCTGAAAGACACCACAAAAGTGGTTCTACCTGCTTGCTGGGCTGAGATGGGCAATCGCTGACTTTTGGAGTCGGCTGGTGACAAAATCTTCCAAACACACCCCATGCACAACTCCACCGGGGAAGGTGCCAGAAAGGAATTCCATTGCTTGTTCTTCCACTGCCCCGGTAGCCAGATGAAAGACACCACAAAAGTGGTTCTACCTGCTTGCTGGGCTGAGATGGGGAATCGCTGACTTTTGCAGTCGGTTGGTGACAAAATGTTCCAAACACACCCCATGCACAACTCCTGCGGGGAAGGCGCCAGAAAGGAATTTTGTTGCTTGTTCTTCCACTGCCCCGGTAGCCAGCTGAAAGACACCACAAAAGTGGTTCTACCTGCTTTCTGGGCTGAGATGGGGAATCGCTGACTTTTGGAGTCGGCTGGTGACAAAATGTTCCAAACACACCCCATGCACAACTCCAGCGGGGAAGGTGCCAGAAAGGAGTTCTGTTGGTAGTTCTTCCACTGCCCCGGTAGCCAGATGAAAGACACCACAAAAGTGGTTCTACCTGCTTGCTGGGCTGAGATGGGCAATCGCTGACTTTTGGAGTCGGCTGGTGACAAAATGTTCCAAACACACCCCATGCACAACTCCAGCGGGGAAGGTGCCAGAAAGGAGTTCTGTTGGTAGTTCTTACACTGCCCCGGTAGCCAGATGAAAGACACCACAAAAGTGGTTCTACCTGCTTGCTGGGCTGAGATGGGCAATCGCTGACTTTTGGAGTCGGCTGGTGACAAAATGTTCCAAACACACCCCATGCACAACTCCACCGGGGAAGGTGCCAGAAAGGAATTCCGTTGCTTGTTCTTCCACTGCCCCGGTAGCCAGCTGAAAGACACCACAAAAGTGGTTCTACCTGCTTGCTGGGCTGAGATGGGCAATCGCTGACTTTTGGAGTCGGCTGGTGACAAAATGTTCCAAACACACCCCATGCACAACTCCACCGGGGAAGGTGCCAGAAAGGAGTTCTCTTGGTAGTTCTTCCACTGCCCCGGTAGCAAGCTGAAAGACACCACAAAAGTGGTTCTACCTGCTTGCTGGGCTGAGATGGGCAATCGCTGACTTTTGGAGTCGGCTGGTGACAAAATCTTCCAAACACACCCCATGCACAACTCCACCGGGGAAGGTGCCAGAAAGGAATTCCATTGCTTGTTCTTCCACTGCCCCGGTAGCCAGCTGAAAGACACCACAAAAGTGGTTCTACCTGCTTGCTGGGCTGAGATGGGGAATCGCTGACTTTTGCAGTCGGTTGGTGACAAAATGTTCCAAACACACCCCATGCACAACTCCTGCGGGGAAGGCGCCAGAAAGGAATTTTGTTGCTTGTTCTTCCACTGCCCCGGTAGCCAGCTGAAAGACACCACAAAAGTGGTTCTACCTGCTTTCTGGGCTGAGATGGGGAATCGCTGACTTTTGGAGTCGGCTGGTGACAAAATGTTCCAAACACACCCCATGCACAACTCCAGCGGGGAAGGTGCCAGAAAGGAGTTCTGTTGGTAGTTCTTCCACTGCCCCGGTAGCCAGATGAAAGACACCACAAAAGTGGTTCTACCTGCTTGCTGGGCTGAGATGGGCAATCGCTGACTTTTGGAGTCGGCTGGTGACAAAATGTTCCAAACACACCCCATGCACAACTCCAGCGGGGAAGGTGCCAGAAAGGAGTTCTGTTGGTAGTTCTTACACTGCCCCGGTAGCCAGATGAAAGACACCACAAAAGTGGTTCTACCTGCTTGCTGGGCTGAGATGGGCAATCGCTGACTTTTGGAGTCGGCTGGTGACAAAATGTTCCAAACACACCCCATGCACAACTCCACCGGGGAAGGTGCCAGAAAGGAATTCCGTTGCTTGTTCTTCCACTGCCCCGGTAGCCAGCTGAAAGACACCACAAAAGTGGTTCTACCTGCTTGCTGGGCTGAGATGGGCAATCGCTGACTTTTGGAGTCGGCTGGTGACAAAATGTTCCAAACACACCCCATGCACAACTCCACCGGGGAAGGTGCCAGAAAGGAGTTCTCTTGGTAGTTCTTCCACTGCCCCGGTAGCCAGCTGAAAGACACCACAAAAGTGGTTCTACCTGCTTTCTGGGCTGAGATGGGCAATCGCTGACTTTTGGAGTCGGCTGGTGACAAAATGTTCCAAACACACCCCATGCACAACTCCACCGGGGAAGGTGCCAGAAAGGAGTTCTGTTGGTAGTTCTTCCACTGCCCCGGTAGCAAGCTGAAAGACACCACAAAAGTGGTTCTACCTGCTTGCTGGGCTGAGATGGGCAATCGCTGACTTTTGGAGTCGGCTGGTGACAAAATCTTCCAAACACACCCCATGCACAACTCCACCGGGGAAGGTGCCAGAAAGGAATTCCATTGCTTGTTCTTCCACTGCCCCGGTAGCCAGCTGAAAGACACCACAAAAGTGGTTCTACCTGCTTGCTGGGCTGAGATGGGGAATCGCTGACTTTTGCAGTCTGTTGGTGACAAAATGTTCCAAACACACCCCATGCACAACTCCTGCGGGGAAGGCGCCAGAAAGGAATTTTGTTGCTTGTTCTTCCACTGCCCCGGTAGCCAGCTGAAAGACACCACAAAAGTGGTTCTACCTGCTTTCTGGGCTGAGATGGGCAATCGCTGACTTTTGGAGTCGGCTGGTGACAAAATGTTCCAAACACACCCCATGCACAACTCCACCGGGGAAGGTGTCAGAAAGGAGTTCCGTTGGTAGTTCTTCCACTGCCCCGGTAGCCAGCTGAAAGACACCACAAAAGTGGTTCTACCTGCTTGCTGGGCTGAGATGGGCAATCGCTGACTTTTGGAGTCGGCTGGTGACAAAATGTTCCAAACACACCCCATGCACAACTCCACCGGGGAAGGTGCCAGAAAGGAGTACTGTTGGTAGTTCTTCCACTGCCCCGGTAGCAAGCTGAAAGACACCACAAAAGTGGTTCTACCTGCTTGCTGGGCTGAGATGGGCAATCGCTGACTTTTGGAGTCGGCTGGTGACAAAATCTTCCAAACACACCCCATGCACAACTCCACCGGGGAAGGTGCCAGAAAGGAATTCCATTGCTTGTTCTTCCACTGCCCCGGTAGCCAGATGAAAGACACCACAAAAGTGGTTCTACCTGCTTGCTGGGCTGAGATGGGGAATCGCTGACTTTTGCAGTCGGTTGGTGACAAAATGTTCCAAACACACCCCATGCACAACTCCTGCGGGGAAGGCGCCAGAAAGGAATTTTGTTGCTTGTTCTTCCACTGCCCCGGTAGCCAGCTGAAAGACACCACAAAAGTGGTTCTACCTGCTTTCTGGGCTGAGATGGGGAATCGCTGACTTTTGGAGTCGGCTGGTGACAAAATGTTCCAAACACACCCCATGCACAACTCCAGCGGGGAAGGTGCCAGAAAGGAGTTCTGTTGGTAGTTCTTCCACTGCCCCGGTAGCCAGCTGAAAGACACCACAAAAGTGGTTCTACCTGCTTGCTGGGCTGAGATGGGCAATCGCTGACTTTTGGAGTCGGCTGGTGACAAAATGTTCCAAACACACCCCATGCACAACTCCAGCGGGGAAGGTGCCAGAAAGGAGTTCTGTTGGTAGTTCTTACACTGCCCCGGTAGCCAGATGAAAGACACCACAAAAGTGGTTCTACCTGCTTGCTGGGCTGAGATGGGCAATCGCTGACTTTTGGAGTCGGCTGGTGACAAAATGTTCCAAACACACCCCATGCACAACTCCACCGGGGAAGGTGCCAGAAAGGAATTCCGTTGCTTGTTCTTCCACTGCCCCGGTAGCCAGCTGAAAGACACCACAAAAGTGGTTCTACCTGCTTGCTGGGCTGAGATGGGCAATCGCTGACTTTTGGAGTCGGCTGGTGACAAAATGTTCCAAACACACCCCATGCACAACTCCACCGGGGAAGGTGCCAGAAAGGAGTTCTCTTGGTAGTTCTTCCACTGCCCCGGTAGCAAGCTGAAAGACACCACAAAAGTGGTTCTACCTGCTTGCTGGGCTGAGATGGGCAATCGCTGACTTTTGGAGTCGGCTGGTGACAAAATCTTCCAAACACACCCCATGCACAACTCCACCGGGGAAGGTGCCAGAAAGGAATTCCATTGCTTGTTCTTCCACTGCCCCGGTAGCCAGCTGAAAGACACCACAAAAGTGGTTCTACCTGCTTGCTGGGCTGAGATGGGGAATCGCTGACTTTTGCAGTCGGTTGGTGACAAAATGTTCCAAACACACCCCATGCACAACTCCTGCGGGGAAGGCGCCAGAAAGGAATTTTGTTGCTTGTTCTTCCACTGCCCCGGTAGCCAGATGAAAGACACCACAAAAGTGGTTCTACCTGCTTGCTGGGCTGAGATGGGGAATCGCTGACTTTTGGAGTCGGCTGGTGACAAAATCTTCCAAACACACCCCATGCACAACTCCACCGGGGAAGGTGCCAGAAAGGAATTCCATTGCTTGTTCTTCCACTGCCCCGGTAGCCAGATGAAAGACACCACAAAAGTGGTTCTACCTGCTTGCTGGGCTGAGATGGGGAATCGCTGACTTTTGCAGTCGGTTGGTGACAAAATGTTCCAAACACACCCCATGCACAACTCCTGCGGGGAAGGCGCCAGAAAGGAATTTTGTTGCTTGTTCTTCCACTGCCCCGGTAGCCAGCTGAAAGACACCACAAAAGTGGTTCTACCTGCTTTCTGGGCTGAGATGGGGAATCGCTGACTTTTGGAGTCGGCTGGTGACAAAATGTTCCAAACACACCCCATGCACAACTCCACCGGGGAAGGTGCCAGAAAGGAGTTCTGTAGGTAGTTCTTCCACTGCCCCGGTAGCCAGCTGAAAGACACCACAAAAGTGGTTCTACCTGCTTGCTGGGCTGAGATGGGCAATCGCTGACTTTTGGAGTCGGCTGGTGACAAAATGTTCCAAACACACCCCATGCACAACTCCACCGGGGAAGGTGTCAGAAAGGAGTTCTCTTGGTAGTTCTTCCACTGCCCCGGTAGCCAGATGAAAGACACCACAAAAGTGGTTCTACCTGCTTGCTGGGCTGAGATGGGCAATCGCTGACTTTTGGAGTCGGCTGGTGACAAAATGTTCCAAACACACCCCATGCACAACTCCAGCGGGGAAGGTGCCAGAAAGGAGTTCTGTTGGTAGTTCTTACACTGCCCCGGTAGCCAGATGAAAGACACCACAAAAGTGGTTCTACCTGCTTGCTGGGCTGAGATGGGCAATCGCTGACTTTTGGAGTCGGCTGGTGACAAAATGTTCCAAACACACCCCATGCACAACTCCACCGGGGAAGGTGCCAGAAAGGAATTCCGTTGCTTGTTCTTCCACTGCCCCGGTAGCCAGCTGAAAGACACCACAAAAGTGGTTCTACCTGCTTGCTGGGCTGAGATGGGCAATCGCTGACTTTTGGAGTCGGCTGGTGACAAAATGTTCCAAACACACCCCATGCACAACTCCAGCGGGGAAGGTGCCAGAAAGGAGTTCTGTTGGTAGTTCTTCCACTGCCCCGGTAGCAAGCTGAAAGACACCACAAAAGTGGTTCTACCTGCTTGCTGGGCTGAGATGGGCAATCGCTGACTTTTGGAGTCGGCTGGTGACAAAATCTTCCAAACACACCCCATGCACAACTCCAGCGGGGAAGGTGCCAGAAAGGAGTTCTGTTGGTAGTTCTTCCACTGCCCCGGTAGCCAGCTGAAAGACACCACAAAAGTGGTTCTACCTGCTTTCTGGGCTGAGATGGGCAATCGCTGACTTTTGCAGTCGGTTGGTGACAAAATGTTCCAAACACACCCCATGCACAACTCCTGCGGGGAAGGCGCCAGAAAGGAATTTTGTTGCTTGTTCTTCCACTGCCCCGGTAGCCAGATGAAAGACACCACAAAAGTGGTTCTACCTGCTTGCTGGGCTGAGATGGGCAATCGCTGACTTTTGGAGTCGGCTGGTGACAAAATGTTCCAAACACACCCCATGCACAACTCCACCGGGGAAGGTGCCAGAAAGGAGTTCTCTTGGTAGTTCTTCCACTGCCCCGGTAGCCAGCTGAAAGACACCACAAAAGTGGTTCTACCTGCTTTGTGGGCTGAGATGGGGAATCGCTGACTTGTGGACTCGGCTGGTGACAAAATGTTCCAAACACACCCCATGCACAACTCCACCGGGGAAGGTGCCAGAAAGGAGTTCTGTTGGTTGTTCTTCCACTGCCCCGGTAGCCAGATGAAAGACACCACAAAAGTGGTTCTACCTGCTTGCTGGGCTGAGATGGGCAATCGCTGACTTTTGGAGTCGGCTGGTGACAAAATGTTCCAAACACACCCCATGCACAACTCCACCGGGGAAGGTGCCAGAAAGGAGTTCTGTTGGTAGTTCTTCCACTGCCCCGGTAGCCAGATGAAAGACACCAGAAATGTGGTTCTACCTGCTTTCTGGGCTGAGATGGGCAATCGCTGACTTTTGGAGTCGGCTGGTGACAAAATGTTCCAAACACACCCCATGCACAACTCCACCGGGGAAGGTGCCAGAAAGGAGTTCTCTTGGTAGTTCTTCCACTGCCCCGGTAGCCAGCTGAAAGACACCACAAAAGTGGTTCTACCTGCTTGCTGGGCTGAGATGGGCAATCGCTGACTTTTGGAGTCGGCTGGTGACAAAATGTTCCAAACACACCCCATGCACAACTCCAGCGGGGAAGGTGCCAGAAAGGAGTTCTGTTGGTTGTTCTTCCACTGCCCCGGTAGCCAGATGAAAGACACCACAAAAGTGGTTCTACCTGCTTTCTGGGCTGAGATGGGCAATCGCTGACTTTTGGAGTCGGCTGGTGACAAAATGTTCCAAACACACCCCATGCACAACTCCACCGGGGAAGGTGCCAGAAAGGAGTTCCGTTGCTTGTTCTTCCACTGCCCCGGTAGCCAGCTGAAAGACACCACAAAAGTGGTTCTACCTGCTTGCTGGGCTGAGATGGGCAATCGCTGACTTTTGGAGTCGGCTGGTGACAAAATGTTCCAAACACACCCCATGCACAACTCCACCGGGGAAGGTGCCAGAAAGGAGTTCTGTTGGTAGTTCTTCCACTGCCCCGGTAGCCAGCTGAAAGACACCACAAAAGTGGTTCTACCTGCTTTCTGGGCTGAGATGGGCAATCGCTGACTTTTGGAGTCGGCTGGTGACAAAATGTTCCAAACACACCCCATGCACAACTCCAGCGGGGAAGGTGCCAGAAAGGAATTCCGTTGCTTGTTCTTACACTGCCCCGGTAGCCAGAAGAAAGACACCACAAAAGTGGTTCTACCTGCTTGCTGGGCTGAGATGGGCAATCGCTGACTTTTGGAGTCGGCTGGTGACAAAATGTTCCAAACACACCCCATGCACAACTCCACCGGGGAAGGTGCCAGAAAGGAGTTCTTTTGGTTGTTCTTACACTGCCCCGGTAGCCAGATGAAAGACACCACAAAACTGGTTCTACCTGCTTGCTGGGCTGAGATGGGCAAACGCTGACTTTTGTAGTCGGCTGGTGACAAAATGTTCCAAACACACCCCATGCACAACTCCACCGGGGAAGGTGCCAGAAAGGAGTTCTGTAGGTAGTTCTTCCACTGCCCCGGTAGCAAGCTGAAAGACACCACAAAAGTGGTTCTACCTGCTTGCTGGGCTGAGATGGGCAATCGCTGACTTTTGGAGTCGGCTGGTGACAAAATCTTCCAAACACACCCCATGCACAACTCCAGCGGGGAAGGTGCCAGAAAGGAGTTCTGTTGGTAGTTCTTCCACTGCCCCGGTAGCCAGCTGAAAGACACCACAAAAGTGGTTCTACCTGCTTTCTGGGCTGAGATGGGCAATCGCTGACTTTTGCAGTCGGTTGGTGACAAAATGTTCCAAACACACCCCATGCACAACTCCTGCGGGGAAGGCGCCAGAAAGGAATTTTGTTGCTTGTTCTTCCACTGCCCCGGTAGCCAGATGAAAGACACCACAAAAGTGGTTCTACCTGCTTGCTGGGCTGAGATGGGCAATCGCTGACTTTTGGAGTCGGCTGGTGACAAAATGTTCCAAACACACCCCATGCACAACTCCACCGGGGAAGGTGCCAGAAAGGAGTTCTCTTGGTAGTTCTTCCACTGCCCCGGTAGCCAGCTGAAAGACACCACAAAAGTGGTTCTACCTGCTTGATGGGCTGAGATGGGGAATCGCTGACTTTTGGAGTCGGCTGGTGACAAAATGTTCCAAACACACCCCATGCACAACTCCACCGGGGAAGGTGCCAGAAAGGAATTCCATTGCTTGTTCTTCCACTGCCCCGGTAGCCAGCTGAAAGACACCACAAAAGTGGTTCTACCTGCTTGCTGGGCTGAGATGGGGAATCGCTGACTTTTGGAGTCGGCTGGTGACAAAATGTTCCAAACACACCCCATGCACAACTCCACCAGGGAAGGTGCCAGAAAGGAATTCCGTTGCTTGTTCTTCCACTGCCCCGGTAGCCAGATGAAAGACACCACAAAAGTGGTTCTACCTGCTTTCTGGGCTGAGATGGGGAATCGCTGACTTTTGGAGTCGGCTGGTGACAAAATGTTCCAAACACACCCCATGCACAACTCCACCGGGGAAGGTGCCAGAAAGGAGTTCTGTTGGTAGTTCTTCCACTGCCCCGGTAGCCAGCTGAAAGACACCACAAAAGTGGTTCTACCTGCTTGCTGGGCTGAGATGGGCAATCGCTGACTTTTGGAGTCGGCTGGTGACAAAATGTTCCAAACACACCCCATGCACAACTCCACCGGGGAAGGTGCCAGAAAGGAATTCCATTGCTTGTTCTTCCACTGCCCCGGTAGCCAGCTGAAAGACACCACAAAAGTGGTTCTACCTGCTTGCTGGGCTGAGATGGGGAATCGCTGACTTTTGGAGTCGGCTGGTGACAAAATGTTCCAAACACACCCCATGCACAACTCCACCGGGGAAGGTGCCAGAAAGGAGTTCTGTTGGTAGTTCTTACACTGCCCCGGTAGCCAGATGAAAGACACCACAAAAGTGGTTCTACCTGCTTGCTGGGCTGAGATGGGCAATCGCTGACTTTTGGAGTCGGCTGGTGACAAAATGTTCCAAACACACCCCATGCACAACTCCAGCGGGGAAGGTGCCAGAAAGGAATTTTGTTGCTTGTTCTTACACTGCCCTGGTAGCCAGATGAAAGACACCACAAAAGTGGTTCTACCTGCTTGCTGGGCTGAGATGGGCAATCGCTGACTTTTGGAGTCGGCTGGTGACAAAATGTTCCAAACACACCCCATGCACAACTCCACCGGGGAAGGTGCCAGAAAGGAGTTCTTTTGGTTGTTCTTACACTGCCCTGGTAGCCAGATGAAAGACACCACAAATGTGGTTCTACCTGCTTTGTGGGCTGAGATGGGGAATCGCTGACTTGTGGACTCGGCTGGTGACAAAATGTTCCAAACACACCCCATGCACAACTCCACCGGGGAAGGTGCCAGAAAGGAGTTCTGTTGGTAGTTCTTACACTGCCCCGGTAGCCAGCTGAAAGACACCACAAAAGTGGTTCTACCTGCTTGCTGGGCTGAGATGGGCAATCGCTGACTTTTGGAGTCGGCTGGTGACAAAATGTTCCAAACACACCCCATGCACAACTCCACCGGGGAAGGTGCCAGAAAGGAATTCCGTTGCTTGTTCTTCCACTGCCCCGGTAGCCAGCTGAAAGACACCACAAAAGTGGTTCTACCTGCTTTCTAGGCTGAGATGGGGAATCGCTGACTTTTGGAGTCGGCTGGTGACAAAATGTTCCAAACACACCCCATGCACAACTCCACCGGGGAAGGTGCCAGAAAGGAGTTCTGTTGGTTGTTCTTACACTGCCCCGGTAGCCAGCTGAAAGACACCACAAAAGTGGTTCTACCTGCTTGCTGGGCTGAGATGGGCAATCGCTGACTTTTGGAGTCGGCTGGTGACAAAATGTTCCAAACACACCCCATGCACAACTCCACCGGGGAAGGTGCCAGAAAGGAGTTCTGTTGGTAGTTCTTACACTGCCCCGGTAGCCAGATGAAAGACACCACAAAAGTGGTTCTACCTGCTTGCTGGGCTGAGATGGGCAATCGCTGACTTTTGGAGTCGGCTGGTGACAAAATGTTCCAAACACACCCCATGCACAACTCCAGCGGGGAAGGTGCCAGAAAGGAATTTTGTTGCTTGTTCTTACACTGCCCCGGTAGCCAGATGAAAGACACCACAAAAGTGGTTCTACCTGCTTGCTGGGCTGAGATGGGCAATCGCTGACTTTTGGAGTCGGCTGGTGACAAAATGTTCCAAACACACCCCATGCACAACTCCACCGGGGAAGGTGCCAGAAAGGAGTTCTTTTGGTTGTTCTTACACTGCCCTGGTAGCCAGCTGAAAGACACCACAAAAGTGGTTCTACCTGCTTTCTGGGCTGAGATGGGCAAACGCTGACTTTTGTAGTCGGCTGGTGACAAAATGTTCCAAACACACCCCATGCACAACTCCACCGGGGAAGGTGCCAGAAAGGAGTTCTGTAGGTAGTTCTTCCACTGCCCCGGTAGCCAGATGAAAGACACCACAAAAGTGGTTCTACCTGCTTTCTGGGCTGAGATGGGCAATCGCTGACTTTTGGAGTCGGTTGGTGACAAAATGTTCCAAACACACCCCATGCACAACTCCAGCGGGGAAGGTGCCAGAAAGGAGTTCTGTAGGTAGTTCTTCCACTGCCCCGGTAGCCAGCTGAAAGACACCACAAAAGTGGTTCTACCTGCTTTCTGGGCTGAGATGGGCAATCGCTGACTTTTGGAGTCGGCTGGTGACAAAATGTTCCAAACACACCCCATGCACAACTCCACCGGGGAAGGTGCCAGAAAGGAATTCCGTTGCTTGTTCTTCCACTGCCCCGGTAGCCAGAAGAAAGACACCACAAAAGTGGTTCTACCTGCTTTCTGGGCTGAGATGGGCAATCGCTGACTTTTGGAGTCGGCTGGTGACAAAATGTTCCAAACACACCCCATGCACAACTCCACCGGGGAAGGTTCCAGAAAGGTGTTCTGTTGGTAGTTCTTCCACTGCCCCGGTAGCCAGATGAAAGACACCACAAAAGTGGTTCTACCTGCTTGCTGGGCTGAGATGGGCAATCGCTGACTTTTGGAGTCGGCTGGTGACAAAATGTTCCAAACACACCCCATGCACAACTCCACCGGGGAAGGTGCCAGAAAGGAGTTCTCTTGGTAGTTCTTCCACTGCCCCGGTAGCCAGCTGAAAGACACCACAAAAGTGGTTCTACCTGCTTTGTGGGCTGAGATGGGGAATCGCTGACTTGTGGACTCGGCTGGTGACAAAATGTTCCAAACACACCCCATGCACAACTCCACCGGGGAAGGTGCCAGAAAGGAGTTCTGTTGGTTGTTCTTCCACTGCCCCGGTAGCCAGATGAAAGACACCACAAAAGTGGTTCTACCTGCTTGCTGGGCTGAGATGGGCAATCGCTGACTTTTGGAGTCGGCTGGTGACAAAATGTTCCAAACACACCCCATGCACAACTCCACCGGGGAAGGTGCCAGAAAGGAGTTCTGTTGGTAGTTCTTCCACTGCCCCGGTAGCCAGATGAAAGACACCAGAAATGTGGTTCTACCTGCTTGCTGGGCTGAGATGGGCAATCGCTGACTTTTGGAGTCGGCTGGTGACAAAATGTTCCAAACACACCCCATGCACAACTCCACCGGGGAAGGTGCCAGAAAGGAGTTCTCTTGGTAGTTCTTCCACTGCCCCGGTAGCCAGCTGAAAGACACCACAAAAGTGGTTCTACCTGCTTGCTGGGCTGAGATGGGCAATCGCTGACTTTTGGAGTCGGCTGGTGACAAAATGTTCCAAACACACCCCATGCACAACTCCAGCGGGGAAGGTGCCAGAAAGGAGTTCTGTTGGTTGTTCTTCCACTGCCCCGGTAGCCAGATGAAAGACACCACAAAAGTGGTTCTACCTGCTTTCTGGGCTGAGATGGGCAATCGCTGACTTTTGGAGTCGGCTGGTGACAAAATGTTCCAAACACACCCCATGCACAACTCCACCGGGGAAGGTGCCAGAAAGGAGTTCCGTTGCTTGTTCTTCCACTGCCCCGGTAGCCAGCTGAAAGACACCACAAAAGTGGTTCTACCTGCTTGCTGGGCTGAGATGGGCAATCGCTGACTTTTGGAGTCGGCTGGTGACAAAATGTTCCAAACACACCCCATGCACAACTCCACCGGGGAAGGTGCCAGAAAGGAGTTCTGTTGGTAGTTCTTCCACTGCCCCGGTAGCCAGATGAAAGACACCACAAAAGTGGTTCTACCTGCTTGATGGGCTGAGATGGGCAATCGCTGACTTTTGGAGTCGGCTGGTGACAAAATGTTCCAAACACACCCCATGCACAACTCCAGCGGGGAAGGTGCCAGAAAGGAGTTCTCTTGGTAGTTCTTCCACTGCCCCGGTAGCCAGCTGAAAGACACCACAAAAGTGGTTCTACCTGCTTGCTGGGCTGAGATGGGCAATCGCTGACTTTTGGAGTCGGCTGGTGACAAAATGTTCCAAACACACCCCATGCACAACTCCAGCGGGGAAGGTGCCAGAAAGGAGTTCTTTTGGTTGTTCTTACACTGCCCCGGTAGCCAGATGAAAGACACCACAAAACTGGTTCTACCTGCTTGCTGGGCTGAGATGGGCAAACGCTGACTTTTGTAGTCGGCTGGTGACAAAATGTTCCAAACACACCCCATGCACAACTCCACCGGGGAAGGTGCCAGAAAGGAGTTCTGTAGGTAGTTCTTCCACTGCCCCGGTAGCCAGATGAAAGACACCACAAAAGTGGTTCTACCTGCTTTCTGGGCTGAGATGGGCAATCGCTGACTTTTGGAGTCGGCTGGTGACAAAATGTTCCAAACACACCCCATGCACAACTCCAGCGGGGAAGGTGCCAGAAAGGAGTTCTGTAGGTAGTTCTTACACTGCCCCGGTAGCCAGATGAAAGACACCACAAAAGTGGTTCTACCTGCTTTCTGGGCTGAGATGGGCAATCGCTGACTTTTGGAGTCGGCTGGTGACAAAATGTTCCAAACACACCCCATGCACAACTCCACCGGGGAAGGTGCCAGAAAGGAATTCCGTTGCTTGTTCTTCCACTGCCCCGGTAGCCAGAAGAAAGACACCACAAAAGTGGTTCTACCTGCTTTCTGGGCTGAGATGGGCAATCGCTGACTTTTGGAGTCGGCTGGTGACAAAATGTTCCAAACACACCCCATGCACAACTCCACCGGGGAAGGTGCCAGAAAGGTGTTCTGTTGGTAGTTCTTCCACTGCCCCGGTAGCCAGCTGAAAGACACCACAAAAGTGGTTCTACCTGCTTGCTGGGCTGAGATGGGCAATCGCTGACTTTTGGAGTCGGCTGGTGACAAAATGTTCCAAACACACCCCATGCACAACTCCACCGGGGAAGGTGCCAGAAAGGAGTTCTCTTGGTAGTTCTTCCACTGCCCCGTTAGCCAGATGAAAGACACCACAAAAGTGGTTCTACCTGCTTGCTGGGCTGAGATGGGCAATCGCTGACTTTTGGAGTCGGCTGGTGACAAAATGTTCCAAACACACCCCATGCACAACTCCTGCGGGGAAGGTGCCAGAAAGGAATTCCATTGCTTGTTCTTCCACTGCCCCGGTAGCCAGCTGAAAGACACCACAAAAGTGGTTCTACCTGCTTGCTGGGCTGAGATGGGCAATCGCTGACTTTTGGAGTCGGCTGGTGACAAAATGTTCCAAAGACAGCCCATGCACAACTCCACCGGGGAAGGGTCCAGAAAGGAGTTCTCTTGGTAGTTCTTCCACTGCCCCGGTAGCCAGCTGAAAGACACCACAAAAGTGGTTCTACCTGCTTTCTGGGCTGAGATGGGCAATCGCTGACTTTTGGAGTCGGCTGGTGACAAAATGTTCCAAACACACCCCATGCACAACTCCACCGGGGAAGGTGGCAGAAATGAGTTCTATTGGTTGTTCTTCCACTGCCCCGGTAGCCAGCTGAAAGACACCACAAAAGTGGTTCTACCTGCTTGCTGGGCTGAGATGGGCAATCGCTGACTTTTGGAGTCGGCTGGTGACAAAATGTTCCAAACACACCCCATGCACAACTCCACCGGGGAAGGTGCCAGAAAGGAATTCCGTTGCTTGTTCTTCCACTGCCCCGGTAGCCAGCTTAAAGACACCACAAAAGTGGTTCTACCTGCTTTCTGGGCTGAGATGGGCAATCGCTGACTTTTGCAGTCGGCTGGTGACAAAATGTTCCAAACACACCCCATGCACAACTCCCCCGGGGAAGGTGCCAGAAAGGAGTTCTGTTGGTTGTTCTTCCACTGCCCCGGTAGCCAGATGAAAGACACCACAAAAGTGGTTCTACCTGCTTGCTGGGCTGAGATGGGCAATCGCTGACTTTTGGAGTCGGCTGGTGACAAAATGTTCCAAACACACCCCATGCACAACTCCACCGGGGAAGGTGCCAGAAAGGAGTTCCGTTGCTTGTTCTTCCACTGCCCCGGTAGCCAGCTGAAAGACACCACAAAAGTGGTTCTACCTGCTTGCTGGGCTGAGATGGGCAATCGCTGACTTTTGGAGTCGGCTGGTGACAAAATGTTCCAAACACACCCCATGCACAACTCCACCGGGGAAGGTGCCAGAAAGGAGTTCTCTTGGTAGTTCTTCCACTGCCCCGGTAGCCAGCTGAAAGACACCACAAAAGTGGTTCTACCTGCTTTCTGGGCTGAGATGGGCAATCGCTGACTTTTGGAGTCGGCTGGTGACAAAATGTTCCAAACACACCCCATGCACAACTCCAGCGGGGAAGGTGCCAGAAAGGAGTTCTGTTGGTAGTTCTTCCACTGCCCCGGTAGCCAGCTGAAAGACACCACAAAAGTGGTTCTACCTGCTTTCTGGGCTGAGATGGGCAATCGCTGACTTTTGGAGTCGGCTGGTGACAAAATGTTCCAAACACACCCCATGCACAACTCCACCGGGGAAGGTGCCAGAAAGGAGTTCTGTTGCTTGTTCTTACACTGCCCCGGTAGCCAGATGAAAGACACCACAAAAGTGGTTCTACCTGCTTTCTAGGCTGAGATGGGCAATCGCTGACTTTTGGAGTCGGCTGGTGACAAAATGTTCCAAACACACCCCATGCACAACTCCACCGGGGAAGGTGCCAGAAAGGAGTTCTGTTGGTTGTTCTTACACTGCCCCGGTAGCCAGCTGAAAGACACCACAAAAGTGGTTCTACCTGCTTGCTGGGCTGAGATGGGCAATCGCTGACTTTTGGAGTCGGCTGGTGACAAAATGTTCCAAACACACCCCATGCACAACTCCACCGGGGAAGGTGCCAGAAAGGAGTTCTGTTGGTAGTTCTTCCACTGCCCCGGTAGCCAGATGAAAGACACCACAAAAGTGGTTCTACCTGCTTGCTGGGCTGAGATGGGCAATCGCTGACTTTTGGAGTCGGCTGGTGACAAAATGTTCCAAAGACACCCCATGCACAACTCCACCGGGGAAGGTGTCAGAAAGGAGTTCTGTTGGTTGTTCTTCCACTGCCCCGGTAGCCAGATGAAAGACACCACAAATGTGGTTCTACCTGCTTGCTGGGCTGAGATGCGCAATCGCTGACTTTTGGAGTCGGCTGGTGACAAAATGTTCCAAACACACCCCATGCACAACTCCACCGGGGAAGGTGCCAGAAAGGAATTCCGTTGCTTGTTCTTCCACTGCCCCGGTAGCCAGCTGAAAGACACCACAAAAGTGGTTCTACCTGCTTGCTGGGCTGAGATGGGCAATCGCTGACTTTTGGAGTCGGCTGGTGACAAAATGTTCCAAACACACCCCATGCACAACTCCAGCGGGGAAGGTGCCAGAAAGGAATTCCATTGCTTGTTCTTACACTGCCCCGGTAGCCAGAAGAAAGACACCACAAAAGTGGTTCTACCTGCTTGCTGGGCTGAGATGGGCAATCGCTGACTTTTGGAGTCGGCTGGTGACAAAATGTTCCAAACACACCCCATGCACAACTCCAGCGGGGAAGGTGCCAGAAAGGAGTTCTGTTGGTAGTTCTTCCACTGCCCCGGTAGCCAGCTGAAAGACACCACAAAACTGGTTCTACCTGCTTGCTGGGCTGAGATGGGCAAACGCTGACTTTTGTAGTCGGCTGGTGACAAAATGTTCCAAACACACCCCATGCACAACTCCACCGGGGAAGGTGCCAGAAAGGAGTTCTGTAGGTAGTTCTTCCACTGCCCCGGTAGCCAGCTGAAAGACACCACAAAAGTGGTTCTACCTGCTTTCTGGGCTGAGATGGGCAATCGCTGACTTTTGGAGTCGGCTGGTGACAAAATGTTCCAAACACACCCCATGCACAACTCCAGCGGGGAAGGTCAGAAAGGAATTCCGTTGCTTGTTCTTCCACTGCCCCGGTAGCCAGATGAAAGACACCACAAAAGTGGTTCTACCTGCTTTCTGGGCTGAGATGGGCAATCGCTGACTTTTGGAGTCGGCTGGTGACAAAATGTTCCAAACACACCCCATGCACAACTCCACCGGGGAAGGTGTCAGAAAGGAGTTCTGTTGGTAGTTCTTCCACTGCCCCGGTAGCAAGCTGAAAGACACCACAAAAGTGGTTCTACCTGCTTGCTGGGCTGAGATGGGGAATCGCTGACTTTTGGAGTCGGCTGGTGACAAAATGTTCCAAACACACCCCATGCACAACTCCTGCGGGGAAGGTGCCAGAAAGGAGTTCTGTTGGTTGTTCTTCCACTGCCCCGGTAGCCAGCTGAAAGACACCACAAAAGTGGTTCTACCTGCTTGCTGGGCTGAGATGGGCAATCGCTGACTTTTGGAGTCGGCTGGTGACAAAATGTTCCAAACACACCCCATGCACAACTCCACCGGGGTAGGTGCCAGAAAGGAGTTCTCTTGGTAGTTCTTCCACTGCCCCGGTAGCCAGCTGAAAGACACCACAAAAGTGGTTCTACCTGCTTTGTGGGCTGAGATGGGGAATCGCTGACTTGTGGACTCGGCTGGTGACAAAATGTTCCAAACACACCCCATGCACAACTCCACCGGGGAAGGGTCCAGAAAGGAGTTCTGTTGGTAGTTCTTCCACTGCCCCGGTAGCCAGATGAAAGACACCACAAAAGTGGTTCTACCTGCTTGCTGGGCTGAGATGGGCAATCGCTGACTTTTGGAGTCGGCTGGTGACAAAATGTTCCAAACACACCCCATGCACAACTCCACCGGGGAAGGTGCCAGAAAGGAGTTCTGTTGGTAGTTCTTCCACTGCCCCGGTAGCCAGATGAAAGACACCACAAAAGTGGTTCTACCTGCTTGATGGGCTGAGATGGGCAATCGCTGACTTTTGGAGTCGGCTGGTGACAAAATGTTCCAAACACACCCCATGCACAACTCCAGCGGGGAAGGTGCCAGAAAGGAGTTCTCTTGGTAGTTCTTCCACTGCCCCGGTAGCCAGCTGAAAGACACCACAAAAGTGGTTCTACCTGCTTGCTGGGCTGAGATGGGCAATCGCTGACTTTTGGAGTCGGCTGGTGACAAAATGTTCCAAACACACCCCATGCACAACTCCAGCGGGGAAGGTGCCAGAAAGGAGTTCTGTTGGTTGTTCTTCCACTGCCCCGGTAGCCAGATGAAAGACACAACAAAAGTGGTTCTACCTGCTTGCTGGGCTGAGATGGGCAATCGCTGACTTTTGGAGTCGGCTGGTGACAAAATGTTCCAAACACACCCCATGCACAACTCCACCGGGGAAGGTGCCAGAAAGGAGTTCCGTTGCTTGTTCTTCCACTGCCCCGGTAGCCAGCTGAAAGACACCACAAAAGTGGTTCTACCTGCTTGCTGGGCTGAGATGGGCAATCGCTGACTTTTGGAGTCGGCTGGTGACAAAATGTTCCAAACACACCCCATGCACAACTCCAGCGGGGAAGGTGCCAGAAAGGAATTCCGTTGCTTGTTCTTACACTGCCCCGGTAGCCAGAAGAAAGACACCACAAAAGTGGTTCTACCTGCTTGCTGGGCTGAGATGGGCAATCGCTGACTTTTGGAGTCGGCTGGTGACAAAATGTTCCAAACACACCCCATGCACAACTCCAGCGGGGAAGGTGCCAGAAAGGAGTTCTTTTGGTTGTTCTTACACTGCCCCGGTAGCCAGATGAAAGACACCACAAAACTGGTTCTACCTGCTTGCTGGGCTGAGATGGGCAAACGCTGACTTTTGTAGTCGGCTGGTGACAAAATGTTCCAAACACACCCCATGCACAACTCCACCGGGGAAGGTGCCAGAAAGGAGTTCTGTAGGTAGTTCTTCCACTGCCCCGGTAGCCAGATGAAAGACACCACAAAAGTGGTTCTACCTGCTTTCTGGGCTGAGATGGGCAATCGCTGACTTTTGGAGTCGGCTGGTGACAAAATGTTCCAAACACACCCCATGCACAACTCCACCGGGGAAGGTGCCAGAAAGGAATTCCGTTGCTTGTTCTTACACTGCCCCGGTAGCCAGAAGAAAGACACCACAAAAGTGGTTCTACCTGCTTGCTGGGCTGAGATGGGCAATCGCTGACTTTTGGAGTCGGCTGGTGACAAAATGTTCCAAACACACCCCATGCACAACTCCACCGGGGAAGGTGCCAGAAAGGAGTTCTCTTGGTAGTTCTTCCACTGCCCCGGTAGCCAGCTGAAAGACACCACAAAAGTGGTTCTACCTGCTTTCTGGGCTGAGATGGGCAATCGCTGACTTTTGGAGTCGGCTGGTGACAAAATGTTCCAAACACACCCCATGCACAACTCCACCGGGGAAGGTGCCAGAAAGGAGTTCTGTTGCTTGTTCTTACACTGCCCCGGTAGCCAGATGAAAGACACCACAAAAGTGGTTCTACCTGCTTTCTAGGCTGAGATGGGCAATCGCTGACTTTTGGAGTCGGCTGGTGACAAAATGTTCCAAACACACCCCATGCACAACTCCACCGGGGAAGGTGCCAGAAAGGAGTTCTGTTGGTTGTTCTTACACTGCCCCGGTAGCCAGCTGAAAGACACCACAAAAGTGGTTCTACCTGCTTGCTGGGCTGAGATGGGCAATCGCTGACTTTTGGAGTCGGCTGGTGACAAAATGTTCCAAACACACCCCATGCACAACTCCACCGGGGAAGGTGCCAGAAAGGAGTTCTGTTGGTAGTTCTTCCACTGCCCCGGTAGCCAGATGAAAGACACCACAAAAGTGGTTCTACCTGCTTGCTGGGCTGAGATGGGCAATCGCTGACTTTTGGAGTCGGCTGGTGACAAAATGTTCCAAAGACACCCCATGCACAACTCCACCGGGGAAGGTGTCAGAAAGGAGTTCTGTTGGTTGTTCTTCCACTGCCCCGGTAGCCAGATGAAAGACACCACAAATGTGGTTCTACCTGCTTGCTGGGCTGAGATGCGCAATCGCTGACTTTTGGAGTCGGCTGGTGACAAAATGTTCCAAACACACCCCATGCACAACTCCACCGGGGAAGGTGCCAGAAAGGAATTCCGTTGCTTGTTCTTCCACTGCCCCGGTAGCCAGCTGAAAGACACCACAAAAGTGGTTCTACCTGCTTGCTGGGCTGAGATGGGCAATCGCTGACTTTTGGAGTCGGCTGGTGACAAAATGTTCCAAACACACCCCATGCACAACTCCAGCGGGGAAGGTGCCAGAAAGGAATTCCATTGCTTGTTCTTACACTGCCCCGGTAGCCAGAAGAAAGACACCACAAAAGTGGTTCTACCTGCTTGCTGGGCTGAGATGGGCAATCGCTGACTTTTGGAGTCGGCTGGTGACAAAATGTTCCAAACACACCCCATGCACAACTCCAGCGGGGAAGGTGCCAGAAAGGAGTTCTTTTGGTTGTTCTTACACTGCCCCGGTAGCCAGCTGAAAGACACCACAAAACTGGTTCTACCTGCTTGCTGGGCTGAGATGGGCAAACGCTGACTTTTGTAGTCGACTGGTGACAAAATGTTCCAAACACACCCCATGCACAACTCCACCGGGGAAGGTGCCAGAAAGGAGTTCTGTAGGTAGTTCTTCCACTGCCCCGGTAGCCAGCTGAAAGACACCACAAAAGTGGTTCTACCTGCTTTCTGGGCTGAGATGGGCAATCGCTGACTTTTGGAGTCGGCTGGTGACAAAATGTTCCAAACACACCCCATGCACAACTCCAGCGGGGAAGGTGCCAGAAAGGAATTCCGTTGCTTGTTCTTCCACTGCCCCGGTAGCCAGATGAAAGACACCACAAAAGTGGTTCTACCTGCTTTCTGGGCTGAGATGGGCAATCGCTGACTTTTGGAGTCGGCTGGTGACAAAATGTTCCAAACACACCCCATGCACAACTCCACCGGGGAAGGTGTCAGAAAGGAGTTCTGTTGGTAGTTCTTCCACTGCCCCGGTAGCAAGCTGAAAGACACCACAAAAGTGGTTCTACCTGCTTGCTGGGCTGAGATGGGGAGTCGCTGACTTTTCGAGTCGGCTGGTGACAAAATGTTCCAAACACACCCCATGCACAACTCCTGCGGGGAAGGTGCCAGAAAGGAGTTCTGTTGGTTGTTCTTCCACTGCCCCGGTAGCCAGCTGAAAGACACCACAAAAGTGGTTCTACCTGCTTGCTGGGCTGAGATGGGCAATCGCTGACTTTTGGAGTCGGCTGGTGACAAAATGTTCCAAACACACCCCATGCACAACTCCACCGGGGTAGGTGCCAGAAAGGAGTTCTCTTGGTAGTTCTTCCACTGCCCCGGTAGCCAGCTGAAAGACACCACAAAAGTGGTTCTACCTGCTTTCTGGGCTGAGATGGGCAATCGCTGACTTTTGGAGTCGGCTGGTGACAAAATGTTCCAAACACACCCCATGCACAACTCCACCGGGGAAGGTGCCAGAAAGGAGTTCCGTTGCTTGTTCTTCCACTGCCCCGGTAGCCAGCTGAAAGACACCACAAAAGTGGTTCTACCTGCTTGCTGGGCTGAGATGGGCAATCGCTGACTTTTGGAGTCGGCTGGTGACAAAATGTTCCAAACACACCCCATGCACAACTCCACCGGGGAAGGTGCCAGAAAGGAGTTCTGTTGGTAGTTCTTCCACTGCCCCGGTAGCCAGATGAAAGACACCACAAAAGTGGTTCTACCTGCTTGATGGGCTGAGATGGGCAATCGCTGACTTTTGGAGTCGGCTGGTGACAAAATGTTCCAAACACACCCCATGCACAACTCCAGCGGGGAAGGTGCCAGAAAGGAGTTCTCTTGGTAGTTCTTCCACTGCCCCGGTAGCCAGCTGAAAGACACCACAAAAGTGGTTCTACCTGCTTGCTGGGCTGAGATGGGCAATCGCTGACTTTTGGAGTCGGCTGGTGACAAAATGTTCCAAACACACCCCATGCACAACTCCAGCGGGGAAGGTGCCAGAAAGGAGTTCTGTTGGTTGTTCTTCCACTGCCCCGGTAGCCAGATGAAAGACACAACAAAAGTGGTTCTACCTGCTTGCTGGGCTGAGATGGGCAATCGCTGACTTTTGGAGTCGGCTGGTGACAAAATGTTCCAAACACACCCCATGCACAACTCCACCGGGGAAGGTGCCAGAAAGGAGTTCCGTTGCTTGTTCTTCCACTGCCCCGGTAGCCAGCTGAAAGACACCACAAAAGTGGTTCTACCTGCTTGCTGGGCTGAGATGGGCAATCGCTGACTTTTGGAGTCGGCTGGTGACAAAATGTTCCAAACACACCCCATGCACAACTCCAGCGGGGAAGGTGCCAGAAAGGAATTCCGTTGCTTGTTCTTACACTGCCCCGGTAGCCAGAAGAAAGACACCACAAAAGTGGTTCTACCTGCTTGCTGGGCTGAGATGGGCAATCGCTGACTTTTGGAGTCGGCTGGTGACAAAATGTTCCAAACACACCCCATGCACAACTCCAGCGGGGAAGGTGCCAGAAAGGAGTTCTTTTGGTTGTTCTTACACTGCCCCGGTAGCCAGATGAAAGACACCACAAAACTGGTTCTACCTGCTTGCTGGGCTGAGATGGGCAAACGCTGACTTTTGTAGTCGGCTGGTGACAAAATGTTCCAAACACACCCCATGCACAACTCCACCGGGGAAGGTGCCAGAAAGGAGTTCTGTAGGTAGTTCTTCCACTGCCCCGGTAGCCAGATGAAAGACACCACAAAAGTGGTTCTACCTGCTTTCTGGGCTGAGATGGGCAATCGCTGACTTCTGGAGTCGGCTGGTGACAAAATGTTCCAAACACACCCCATGCACAACTCCACCGGGGAAGGTGCCAGAAAGGAGTTCTGTAGGTAGTTCTTACACTGCCCCGGTAGCCAGATGAAAGACACCACAAAAGTGGTTCTACCTGCTTGCTGGGCTGAGATGGGGAATCGCTGACTTTTGGAGTCGGCTGGTGACAAAATGTTCCAAACACACCCCATGCACAACTCCACCGGGGAAGGTGCCAGAAAGGAGTTCTGTTGGTAGTTCTTACACTGCCCCGGTAGCCAGATGAAAGACACCACAAAAGTGGTTCTACCTGCTTGCTGGGCTGAGATGGGCAATCGCTGACTTTTGGAGTCGGCTGGTGACAAAATGTTCCAAACACACCCCATGCACAACTCCACCGGGGAAGGTGCCAGAAAGGTGTTCTGTTGGTAGTTCTTCCACTGCCCCGGTAGCAAGCTGAAAGACACCACAAAAGTGGTTCTACCTGCTTGCTGGGCTGAGATGGGCAATCGCTGACTTTTGGAGTCGGCTGGTGACAAAATGTTCCAAACACACCCCATGCACAACTCCACCGGGGAAGGTGCCAGAAAGGAGTTCTGTTGGTAGTTCTTCCACTGCCCCGGTAGTCAGATGAAAGACACCACAAAAGTGGTTCTACCTGCTTGCTGGGCTGAGATGGGCAATCGCTGACTTTTGGAGTCGGCTGGTGACAAAATGTTCCAAACACACCCCATGCACAACTCCTGCGGGGAAGGTGCCAGAAAGGAATTCCATTGCTTGTTCTTCCACTGCCCCGGTAGCCAGCTGAAAGACACCACAAAAGTGGTTCTACCTGCTTGCTGGGCTGAGATGGGCAATCGCTGACTTTTGGAGTCGGCTGGTGACAAAATGTTCCAAACACACCCCATGCACAACTCCAGCGGGGAAGGTGCCAGAAAGGAATTCCGTTGCTTGTTCTTACACTGCCCCGGTAGCCAGAAGAAAGACACCACAAAAGTGGTTCTACCTGCTTGCTGGGCTGAGATGGGCAATCGCTGACTTTTGGAGTCGGCTGGTGACAAAATGTTCCAAACACACCCCATGCACAACTCCAGCGGGGAAGGTGCCAGAAAGGAGTTCTTTTGGTTGTTCTTACACTGCCCCGGTAGCCAGATGAAAGACACCACAAAACTGGTTCTACCTGCTTGCTGGGCTGAGATGGGCAAACGCTGACTTTTGTAGTCGGCTGGTGACAAAATGTTCCAAACACACCCCATGCACAACTCCACCGGGGAAGGTGCCAGAAAGGAGTTCTGTAGGTAGTTCTTCCACTGCCCCGGTAGCCAGATGAAAGACACCACAAAAGTGGTTCTACCTGCTTTCTGGGCTGAGATGGGCAATCGCTGACTTTTGGAGTCGGCTGGTGACAAAATGTTCCAAACACACCCCATGCACAACTCCAGCGGGGAAGGTGCCAGAAAGGAGTTCTGTTGGTAGTTCTTCCACTGCCCCGGTAGCCAGATGAAAGACACCACAAAAGTGGTTCTACCTGCTTTCTGGGCTGAGATGGGCAATCGCTGACTTTTGGAGTCGGCTGGTGACAAAATGTTCCAAACACACCCCATGCACAACTCCACCGGGGAAGGTGCCAGAAAGGAATTCCGTTGCTTGTTCTTCCACTGCCCCGGTAGCCAGAAGAAAGACACCACAAAAGTGGTTCTACCTGCTTTCTGGGCTGAGATGGGCAATCGCTGACTTTTGGAGTCGGCTGGTGACAAAATGTTCCAAACACACCCCATGCACAACTCCACCGGGGAAGGTGCCAGAAAGGAGTTCTCTTGGTAGTTCTTCCACTGCCCCGGTAGCCAGCTGAAAGACACCACAAAAGTGGTTCTACCTGCTTTCTGGGCTGAGATGGGCAATCGCTGACTTTTGGAGTCGGCTGGTGACAAAATGTTCCAAACACACCCCATGCACAACTCCACCGGGGAAGGTGCCAGAAAGGAGTTCTGTTGCTTGTTCTTACACTGCCCCGGTAGCCAGATGAAAGACACCACAAAAGTGGTTCTACCTGCTTGCTGGGCTGAGATGGGCAATCGCTGACTTTTGGAGTCGGCTGGTGACAAAATGTTCCAAACACACCCCATGCACAACTCCTGCGGGGAAGGTGCCAGAAAGGAATTCCGTTGCTTGTTCTTCCACTGCCCCGGTAGCCAGCTGAAAGACACCACAAAAGTGGTTCTACCTGCTTGCTGGGCTGAGATGGGCAATCGCTGACTTTTGGAGTCGGCTGGTGACAAAATGTTCCAAAGACAGCCCATGCACAACTCCACCGGGGAAGGTGCCAGAAAGGAGTTCTCTTGGTAGTTCTTCCACTGCCCCGGTAGCCAGCTGAAAGACACCACAAAAGTGGTTCTACCTGCTTGCTGGGCTGAGATGGGCAATCGCTGACTTTTGGAGTCGGCTGGTGACAAAATGTTCCAAACACACCCCATGCACAACTCCACCGGGGAAGGTGCCAGAAAGGAGTTCTGTTGGTAGTTCTTCCACTGCCCCGGTAGCCAGCTGAAAGACACCACAAAAGTGGTTCTACCTGCTTGCTGGGCTGAGATGGGCAATCGCTGACTTTTGGAGTCGGCTGGTGACAAAATGTTCCAAACACACCCCATGCACAACTCCAGCGGGGAAGGTGCCAGAAAGGAGTTCTGTTGGTTGTTCTTCCACTGCCCCGGTAGCCAGATGAAAGACACCACAAAAGTGGTTCTACCTGCTTGCTGGGCTGAGATGGGCAATCGCTGACTTTTGGAGTCGGCTGGTGACAAAATGTTCCAAACACACCCCATGCACAACTCCACCGGGGAAGGTGCCAGAAAGGAGTTCCGTTGCTTGTTCTTCCACTGCCCCGGTAGCCAGCTGAAAGACACCACAAAAGTGGTTCTACCTGCTTGCTGGGCTGAGATGGGCAATCGCTGACTTTTGGAGTCGGCTGGTGACAAAATGTTCCAAACACACCCCATGCACAACTCCAGCGGGGAAGGTGCCAGAAAGGAATTCCGTTGCTTGTTCTTACACTGCCCCGGTAGCCAGAAGAAAGACAGCACAAAAGTGGTTCTACCTGCTTGCTGGGCTGAGATGGGCAATCGCTGACTTTTGGAGTCGGCTGGTGACAAAATGTTCCAAACACACCCCATGCACAACTCCAGCGGGGAAGGTGCCAGAAAGGAGTTCTTTTGGTTGTTCTTACACTGCCCCGGTAGCCAGATGAAAGACACCACAAAACTGGTTCTACCTGCTTTCTGGGCTGAGATGGGCAAACGCTGACTTTTGTAGTCGGCTGGTGACAAAATGTTCCAAACACACCCCATGCACAACTCCACCGGGGAAGGTGCCAGAAAGGAGTTCTGTAGGTAGTTCTTCCACTGCCCCGGTAGCCAGATGAAAGACACCACAAAAGTGGTTCTACCTGCTTTCTGGGCTGAGATGGGCAATCGCTGACTTTTGGAGTCGGCTGGTGACAAAATGTTCCAAACACACCCCATGCACAACTCCAGCGGGGAAGGTGCCAGAAAGGAGTTCTGTAGGTAGTTCTTCCACTGCCCCGGTAGCCAGATGAAAGACACCACAAAAGTGGTTCTACCTGCTTTCTGGGCTGAGATGGGCAATCGCTGACTTTTGGAGTCGGCTGGTGACAAAATGTTCCAAACACACCCCATGCACAACTCCACCGGGGAAGGTGCCAGAAAGGAATTCCGTTGCTTGTTCTTCCACTGCCCCGGTAGCCAGAAGAAAGACACCACAAAAGTGGTTCTACCTGCTTTCTGGGCTGAGATGGGCAATCGCTGACTTTTGGAGTCGGCTGGTGACAAAATGTTCCAAACACACCCCATGCACAACTCCACCGGGGAAGGTGCCAGAAAGGTGTTCTGTTGGTAGTTCTTCCACTGCCCCAGTAGCAAGCTGAAAGACACCACAAAAGTGGTTCTACCTGCTTGCTGGGCTGAGATGGGCAATCGCTGACTTTTGGAGTCGGCTGGTGACAAAATGTTCCAAACACACCCCATGCACAACTCCACCGGGGAAGGTGCCAGAAAGGAGTTCTCTTGGTAGTTCTTCCACTGCCCCGTTAGCCAGATGAAAGACACCACAAAAGTGGTTCTACCTGCTTGCTGGGCTGAGATGGGCAATCGCTGACTTTTGGAGTCGGCTGGTGACAAAATGTTCCAAACACACCCCATGCACAACTCCTGCGGGGAAGGTGCCAGAAAGGAATTCCATTGCTTGTTCTTCCACTGCCCCGGTAGCCAGCTGAAAGACACCACAAAAGTGGTTCTACCTGCTTGCTGGGCTGAGATGGGCAATCGCTGACTTTTGGAGTCGGCTGGTGACAAAATGTTCCAAAGACAGCCCATGCACAACTCCACCGGGGAAGGTGCCAGAAAGGAGTTCTCTTGGTAGTTCTTCCACTGCCCCGGTAGCCAGCTGAAAGACACCACAAAAGTGGTTCTACCTGCTTTCTGGGCTGAGATGGGCAATCGCTGACTTTTGGAGTCGGCTGGTGACAAAATGTTCCAAACACACCCCATGCACAACTCCACCGGGGAAGGTGGCAGAAATGAGTTCTATTGGTTGTTCTTCCACTGCCCCGGTAGCCAGCTGAAAGACACCACAAAAGTGGTTCTACCTGCTTGCTGGGCTGAGATGGGCAATCGCTGACTTTTGGAGTCGGCTGGTGACAAAATGTTCCAAACACACCCCATGCACAACTCCACCGGGGAAGGTGCCAGAAAGGAATTCCGTTGCTTGTTCTTCCACTGCCCCGGTAGCCAGATGAAAGACACCACAAAAGTGGTTCTACCTGCTTGCTGGGCTGAGATGGGCAATCGCTGACTTTTGGAGTCGGCTGGTGACAAAATGTTCCAAACACACCCCATGCACAACTCCACCGGGGAAGGTGCCAGAAAGGAGTTCCGTTGCTTGTTCTTCCACTGCCCCGGTAGCCAGCTGAAAGACACCACAAAAGTGGTTCTACCTGCTTGCTGGGCTGAGATGGGCAATCGCTGACTTTTGGAGTCGGCTGGTGACAAAATGTTCCAAACACACCCCATGCACAACTCCACCGGGGAAGGTGCCAGAAAGGAGTTCTCTTGGTAGTTCTTACACTGCCCCGGTAGCCAGCTGAAAGACACCACAAAAGTGGTTCTACCTGCTTTCTGGGCTGAGATGGGCAATCGCTGACTTTTGGAGTCGGCTGGTGACAAAATGTTCCAAACACACCCCATGCACAACTCCACCGGGGAAGGTGCCAGAAAGGAGTTCTGTTGGTAGTTCTTCCACTGCCCCGGTAGCCAGATGAAAGACACCACAAAAGTGGTTCTACCTGCTTGCTGGGCTGAGATGGGCAATCGCTGACTTTTGGAGTCGGCTGGTGACAAAATGTTCCAAACACACCCCATGCACAACTCCACCGGGGAAGGTGCCAGAAAGGAGTTCTGTTGGTTGTTCTTACACTGCCCCGGTAGCCAGCTGAAAGACACCACAAAAGTGGTTCTACCTGCTTGCTGGGCTGAGATGGGCAATCGCTGACTTTTGGAGTCGGCTGGTGACAAAATGTTCCAAACACACCCCATGCACAACTCCAGCGGGGAAGGTGCCAGAAAGGAGTTCTGTTGGTAGTTCTTCCACTGCCCCGGTAGCCAGATGAAAGACACCACAAAAGTGGTTCTACCTGCTTGCTGGGCTGAGATGGGCAATCGCTGACTTTTGGAGTCGGCTGGTGACAAAATATTCCAAAGACACCCCATGCACAACTCCACCGGGGAAGGTGTCAGAAAGGAGTTCTGTTGGTTGTTCTTCCACTGCCCCGGTAGCCAGATGAAAGACACCACAAATGTGGTTCTACCTGCTTGCTGGGCTGAGATGCGCAATCGCTGACTTTTGGAGTCGGCTGGTGACAAAATGTTCCAAACACACCCCATGCACAACTCCACCGGGGAAGGTGCCAGAAAGGAATTCCGTTGCTTGTTCTTCCACTGCCCCGGTAGCCAGCTGAAAGACACCACAAAAGTGGTTCTACCTGCTTTCTGGGCTGAGATGGGCAATCGCTGACTTTTGGAGTCGGCTGGTGACAAAATGTTCCAAACACACCCCATGCACAACTCCAGCGGGGAAGGTGCCAGAAAGGAGTTCTGTTGGTTGTTCTTCCACTGCCCCGGTAGCCAGCTGAAAGACACCACAAAAGTGGTTCTACCTGCTTGCTGGGCTGAGATGGGCAATCGCTGACTTTTGGAGTCGGCTGGTGACAAAATGTTCCAAACACACCCCATGCACAACTCCACCGGGGAAGGTGCCAGAAAGGAGTTCTGTTGGTAGTTCTTCCACTGCCCCGGTAGCCAGATGAAAGACACCACAAAAGTGGTTCTACCTGCTTGCTGGGCTGAGATGGGCAATCGCTGACTTTTGGAGTCGGCTGGTGACAAAATGTTCCAAACACACCCCATGCACAACTCCACCGGGGAAGGTGTCAGAAAGGAGTTCTGTTGGTTGTTCTTCCACTGCCCCGGTAGCCAGATGAAAGACACCACAAAAGTGGTTCTACCTGCTTGCTGGGCTGAGATGGGGAATCGCTGACTTTTGGAGTCGGCTGGTGACAAAATGTTCCAAACACACCCCATGCACAACTCCACCGGGGAAGGTGCCAGAAAGGAATTCCGTTGCTTGTTCTTCCACTGCCCCGGTAGCCAGCTGAAAGACACCACAAAAGTGGTTCTACCTGCTTTCTGGGCTGAGATGGGCAATCGCTGACTTTTGGAGTCGGCTGGTGACAAAATGTTCCAAACACACCCCATGCACAACTCCAGCGGGGAAGGTGCCAGAAAGGAGTTCTGTTGGTAGTTCTTACACTGCCCCGGTAGCCAGCTGAAAGACACCACAAAAGTGGTTCTACCTGCTTTCTAGGCTGAGATGGGGAATCGCTGACTTTTGGAGTCGGCTGGTGAAAAAATGTTCCAAACACACCCTATGCACAACTCCACCGGGGAAGGTGCCAGAAAGGAGTTCTCTTGGTAGTTCTTCCACTGCCCCGGTAGCCAGATGAAAGACACCACAAAAGTGGTTCTACCTGCTTTCTGGGCTGAGATGGGCAATCGCTGACTTTTGGAGTCGGCTGGTGACAAAATGTTCCAAAGACACCCCATGCACAACTCCACCGGGGAAGGTGCCAGAAAGGAGTTCTGTTGGTTGTTCTTCCACTGCCCCGGTAGCCAGATGAAAGACACCACAAATGTGGTTCTACCTGCTTGCTGGGCTGAGATGGGCAATCGCTGACTTTTGGAGTCGGCTGGTGGCAAAATGTTCCAAACACACCCCATGCACAACTCCACCGGGGAAGGTGCCAGAAAGGAATTCCGTTGCTTGTTCTTCCACTGCCCCGGTAGCCAGCTGAAAGACACCACAAAAGTGGTTCTACCTGCTTTCTGGGCTGAGATGGGCAATCGCTGACTTTTGGAGTCGGCTGGTGACAAAATGTTCCAAACACACCCCATGCACAACTCCAGCGGGGAAGGTGCCAGAAAGGAGTTCTGTTGGTTGTTCTTACACTGCCCCGGTAGCCAGCTGAAAGACACCACAAAAGTGGTTCTACCTGCTTGCTGGGCTGAGATGGGCAATCGCTGACTTTTGGAGTCGGCTGGTGACAAAATGTTCCAAACACACCCCATGCACAACTCCACCGGGGAAGGTGCCAGAAAGGAGTTCTGTTGGTAGTTCTTCCACTGCCCCGGTAGCCAGATGAAAGACACCACAAAAGTGGTTCTACCTGCTTGCTGGGCTGAGATGGGCAATCGCTGACTTTTGGAGTCGGCTGGTGACAAAATGTTCCAAACACACCCCATGCACAACTCCACCGGGGAAGGTGCCAGAAAGGAATTCCGTTGCTTGTTCTTCCACTGCCCCGGTAGCCAGCTGAAAGACACCACAAAAGTGGTTCTACCTGCTTGCTGGGCTGAGATGGGCAATCGCTGACTTTTGGAGTCGGCTGGTGACAAAATGTTCCAAACACACCCCATGCACAACTCCCCCGGGGAAGGTGCCAGAAAGGAATTCCGTTGCTTGTTCTTCCACTGCCCCGGTAGCCAGATGAAAGACACCACAAAAGTGGTTCTACCTGCTTTCTGGGCTGAGATGGGGAATCGCTGACTTTTGGAGTCGGCTGGTGACAAAATGTTCCAAACACACCCCATGCACAACTCCAGCGGGGAAGGGTCCAGAAAGGAGTTCTGTTGGTAGTTCTTCCACTGCCCCGGTAGCCAGCTGAAAGACACCACAAAAGTGGTTCTACCTGCTTTCTGGGCTGAGATGGGGAATCGCTGACTTTTGGAGTCGGCTGGTGAAAAAATGTTCCAAACACACCCCATGCACAACTCCACCGGGGAAGGTGCCAGAAAGGAGTTCTGTTGGTAGTTCTTACACTGCCCCGGTAGCCAGATGAAAGACACCACAAAAGTGGTTCTACCTGCTTTCTGGGCTGAGATGGGCAATCGCTGACTTTTGGAGTCGGCTGGTGACAAAATGTTCCAAACACACCCCATGCACAACTCCAGCGGGGAAGGTGCCAGAAAGGAGTTCTGTTGGTTGTTCTTACACTGCCCCGGTAGCCAGATGAAAGACACCACAAAAGTGGTTCTACCTGCTTTCTAGGCTGAGATGGGCAATCGCTGACTTTTGGAGTCGGCTGGTGACAAAATGTTCCAAACACACCCCATGCACAACTCCACCGGGGAAGGTGCCAGAAAGGAGTTCTGTTGGTTGTTCTTCCACTGCCCCGGTAGCCAGCTGAAAGACACCACAAAAGTGGTTCTACCTGCTTGCTGGGCTGAGATGGGCAATCGCTGACTTTTGGAGTCGGCTGGTGACAAAATGTTCCAAACACACCCCATGCACAACTCCACCGGGGAAGGTGCCAGAAAGGAGTTCTGTTGGTTGTTCTTCCACTGCCCCGGTAGCCAGATGAAAGACACCACAAAAGTGGTTCTACCTGCTTTCTAGGCTGAGATGGGGAATCGCTGACTTTTGGAGTCGGCTGGTGACAAAATGTTCCAAACACACCCCATGCACAACTCCACCGGGGAAGGTGCCAGAAAGGAGTTCTGTTGGTTGTTCTTACACTGCCCCGGTAGCCAGCTGAAAGACACCACAAAAGTGGTTCTACCTGCTTGCTGGGCTGAGATGGGCAATCGCTGACTTTTGGAGTCGGCTGGTGACAAAATGTTCCAAACACACCCCATGCACAACTCCACCGGGGAAGGTGCCAGAAAGGAGTTCTGTTGGTAGTTCTTCCACTGCCCCGGTAGCCAGCTGAAAGACACCACAAAAGTGGTTCTACCTGCTTGCTGGGCTGAGATGGGCAATCGCTGACTTTTGGAGTCGGCTGGTGACAAAATGTTCCAAACACACCCCATGCACAACTCCACCGGGGAAGGTGTCAGAAAGGAGTTCTGTTGGTTGTTCTTCCACTGCCCCGGTAGCCAGATGAAAGACACCACAAAAGTGGTTCTACCTGCTTTCTGGGCTGAGATGGGCAATCGCTGACTTTTGGAGTCGGCTGGTGACAAAATGTTCCAAACACACCCCATGCACAACTCCACCGGGGAAGGTGCCAGAAAGGAATTCCGTTGCTTGTTCTTCCACTGCCCCGGTAGCCAGCTGAAAGACACCACAAAAGTGGTTCTACCTGCTTGCTGGGCTGAGATGGGCAATCGCTGACTTTTGGAGTCGGCTGGTGACAAAATGTTCCAAACACACCCCATGCACAACTCCAGCGGGGAAGGTGCCAGAAAGGAGTTCTCTTGGTAGTTCTTCCACTGCCCCGGTAGCCAGATGAAAGACACCACAAAAGTGGTTCTACCTGCTTGCTGGGCTGAGATGGGCAATCGCTGACTTTTGGAGTCGGCTGGTGACAAAATGTTCCAAACACACCCCATGCACAACTCCACCGGGGAAGGTGCCAGAAAGGAGTTCTGTTGGTTGTTCTTACACTGCCCCGGTAGCCAGCTGAAAGACACCACAAAAGTGGTTCTACCTGCTTTCTGGGCTGAGATGGGGAATCGCTGACTTTTGGAGTCGGCTGGTGACAAAATGTTCCAAACACACCCCATGCACAACTCCAGCGGGGAAGGTGCCAGAAAGGAGTTCTGTTGGTAGTTCTTACACTGCCCCGGTAGCCAGATGAAAGACACCACAAAAGTGGTTCTACCTGCTTGCTGGGCTGAGATGGGCAATCGCTGACTTTTGGAGTCGGCTGGTGACAAAATGTTCCAAACACACCCCATGCACAACTCCAGCGGGGAAGGTGCCAGAAAGGAGTTCTGTAGGTAGTTCTTCCACTGCCCCGGTAGCCAGATGAAAGACACCACAAAAGTGGTTCTACCTGCTTGCTGGGCTGAGATGGGCAATCGCTGACTTTTGGAGTCGGCTGGTGACAAAATGTTCCAAACACACCCCATGCACAACTCCACCGGGGAAGGTGCCAGAAAGGAGTTCTGTTGGTTGTTCTTACACTGCCCCGGTAGCCAGCTGAAAGACACCACAAAAGTGGTTCTACCTGCTTGCTGGGCTGAGATGGGCAATCGCTGACTTTTGGAGTCGGCTGGTGACAAAATGTTCCAAACACACCCCATGCAAAACTCCACCGGGGAAGGTGCCAGAAAGGAGTTCTGTTGGTTGTTCTTCCACTGCCCCGGTAGCCAGATGAAAGACACCACAAAAGTGGTTCTACCTGCTTTCTAGGCTGAGATGGGCAATCGCTGACTTTTGGAGTCGGCTGGTGACAAAATGTTCCAAACACACCCCATGCACAACTCCACCGGGGAAGGTGCCAGAAAGGAATTCCGTTGCTTGTTCTTCCACTGCCCCGGTAGCCAGCTGAAAGACACCACAAAAGTGGTTCTACCTGCTTGCTGGGCTGAGATGGGGAATCGCTGACTTTTGGAGTCGGCTGGTGACAAAATGTTCCAAAGACACCCCATGCACAACTCCACCGGGGAAGGTGTCAGAAAGGAGTTCTCTTGGTAGTTCTTCCACTGCCCCGGTAGCCAGCTGAAAGACACCACAAAAGTGGTTCTACCTGCTTTCTGGGCTGAGATGGGGAATCGCTGACTTTTGGAGTCGGCTGGTGACAAAATGTTCCAAACACACCCCATGCACAACTCCACCGGGGAAGGGTCCAGAAGGAGTTCTGTTGGTAGTTCTTCCACTGCCCCGGTAGCCAGATGAAAGACACCACAAAAGTGGTTCTACCTGCTTTCTGGGCTGAGATGGGCAATCACTGACTTTTGGAGTCGGCTGGTGACAAAATGTTCCAAACACACCCCATGCACAACTCCACCGGGGAAGGTGCCAGAAAGGAGTTCTGTTAGTAGTTCTTCCACTGCCCCGGTAGCCAGCTGAAAGACACCACAAAAGTGGTTCTACCTGCTTTGTGGGCTGAGATGGGGAATCGCTGACTTGTGGACTCGGCTGGTGACAAAATCTTCCAAACACACCCCATGCACAACTCCACCGGGGAAGGTGCCAGAAAGGAGTTCTGTTGGTTGTTCTTACACTGCCCCGGTAGCCAGATGAAAGACACCACAAAAGTGGTTCTACCTGCTTGCTGGGCTGAGATGGGGAATCGCTGACTTTTGGAGTCGGCTGGTGACAAAATGTTCCAAACACACCCCATGCACAACTCCAGCGGGGAAGGTGCCAGAAAGGAATTCCGTTGCTTGTTCTTACACTGCCCCGGTAGCCAGCTGAAAGACACCACAAAAGTGGTTCTACCTGCTTGCTGGGCTGAGATGGGCAATCGCTGACTTTTGGAGTCGGCTGGTGACAAAATGTTCCAAAGACAGCCCATGCACAACTCCCCCGGGGAAGGTGCCAGAAAGGAATTTTGTTGCTTGTTCTTCCACTGCCCCGGTAGCCAGATGAAAGACACCACAAAAGTGGTTCTACCTGCTTGCTGGGCTGAGATGGGGAATCGCTGACTTTTGGAGTCGGCTGGTGACAAAATGTTCCAAACACACCCCATGCACAACTCCAGCGGGGAAGGTGCCAGAAAGGAGTTCTGTTGGTAGTTCTTACACTGCCCCGGTAGCCAGATGAAAGACACCACAAAAGTGGTTCTACCTGCTTTCTGGGCTGAGATGGGCAATCGCTGACTTTTGGAGTCGGCTGGTGACAAAATGTTCCAAACACACCCCATGCACAACTCCACCGGGGAAGGTGCCAGAAAGGAGTTCTGTTGGTAGTTCTTACACTGCCCCGGTAGCCAGATGAAAGACACCAGAAATGTGGTTCTACCTGCTTTCTAGGCTGAGATGGGGAATCGCTGACTTTTGGAGTCGGCTGGTGACAAAATGTTCCAAACACACCCCATGCACAACTCCAGCGGGGAAGGTGCCAGAAAGGAGTTCTGTTGCTTGTTTTTCCACTGCCCCGGTAGCCAGATGAAAGACACCACAAAAGTGGTTCTACCTGCTTTCTGGGCTGAGATGGGCAATCGCTGACTTTTGGAGTCGGCTGGTGACAAAATGTTCCAAACACACCCCATGCACAACTCCACCGGGGAAGGTGCCAGAAAGGAGTTCCGTTGCTTGTTCTTCCACTGCCCCGGTAGCCAGCTGAAAGACACCACAAAAGTGGTTCTACCTGCTTGCTGGGCTGAGATGGGCAATCGCTGACTTTTGGAGTCGGCTGGTGACAAAATGTTCCAAACACACCCCATGCACAACTCCAGCGGGGAAGGTGCCAGAAAGGAATTCCGTTGCTTGTTCTTACACTGCCCCGGTAGCCAGCTGAAAGACACCACAAAAGTGGTTCTACCTGCTTGCTGGGCTGAGATGGGCAATCGCTGACTTTTGGAGTCGGCTGGTGACAAAATGTTCCAAACACACCCCATGCACAACTCCACCGGGGAAGGTGCCAGAAAGGAGTTCTGTTGGTTGTTCTTACACTGCCCCGGTAGCCAGCTGAAAGACACCACAAAAGTGGTTCTACCTGCTTTCTGGGCTGAGATGGGCAATCGCTGACTTTTGGAGTCGGCTGGTGACAAAATGTTCCAAACACACCCCATGCACAACTCCACCGGGGAAGGTGCCAGAAAGGAGTTCTGTTGGTTGTTCTTCCACTGCCCCGGTAGCCAGATGAAAGCCACCACAAAAGTGGTTCTACCTGCTTTCTGGGCTGAGATGGGCAATCGCTGACTTTTGGAGTCGGCTGGTGACAAAATGTTCCAAACACACCCCATGCACAACTCCACCGGGGAAGGTGCCAGAAAGGAATTCCGTTGCTTGTTCTTCCACTGCCCCGGTAGCCAGATGAAAGACACCACAAAAGTGGTTCTACCTGCTTGCTGGGCTGAGATGGGCAATCGCTGACTTTTGGAGTCGGCTGGTGACAAAATGTTCCAAACACACCCCATGCACAACTCCCCCGGGGAAGGGTCCAGAAAGGAGTTCTGTTGGTAGTTCTTCCACTGCCCCGGTAGCCAGCAGAAAGACACCACAAAAGTGGTTCTACCTGCTTTCTGGGCTGAGATGGGGAATCGCTGACTTTTGGAGTCGGCTGGTGACAAAATGTTCCAAACACACCCCATGCACAACTCCACCGGGGAAGGTGCCAGAAAGGAGTTCTCTTGGTAGTTCTTCCACTGCCCCGGTAGCCAGCTGAAAGACACCACAAAAGTGGTTCTACCTGCTTTCTGGGCTGAGATGGGCAATCGCTGACTTTTGGAGTCGGCTGGTGACAAAATGTTCCAAACACACCCCATGCACAACTCCACCGGGGAAGGTGCCAGAAAGGAGTTCTGTTGGTAGTTCTTCCACTGCCCCGGTAGCCAGCTGAAAGACACCACAAAAGTGGTTCTACCTGCTTTCTGGGCTGAGATGGGGAATCGCTGACTTTTGGAGTCGGCTGGTGACAAAATGTTCCAAACACACCCCATGCACAACTCCACCGGGGAAGGTGCCAGAAAGGAGTTCTGTTGGTAGTTCTTCCACTGCCCCGGTAGCCAGATGAAAGACACCACAAAAGTGGTTCTACCTGCTTTCTGGGCTGAGATGGGCAATCACTGACTTTTGGAGTCGGCTGGTGACAAAATGTTCCAAACACACCCCATGCACAACTCCACCGGGGAAGGTGCCAGAAAGGAGTTCTGTTAGTAGTTCTTCCACTGCCCCGGTAGCCAGCTGAAAGACACCACAAAAGTGGTTCTACCTGCTTTGTGGGCTGAGATGGGGAATCGCTGACTTTTGGAGTCGGCTGGTGACAAAATCTTCCAAACACACCCCATGCACAACTCCACCGGGGAAGGTGCCAGAAAGGGGTTCTGTTGGTTGTTCTTACACTGCCCCGGTAGCCAGATGAAAGACACCACAAAAGTGGTTCTACCTGCTTGCTGGGCTGAGATGGGGAATCGCTGACTTTTGGAGTCGGCTGGTGACAAAATGTTCCAAACACACCCCATGCACAACTCCACCGGGGAAGGTGCCAGAAAGGAATTCCGTTGCTTGTTCTTACACTGCCCCGGTAGCCAGCTGAAAGACACCACAAAAGTGGTTCTACCTGCTTGCTGGGCTGAGATGGGCAATCGCTGACTTTTGGAGTCGGCTGGTGACAAAATGTTCCAAAGACAGCCCATGCACAACTCCACCGGGGAAGGTGCCAGAAAGGAATTTTGTTGCTTGTTCTTCCACTGCCCCGGTAGCCAGATGAAAGACACCACAAAAGTGGTTCTACCTGCTTGCTGGGCTGAGATGGGGAATCGCTGACTTTTGGAGTCGGCTGGTGACAAAATGTTCCAAACACACCCCATGCACAACTCCAGCGGGGAAGGTGCCAGAAAGGAGTTCTGTTGGTAGTTCTTACACTGCCCCGGTAGCCAGATGAAAGACACCACAAAAGTGGTTCTACCTGCTTTCTGGGCTGAGATGGGCAATCGCTGACTTTTGGAGTCGGCTGGTGACAAAATGTTCCAAACACACCCCATGCACAACTCCCCCGGGGAAGGTGCCAGAAAGGAGTTCTGTTGCTTGTTCTTCCACTGCCCCGGCAGCAAGCTGAAAGACACCACAAAAGTGGTTCTACCTGCTTTCTGGGCTGAGATGGGCAATCGCTGACTTTTGGAGTCGGCTGGTGACAAAATGTTCCAAACACACCCCATGCACAACTCCAGCGGGGAAGGTGCCAGAAAGGAGTTCTGTTGCTTGTTCTTCCACTGCCCCGGTAGCCAGATGAAAGACACCACAAAAGTGGTTCTACCTGCTTTCTGGG